>NC_090443.1:308352606-308698038 GCF_031143425.1 Pleurodeles waltl | reverse complement strand
AGCCTCAGTGAGACAGTTAGTCATCACTCAGGGAACACATACAGGGCACACTTAGGAGCACTGGGGCCCTGGCTGGCAGGGTCCCAGTGACACATACACTAAAACAACATATATACAGTGAAATATGGGGGTAACATGCCAGGCAAGATGGTACTTTCCTAAACAACCCCCCCAAACGAAGGACAATAAGACTAGCCATGACCTGATGATTCTTCATTGTCTAAGTGGAAATATCTGGAGAGTCCATCTGCATTGGAGTGGGTACTCCCAGGTCTATGTTCCACTGTATAGTCCATTCCCTGTAGAGATATTGACCACCTCAACAATTTAGGGTTTTCACCTTTCATTTGTTTTAGCCAAAGTAGAGGTTTGTGGTCTGTCTGAACAATGAAGTGAGTGGCAAACAGGTACGGCCTCAACTTCTTCAGTGCCGGGACCACAGCAAAAGCCTCCCTCTCTATGACAGACCAACGTTTGTCTCTAGGGGTCAACCTCCTGCTGATAAAAGCAACAGGTTGATCCTGGCCCTCAGAATTGAGTTGTGATAAGACTGCCCCTACCCCTAATTCAGATGCATCAGTTTGAACAATGAATTTCTTGGAGTAACATGGGCTTTTTGAGGACGGGTGTAGTGCACATGGCCTGTTTTAGCTCCTCAAAAGCTTTCTGACAGCCAGCTGTCCACAATACCTTTTTAGGCATATTCTTGGAAGTGAGATCATTAAGTGGGGCTGCAATGGAGCCATAGTTCTTAATGAACCTCCTGTAATACCCAGTGAGGCCTAAGAAGGCTCTCACCTGGGTCTGAGTTGTAGGGGGAACCCAATCCATGATTGTCTGGATTTTCCCTTGAAGTGGTGCAATCTGTTCTCCACCTACCAGGTGTCCCAGATAAACCACTTTCCCCTGCCCTATCTGGCACTTTGAAGCCTTGATAGTGAGGCCTGCCTTCTGCAGGGCCTCCAAAACTTTCCACAGGTGGACCAGGTGATCATCCCAGGTGGAGCTAAAGACAGCTATATCATCCAGATACGCTGCACTAAAAGCCTCCAACCCTTGCAGGACTGTATTCACCAACCTCTGAAAAGTGGCAGGTGCATTTTTCAAACCAAAGGGCATTACTTTGAATGGTAGTGCCCTCCAACAGTTGAAAATGCAGTTTTTGCTTCAGCATCCTCTGATAACTTGATCTGCCAATACCCTGCAGTCAAATCAAAGGTGCTTAGATACTTGGCAGATGCCAGTGTATCTATGAGCTCATCTGTCCCTGGGTATAGGGTGAGCATCAGTTTTAGTTACCTGGTTGAGACCTCTGTAATCTACACAAAACCTCATTTCCCTTTTTCCATCTTTGGAGTGAGGCTTTGGTACAAGCACCACAGGAGAGGCCCATGGGCTTTCAGAATGTTCAACCACTCCCAGTTCAAGCATTTTCTGAACTTCTTGTTTTATGCAGTCCCTGACATGGTCAGGCTGCCTATAGATCTTACTTTTGACAGGCATGCTGTCTCCAGTATCTATAGTGTGCTCACCCCAAGAAGTGGTGTCTAGCACAGTAGAAAAGAGTTCAGAAAACTGACCCAGGAGATTTATGCAGTTGTCTTTCTGCTCATCAGTAAGACAGTCTGCCAAAACTACACCTTCCACTAGAGCATCCTGTTCTGTGGAAGAGAAGAGATCAGGGAGAGGGTCACTCTCTTCTTCCTGTCCTTCATCTGTTGCCATGAGCAGGGTGAGATCAGCCCTGTCATAGTAGGGTTTTAGGCGATTGACATGGAGCACCCTAAGGGGACTCCTGGCAGTGCCCAGGTCAACCAAGTAGGTGACATCTCCCTTCTTTTCAACAATGATGTGGGGTCCACTCCATTTGTCTTGGAGTGCTCTTGGGGCCACAGGCTCCAATACCCACACCTTCTGTCCTGGTTGTTACTGGCTCAGAACAGCCTTCTGGTCATGCCATTGCTTTTGGAGCTCTTGGCTGGCCTGAAGATTTTTACTCGCCCTTTTCATGTACTCAGCCATTCTGGATCTTAGGCCGAGTACATAGTCCACTATGTCTTGCTTGGGAGCTTTTAAAGGTTGTTCACAACCCTCCTTCACAAGTGTTAGGGGACCTCTTACAGGGTGTCCAAATAGGAGTTCAAAGGGGCTGAAGCCCACTCCTGTCTGGGGTACCTCCCTGTAAGCAAAAAGTAGGCAAGGTAACAGGAAATCCCATCTCCTCCTGAGTTTTTCAGGGAGTCCCATTATCATTCCTTTGAGAGTTTTATTAAACCTCTCTACCAGTGCATTTGTTTGTGGATGATAAGGTGTGGTGAATGTGTATGTTACACCACATTCCTTCCACATGGCCTTCAAGTATGTAGACATAATGTTGCTACCCCTGTCTGATACAACCACTTTTGGGAAGCCCACCCTGGAAAAGATTCCCAGGAGGGCTTTTGCCACTGCAGGAGCTGTAGTGGTACTTAGAGGAATAGCTTCAGGATACCTTGTGGCATGGTCCACTACCACCAAGATAAACCTATTGCCTGAAGCAGTAGGAGGGTCAAGGGGGGCAACTATGAAAACCCCTACCCTTTCAAAGGGAACCCCAACTACAGGCAGTGGAATAAGGGGAGCCTTTGGGGAGCCACCAGTCTTGCCACTGGCTTGGCAGGTCAAGCAGGACTTACAAAAATCCTTTGTGTCCTCTGACATCCTAGGCCAGTGAAACAGGGGGACAAGCCTTATCCATGTTTTAATCTGACCCAAATGTCCAGCCAAGGGAATGTCGTGTGCCAGAGTTAGGAGGAACTCTCTGTACTGCAGGGGAATGACCAGTCTCCTGGCTGCTCCAGGTTTTGGGTCCCTTGCCTCTGTGTACAAGAGGTTATCCTCCCAGTAAACTCTATGTGAGTCACTAACATCCCCATTTTGCTGTTTGACAGCTTGCTGTCTTAGACCCTCTAATGTGGGACAGGTTTGCTGTGCCACACTCAGCTCCTCCCTGGCAGGCCCCCCTCCACCCAAAAGCTCAGCAGTGTCTGCTGCCAGCTCCTCTGGTGAAGGTTCTGCACAGGGGGGGAATTCTTCTTCCTCAGAAGTTGAATCATCTGTATAGGGAGGGATAGTGGGTAGGGTTTTACCCTTACTAACCCTAGCTTTAGGGAGCACTTGGTCCATTGTTCCAGGATCCAGGTCACCCTGTCCTTTTTGCTTTTTGGCCTGAGCCCTTGTCAAAGCAAAAATCTGCCCAGGAATGTCTAGCATTGCTGCATGAGCCTCCAACTCCACTTCTGCCCAAGCTGATGTCTCTAAATAATTTCCTAGTAGACAGTCTACAGGTAAATCTGAAGCAACCACAACTTTCTTTGGACCAGTAACACCCCCCCCCAGTTGAGATTCACAACAGCCATGGGGTGGCTAAGAGTGTTGTTATGAGCGTCTGTCACTTGGTACTGGTTACCAAGTAGGTGTTGTTCAGGGTGTACCAGTTTCTCTATTACCATGGTAACACTGGCACCTGTGTCCCTGTAGGCCTGAACCTCAACACCATTGATTAGGGGAAGTTGCTTGTACTTATCCATACTAAGGGGACAAGCAACCAAGGTGACCAAATCAATGGCACCTTCAGAGACTAACACAGCCTCTGTGGTCTCCCTAACAAGACCAACCCCAACTAAATTACTAAAAGTGAGCCCAGCTACTCCCTTGGATTGGCTATTAGTAGGTTTGCTCCCACCACCACTGCTTTTAGTAGGGACACTAGAGGTTGCAGTAGGGGTTGTGGTAGTGGGAGGCTTGGTGCTTTTCTTTGGACAACTGGCATCAGTTGTCAAATGGTCTTTTACTTTACATAAATAGCACCGTGGTTTCTTTACTTGTTTAGAAGAGGATTTGGACCCACCACCCCCACTAGAGTGTTTTTGTGGGCCTGATGAAGACTCATTTTTAGATTTGTCCCCACCCTTGTCAGAAGACTTACCATCCTTCTTCTTGCCATCCTTGTCACCCCCTGTATGAACTTTTCTGTTCACTCTTGTTCTGACCCATTTGTCTGCCTTCTTTCCCAATTCTTGGGGAGAGGTCAGCTCTGAGTCTACTAGAAATTGGTGTAACAAATCAGACACAAAGTTATTCAGAATATACTCTCTCAAGATTAGATTGTACAGGCTTTCATAGTCAGAAACTTTACTGCCATGTAACCACCCCTCCAAGGCCTTCACTGAATAGTCAACAAAGTCTACCCAGTCTTGTGAGGACTCTTTTCTGGTTTCTCTGAACTTAATCCTGTATTGTTCAGTGGTTAAGCCAAATCCATCCAAGAGTGCATTCTTCAAAACTGAAAAATTATTGGCATCACTTTCCTTCACAGTAAGGAGCCTATCCCTACCTTTTCCACTGAAAGATAGCCAAAGGGTAGCAGCCCACTGCCTTTGAGGGACCCCCTTTACCATACAGGCCCTCTCAAGTGCAGCAAACCACTTGTTGATGTCATCCCCCTCCTTGTAAGGGGGGAATATCTTGTGCAGATTCCTAGAATCATGCTCTCTCACATGATTGCTATCTGGAATACTGGTGCTGCCACCATGGGGTCCAAACCCCAACCTCTGTCTCTATTTTTCTAAGTCTAGGGATTCCCTGACTGGAGCCAGCTGTTGCTGTTTAAGCTTCAGCCTGGACTCTTCCACTCTCAACTTATTGAGTTCCCTTTCTAACATCTTGTCATCAGGGTGGGTGGGTTGGGAATGTTTTGACACAGAAGAAAGATTTGAATGAGCAGAGGGAGACCTGTCCCTAACAGTTGGCACCCTAAAAACCTGGCCTTCAGGAACAAAAACATCCCTACTGTGATGGGAGCTTCTATTACTACCAGCATTGCTAGGTGGTCTGCTAAGGGGCAGGTTAAAAAGGGAACCCTGCAACACTCCTACTGGGGGCTCCCCTGAGTCAGAATGTGAGCTATCTATCAACTTTTCAGATGAGGTGCCACCCTGGGCCTTATCATTCTCAATAAGCATATTAGACAGTAACTCTCTAGAAGGGTTCTTACCTACCATTAAACCTCTATCAATGCAGAGACTCCTTAGGCTCTTAAAGTTAAGGTGGTCATAAGTAGTATTGACCAAATTAAGAGGAGTTCCTACACCAGACATGATAGAAGAAGGTTTAGAGACAGATAAAAGAGAGAAAAAGTTTCAGGACTTTTTAAAGAACAGAAAAAAAAACTTGTTCAACTTTTTGAAACTTTTAGAAAGTTTAGGAGTACTTTTCAGCACTTATCAGATAGTGTAAGAGAAGAAAAGCAAAACTTTTGGGTTAGGTGTACATACACTGAACTTGTTTTGTATATTTTTCTCTTATGAAAAGTACAATATGACAAAGTGGTAAGCAGTTGCAAGTACTTATCCCACTGCTGCACAACCAATGTAGAAGGCTGGCCTGGCTTGTAGTGGGTACCAAGGGGTACTTACACTCTGTACCAGGTCCAGTTATCCCTTATTAGTGTAGAAGAGGTGTTTCTAGCAGCTTAGGCTGATAGAAGGTAGCTATAGCAGAGCAGCTTAGGCTGAACTAGGAGACATGCAAAGCTCCTACTAAACCACTGGTGTCATATGCACAATATCATAAGAAAACACAATACACAGATATACTAAAAATAAAGGTACTTTATTTTTATGACAATATGCCAAAAGTATCTCAGTGAGTACCCTCAGTATGAGGATGCCAAATATACACAAGATATATGTACACAATACCAAAAATATGCAGTAATAGCAAAAGGAAGTAATGCAAGCAATGTACAGTTACAGTAGATTGCAATAGGAGCACATAGGAATAGGGGCAACACAAACCATTTACTCCAAAAGTGGAATGCGAACCACAAATGGACCCCAAACCTATGTGAGCTTGTAGAGGGTCGCTGGGACTGTAAGAAAGCAGTGAGGGTTAGAAAAATAGCCCAGCCCAAGACCCTGAAAAGTAGTTGTAAAGTGCACCTATAACCCCCAGAGAGCCCAGAAGTCGTGATAGGGGGTTTCTGCAAGGAAGACCAACACCAGCAAACCAACAACAGTGGATTTCCGGACCTGAGTATCTGTGGAACAAGGGGACCAAGTCGAAGAGTCGCGACAATGTCGAGAGTGGGCAGATGCCCAAGAAATGCCAGCTGAGGGTGCAAAGAAGCTGCCACCGGATGGTAGAAGCTGTGGATTCTGCAAGAACGAAGAGGGCTAGAAACTTCCCCTTTGGAGGATGGATGTCCCACATCGTGAAGAAGCTTGCAGAGGTGTTCCCACGCAGAAAGACCACAAACAAGCCTTGCTAGATGCAAGGGTCACGGTTAGGGTTTTTGGATGCTGCTGTGGCCCAGGAGAGACCAGGATGTCCCCACTTGGATGAGGAGACAGAGGGGGCACCCAGCAAGTCAGGGAGCCCTCACCAAAGCAGGCGGCACCCGCAGAAGTACCAGAACAGGCACTTGGAAGAGGAGTGAACCGGAGTCCACCCAAAGACACAAAAGGGAGTCCCACGACGCCAGAGGACAACTCAGAAGGTGCACTGCAGGTTAGAGTGTCGGGGATCCAGGCTTGGCTGTGCATGAAGGAAATCCTGGAAGAGTGCACAGGAGCCGGAGCAGCTGCAAATCACCTGGTACCCAGCAATGCAGTCTAACATGGGGATGCAAGGACTTACCTCCACCAAACTTGGACTGAAGAGTCACTGGACTGTGGGAGTCACTTGGACAGAGTTGCTGACATCCAGGGACCACGCTATTCGTGCTGAGAGGGGACCCAGAGGACAGGTGATGCAGTCTTTTGTTGCCTGCGGTTGCAGGGGGAAGATTCCGTCATCCCACAGGAGATTTCTTCAGAGCTCCTGGTACAAGAAGGAGGCAGGCTACCCCCAGAGCATGCACCACCAGGAAACAGTCGAGAAGGCGGCAGGATCAGCGATACAAGGTTGCAGTCGTCGTCTTTGCCTCTTTGTTGCGGTTTTGCAGGCGTCCTGAGCAGTCAGCGGTCGATCCTTTGGCAGAAGGTGAAAAGAGAAGTGCAGAGGAACTCTGGTGAGCTCTTGCATTCGGTATCTGAAGAATTCCCCAAAGCAGAGACCCTAAATAGCCAGAAAAGGAGGTTTGACTACCTAGGAAGGAGGATAGGCTAGCAACACAGGTAAGAACCTATCAGAAGGAGTCCCTGATGTCACCTGCTGGCACTGGCCACTCAGAGCAGTCCAGTGTGCCAGCAACACCTCTGTTTCGAAGATGGCAGAGGTCTGGAGCACACTGGAGGAGCTCTGGGCACCTCCCCTGGGAGGTGCAGGTCAGGAGAGTGGTCACTCCCCTTTCCTTTGTCCAGTTTCACGCCAGAGCAGGGCTGGGGGATCCCTGAACCGGTGTAGACTGGCTTATGCAGAGATGGGCACCATATGTGCCCATCAAAGCATTTCCAGAGGCTGGGGGAGGCTACTCCTCTCCAGCCCCGACACCTTTTTCCAAAGGGAGAGGATGTAACACCCTCTCTCTGAGGAAGTCCTTTGTTCTGCCTTCCTGGGCCAAGCCTGGCTGGACCCCAGGAGGGCAGAAATCTGTCTGAGGGGTTAGCAGCAGCAGCAGCTGCAGTGAAACCCCGGGAAAGGCAGTTTGGCAGTACCCGGGTCTGTGCTAGAGACTCAGGGGATCATGGAATTGTCTCCCCAATGCCAAAATGGCATTGGGGTGACAATTCCATGATCTTAGACATGTTACATGGCCATGTTCGGAGTTACCATTGTGACGCTATACATAGGTAGTGACCTATGTATAGTGCACGCGTGAAATGGTGTCCCCGCACTCACAAAGTCCGGGGAATTTGCTCTGAACGATGTGGGGCACCTTGGCTAGTGCCAGGGTGCCCACACACTAAGTAACTTAGCACCCAACCTTCACCAGGTGAAGGTTAGACATATAGGTGACTTATAAGTTACTTAAGTGCAGTGGTAAACGGCTGTGAAATAACTTGGACGTTATTTCACTGAGGCTGCAGTGGCAGGCCTGTGTAAGAATTGTCGGAGCTCCCTATGGGTGGCAAAAGAAATGCTGCAGCCCATAGGGGTCTCCTGAACCCCAATACCCTGGGTACCTAGGTACCATATACTAGGGACTTACAAGGGGGGGTCCAGTGTGCCAATTGAAATTGGTAAATGAAGTCACTAGCCTACAGTGACAAATTTAAAGCAGAGGGAGCATGAGCACTGAGGTTCTGATTAGTAGAGCCTCAGTGACACAGTTGAGCCCTACACAGACACACACATTAGGCCATAATGAGCACTGGGGTCCTGACCAGCAAGATCCCAGTGAGACAGGCAAAAACATAGTGACATACAGGTAAAGATGGGGGTAACATCCCAAGGAAGATGGTTCTTTCCTACACAGCATTACAAGTTATCACCCAAAAGTAAGTGGAAGTAAGAGGTGGAGTGGTCTATGCTGCATTTATAAATTTTTCAATGGCTTTTGACAAAGTGGATAGAGGCTTGTTATGGGGAAAGCTGGCTAACGTGGGTATGTCTAATATTCTTCTTGAGCTAGTTATAGTGCTTCACTCTTCCTCTTGGTGTTGAATACTAGTAGGGAGGGATAAAGGTTTATCCCAAGAGATACCCACTCTGAATGGATTAAAACAAGGATGTCTCTTGGCGCCTTTGCTCTTCTATTTATATATTTCAGATCTCCCCTCTTATTTCTCTCAGAGCAAGGGCTTTCCCCCACAAATCATTGGGAATTCTGTACTCTGCTTACTACATGCTGATGATATCATAATTTTCGGCTTAACCCCTAAAGGCTTAATTAATTGCCTTCAGTTTCTGTCACAGTAAACTGAGGCACACTTTTTAAAGGTTAATGCTTCTAAAAGCAAGGTTATACGCTTCCATGGAAACAAAAAAATGAAGTTCCCTAATTTTCACTAGTCCCTAGGTGCTCAAAAGCTTGAAATTTTGAAACGTTATACCTTCTTGGGGAAAATAGTCTGTGGAAATCTTAGCGACAAGGCGCACATAGAAAATAATTAATCCAAAGCTGGCTGTGAAGCAAGAGGTTTAGGGGCCTTTTATATGGCCACTGGGAGGAGGTACTTTGCACACCTTTTAGCGGTCCATTGAGCAAAAATTCCAGCATCCCTCCTATCTGGCTTGGAATTGGTCGATTTTTTTTTTATCTTTTGGAAGGCAAAACCCTTAGAAAACATTTGTCTGTTAACTGAGCTACCTCGGTGGCGGCCTTAAGGCTGGAAATGGGTTTAAGAAGCATGTTCGTTCAGGGCTTAGCAGGGTTTGTACATTGGGTTGCTTGCCTCACAAGGAGTGAGGATAACACTTTAAGATCCTTGCTGAGGAAAGAAATTCTGGCGAACAATAATTTCAGGTATACTATCTGTAGGAATTTCTCCTACGTCTTAGAAAGGCTGGAGTTAGACCACAATCAGGTCCTGGCTATTTCCCCCTCTCAATTGAAAATTGGCTTGGAACACACTAGGTGGTCTTTAAGCTTTCGATTGGACAGGGAAAATTGTGAAAATAAGAGAGCTTTTATGAATTTAGCAGATTCCTTTGTAGTGAAAAAAGCACAACCTTATATCACTTGGAATCTACCACATGGGATACAGTGTTTTTGGATGCTGCTTCGCCAGGGATTTCTACCATTGAATGTTTTTCTGGTGAAATGGCATGGCTCGGCTAAGGAGTGTAACTTCTGTCTAGCTGAAACCAAAGATTTAAATCATGTTCTATTAGCCTGCCTGTAGGGAAATGCTTCCCTTGGCATGGTTACCCCCTAACCTTTTGCCTTTTGTTGATGCCAGTTATGAATGGAAGTGTGCTGGGACCCTGCTAACCAGGCCCCAGCACCAATGCTCCCTAAACTGTACCTTTGTTCCCACAATTGGCACAGCCCTGGCACACAGATAAGTCCCTTGTAACTGGTACCCCTGGTACCAAGGGCCCTGTGGCCAGGGAACGTCTCTAAGGGCTGCAGCATGTATCATGCCACCCTGGAGACCCATCTCTCTTTCCATCTTTGGTGAGAGGTTTGCGGACCAAGACCACTGGGCTAGCCCAGGGACTGTCAGAGTGCTCTATCACTCCCAACTCCAGCATCTTGTGGACTTCCACTTTGATGCTTTCTTTGACTTGGTCAGACTGTCTGAATATTTTATTCTTGACAGGCATACTGTCTTCTGTGTCCACATCATGGGTACACAGGTGTGTCTGACCAGGGGTCAAGGAAAAGAGCTCAGCAAACTGCTGGAGGACCTTCCTGCAGTTAGCTTGCTGTTGGCCAGAGAGGGTGTCTGAATAGACAACTCCATCTACTGAACCATCTTTAGGGTCAGGGGAGAGGAGGTCAGGGAGAGGTTCACTCTCTGCTTCCGGGGCCTCATCTGGAACCATTAACATGTTTACATCTGCCCTGTCACGATAGAGTTTAAGGTGGTTAACACGGATCACCCTCTTGGGAGTCCTGCTAGTGCCCAGGTCCACCAGGTAGGTGACATGACTTTTTTTCTAGCAGCGTTTTGGTCATACCACACCTTCTGGATTTGTTGGCTGGCCTCAAGGTTTTTGCTTGCCTTTTCCATGTACTCTGCCATCCTAGAGAGGAGGCCTAGTACATATTCCACTACATCTTGTTTAGGCTCATGGAGAGGTCTCTCCCAGCCTTCTTTTACAAGTGCCAGTGGTCCCCTTACAGGATGGCCAAACAGAAGCTCAAAAGGGGAAAACCCTACTCCCTTCTGTGGCACCTCTCTGTAGGCGAAAAGCAGGCATGGCAAGAGGACATCCCATCTCCTTTTGAGTTTTTCAGGGAATCCCATGATCATGCCCTTCAATGTCTTGTTAAATCTTTCTACAAGACCATTGGTTTGTGGGTGGCATGGTGTGGTGAACTTGTATTTCACCCCACACTCATTCCACATGTGTTTAAGGTAAGCTGACATGAAGTTGGTACCTCTATCAGAAACCACCTCCTTAGGAAATCCCACTCTGATAAAAAATACCTATGAGTGCTTTAGCTACTGCAGGAGCAGTAGTGGACCTAAGGGGAATTGGCTCAGGGTACCTGGTAGCATGATCCACAACTACCAAGATATATTGGTTCCCTGATGCTGTGGGAGGTTCAAGTGAACCCACTACATCCACTCCCACTCTCTCAAAGGGGACCCCCACCACTGGAAGTGGAATGAGGGGGTCCTTTGGATGTACACCTGTCTTACCACTGGCTTGACAGGTGACACAGGAGGTGCAAAACTCCTTAATCTTCTGGGACATATTGGGCCAATAGAAATGGTTGACTAATCTCTTCCAAGTCTTTAATTGTCCCAAATGCCCAGCAAGGGGAATGTCATGGGGTAAGGTCAGAATTAACTCCCTAAACTCCTGAGGCACTACCACTCTCCTAGTGGCACCAGGTTTTGGATCTCTTGCCTCAGTGTAAAGGAGCCCATCTTCCCAATAGACCCTGTGGTTCCCACTGACAGTTCCTTTTTCTTGCTCAGCTACTTGCTGTCTTAAGCCTTCAAGAGAGGAACAACTCTTTTGTCCCTTACACAGCTGTTCCCTTGAGGGTCCCCCTCGGCCCAAGAGCTCAACCTGATAAGGCTCCAGCTCCATGGATTCAGTTCCCTCAGGGTATAGAACATCTTCCTGGGAAGACAGGTTCTGTTTCTTGTGCTGTGCAGAAGCTAGTTCCCCAGTCTTCTTTCCTTTTCTCTTGGCAGGATGGCCATTATTCCAGACTCCAACACTTATTTTTCACCCTGAGCCCTGCTGTGTGCCCATGTCTTGACACACACCAGTTCAGGGATACCCAGCATGGCTGCATGGGTCTTAAAGATGCCCCCTGCATGCCAGTCTGACTTCTAGTGTTATGCTGACCAGTTCCTACCAGCCTGCCACAACCAGACGAGTTTCTGGCCACATGGGGTGAGTGCCGGTATCACTCTGTGGCCAGGAACAAAGCCTGCACTGGGTAACAGAACCTGGTGAGAGCCCCACAAGTCACCCCGTCCTGGATTCCCCAAGGTCTCTAGTTTTCAGAAATGCACAGGTTTGGTAGGTTTCCCTAGGTGCCGGCTGAGCTAGGGGCCAAAATCCAGAGGTAGGCACTTTGCAAAAAACACCTCTGTTTTCTGTGGAAAATTTGATGTGTCCACGTTGTGTTTTGGAGCATTTCCTGTCGCGGGCACTATGCCTACTCACACAAGTGAGGTACCATTTTTATCAGGAGACTTGGGGGAACGCTGGGTGGAAGGAAAGTTGTGGCTCCTCTCAGATTACAGAACTCTCTGTCACCGAAATGTGAGGAAAAAAGTGTTTTTTTAGTCAAACTTTGAGGTTTGCAAAGGAGTCTGGGTAACACAACCTGGTGAGAGCCCCACAAGTCACCCCGTCCTGGATTCCCCTAGGTCTCTAGTTTAAAAAAATGCACAGGTTTGGTAGGTTTCCCTAGGTGCCGGCTGAGCTAGAGGCCAAAATCCAAAGGTAGGCACTTTGAAAAAAACACCTCTGTTTTCTGTTGAAAAATGTGATGTGTCCACGTTGTGTTTTAGAACATTTTCTGTTGCGGGCACTATGCCTACCCACACAAGTGGGGTACCATTTTCATCGGGAGTCTTGGGGGAACGCTGGGTGGAAGGAAATTTGTGGCTCCTCTCCGATTCCAGAACTCTCTGTCACCAAAATGTGAGGAAAAATAGTTTTTTAGCCAAATTTTGAGCTTTGCAAAGGAGTCTGGCTAACAGAACCTGGTGAGAGCCCGACAAATCACCTCGTCCTGGATTCCCCTAGGTCTCTAGTTTTCAAAAATGCACAGGTGTGGTAGGTTTCCCTAGGTGCCGGCTGAGCTAGAGGCCAAAATCCACAGGTAGGCAATTTGCAAAAAACACCTCTGTTTTCTGTTACAAAATGTGATGTGAACACGTTGTGTTTTGGAGCATTTTCTGTTGCGGACACTATGCCTACCCACAAAAGTGAGGTACCATTTTTATCTGGAGACCTGGGGGAACGCTGGGTGGAAGGAAATTTGTGGCTCCTCTCAGATTCCAGAACTCTCTGTCACCGAAATGTGAGGAAAAAGTGTTTTTTTAGCCAAATTTTGAGGTTTGCAAAGGATTCTGGGTAACATAACCTGGTGAGAGTGTCACAAGTCATCCCGTCCTGGATTCCCCTAGGTCTCTAGTTTTCAGAAATGCACAGGTTTGGTAGGTTTCCCTAGGTGCCGGCTGAGCTAGAGGCCAAAATCCACAGGTAGGCACTTTGCAAAAAACCCCTCTGTTTTCTGTAGAAAAGTGTGATGTGTCCACTTTGTGTTTTGGAGCATTTCTTGTCGCGGGCACTATGCCTACTCACACAAGTGAGGTACCATTTGTATCGGGAGACTTGGGGGAACGCTGGGTGGAAGGACATTTGTGGCTCCTCTCAAATTCAAGAGCTCTCTGTCACAAAATGTGAGGAAAAAGTGTTTTTTTTAGCCAAATTTTGAGGTTTGCAAAGGATTCTGGGTAACAGGAGCTGGTGAGAGCCCCACAAGTCACCCCGTCCAGGATTCCCCTAGGTCTCTAGTTTTCAAAAATGCACAGGTTTGGTCGGTTTCCCTAGGTGCCGGCTGAGCTAGAGGCCAAAATCCACAGGTAGGAACTTTGCAAAAAACACCTCTGTTTTCTGTAGAAAGATGTGATGTGTCCACGTTGTGTTTTGGAGCATTTCCTGTTGCGGGCACTATGCCTACCCACACAAGTGAGGTACCATTTTTATCAGGAGACTTGGGGGAACGATGGGTGGAAGGAAATTTGCGCTCCTCTTAGATTCCAGAACTCTCTGTCACCAAAATGTGAGGAAAAAGTGTTTTTTTAGCCAAATTATGAGGTTTGCAAAGGATTCTGGGTAACAGAACCTAGTGAGTGCCCCACAAGGTCTCTAGTTTTCAGAAATGCACAGGTTTGGTAGGTTTCAGTAGGTGCCGGCTGAGCTAGAGGCAAAAATCCACAGGTAGGCACTTTGCAAAATACACCTCTGTTTTCTGTAGAAAAATGTGATGTGTCCATGTTGTGTTTTGGAGCATTTCTTGTTTTTGAGAATTTCGTCTGGTTAGCAGATCCTCAGTGACACAGTTAGTCACTACACAGGTATACACATTCAGCCCACAAACTATGAGCACTGGGGTCCTGGCTAGCAGGATCCCAGTGAGACAGGCAAAAACAAACCGACATAAATGTAAAAATGGGGTTAACATGCCAGATGGTACTTTCCTACAGTCAGTGGGTGCCCCTAGTCCAGGCCTGACATTGCAGAGTAGGTCCCATGTTGGCCAGGGTTCTGAAGTAATAATCCTGCTACCTAGCACGTAGGCATGCACAACTGGACAGGGGTTTGTGGGTCCCAGGTGTGCTGCATTTGGCAGTATGTGCCCCTCCCCATGCCTTGGGGGCTAGCATTATAACTGGTAGTGCAATGCATAGTGCATAGGGCTGTTCCCTGTGTGCGAGGGTGCTGTGTACGCCAATGGTGATGTTGGTGCATCCATTGACCAAGTGCATCCTTTGTCTCATCCCTCCCCTTTTTGTTTTGTCACCCTGTCCTTATGTGCATTAGCATCATCTTGCGGAGGAACAGAGGCACCAGCGATGGAGGGAGCTGCATCCCACAGGGCCCAGGAGGCCGAGTTTACCGACACTGCGGGCACCAGTGGGACTGAGGACGAGGGGAGCACCATGGCAGAGACAGGAGGGGACAGTTTGGACACTGATACCTCCTCCGGTGGAAGCTCCCTGGTGGTGGTGGACACCTCTGTGACTACCCCAGCTACAGGTACAGCCGCCACCCCCCATACCAGCACCGCCCTCCCAGCAGCCCCTCATCGAGTTGCCCGTGCCCCCTCACCCCAGAGGGTGGCCATCTCCTTCATCCCAGGCACCTCAGGCCCTGCCCCGGTTAGCCCTGCTGCTCTGAGTGAGGAGGCTATTGACCTCCTGAGATCCATCTCTGTAGGGCTGTCAACCATTGTGAATGCCATCCAGGGGCTAGCAGCCCAGATGCAACAGACTAATGCATTCCTGGAGGGCATTCACAATGGCTTGGCGGCCAACAGAGGTCAATCCAGGCTCTGGCCTCCTCTCTGATGGCAGCAATTGTCCCTGTTTCCACCCTCCAACTTCCTCTTCCCAATCCCATTCCTCTCAACCCCAACATATTCCAAGCACACAGGCAGACGAGCATGCACACAAGACAACACACAAGAGTGGCACAGGCAAACACAAGCACCACACTTCATCCCACAGGCACTCACACAAACACCATCCACTTGCAGACATACCAACATCCACAATTTCCACTGTGTCCCCCACCTCCTCCTCCTCCTCCACCTCCCTCCCAGTTACGTCTACACTCACAACTGCATACACTACATCCTCATCCACTACCAGCATCACCACCACAACTAGCTGAACACACACCTCACTGGCAGACACCTCCTCAACAGCCATGCACATGTCCCGTGTTTCCTCTCCCACTGTGTCTGTCACCCCACCTCCCAAGGTACACAAACACAAGCGCTCAGACACCCAACATCCATCCACCTCACAACAGCATCCAGCCCATGCACTTGCACCCAAACACTGCAGACAGACACTTCCTACAACCACTTCCTCTTCCTCCACTCCCAAACCTTCTCCCTCTTCCCGCCCCAATGTCCCTTAGAAGTTTTTCCTCACCACCATTGACCTCTTCCCTACCTCTCCTCCGTCCTTCATGTCTGGCCAGGGTGGCAAAAACCCAGGCAAGCACCTCAACCACCCAGTCTATGGGCCCAGTAGTCTCCACATCAACTCGTGGTGGGAAAGGATCTAGGGCACAAGGCAGCCTCAAGGAAAGGGTGCCTGCCCCAGATGCTGCCAGGAAGGGCAAGGAGCCATCCCCAGCTTCTGACAGGAAGGGCAAGGAGCCATCCCCAGCTGCTGCCAGGAAGGGCAAGGTGCCTGCCCCACTGCTGCCAGGAAGGGCAAGGAGCCAGCAGGCAGGAACGACAAGGGGCTTGGTGCAGGGACTCAGACAGAGCCCACACCACCAACCATGGTTGTGAAGCTGTCTGAGGCTGCAGGGGATGGGCAGGAGCTTCCCCCCACCACTAGCAGCACCACCACCACCACAACCAGGGGGCAGCCATCCGAGGCTGCAGGGGATAGGCAGGAGCTTCCCCCCACCAGCAGCAGCTCCACCACCACCAGTGGGCAGGCGTTTGAAGCTGCAGGGGATGGGCTGGATTTTCCCCCACCACCAGCAGTAGCAGCACCATCACCACCAGTGGGCAGCCTTCCGAGGCTGTGGGGGATGGGCAGGAGCCTCTCCCCAGCAGCAGCAGCAGCACCACCACCACCAGTGGGCAGCCGTCCGAGGCTGCAGGGAATGGGCAGGAGCTTCCCCCACCATCACCAGCAGCAGCAGCACCAACACCACCAGTCAGCAGCCGTCCGAGGCTGCAGGGAATGGGCAGGAGCTTCCCCCCACCACCAGCAGCAGCAGCTCCATCACCACCAGTGGGCAGCCATCCGAGGCTGCAGGGGATGGGCTGGAGCCTCCCCCACCAGCAGCAGCAGCACCACCACCACCAGAGGGCAGTCATCCGAGGCTGCAGTGGATAGGCTGGAGCCTCCCTCCACCAGCGGCTGCAGCAGCAGCACCACCACCACAGAGCAGACATCACCATCAGAGGACGGTATGTAGTTCTGCCTCCAAGGGCTGCTGTGCAGCCTGCCCCCTGCAAATCCTGTGGGTATGACACCCAGCAGAGAGACTGTGACCTTTCACTCACCAGGATCAAGAGCACAGGGCATGATGCCCTCTCCAGAAACAGTAGGGAAGACACCCACCAACCCCAGCCTCCCCAGGAACAGAAGCAGAGGGCACAATGCCCTCTCCAGAACCAGTGGGGAAGACACCCATCAACCCAAGCCTCCCTAGGATCAGAAGTACAGGGCACAATGCCCCCTCCAGAGCCAGTGGGGAAGACACCCACCAACCTCAGCCTCCCAAGGATCAGCAGCACAGGGCACGATACCCCCTCCGAAACCAGTGGGGAAGACATCCACCAGCCCAGTCCCCCAAGATCAGAAGCACAGGGCATGATGCCCCCTCCAGAACCAGTTGGGAAGACACCCACCAACCCTGGCCTCCCCAGGATCAAAAGCACAGGGCACAATGCCCCCTCCAGAACCAGTGGGTAAGACACCCACTTGAGAGACTGTGGCCTTGCACTCCCCAGGACCAAGCACAGGGCATGTTGCCCCCTCCAGAGCCAGTGGGCAAGTCACCCACTTGAGAGACTGTGGCCTTGCACTCCCCAGGAATGAGCACAGGGCATGTTGCCCCCTCCAGAGCATGTGGGCAAGTCACCCACTTGAGAGACTGTGGCCTTGCACTCCCCAGGACCAAGCACAGGACATGTTGCCCCTCCAGAACCAATGGTGTTGTTCCATCTGTCGGCTGAGGCGCCCCACCGTTCCCCGTCCCCCTGAGGTGCCTGCCTATTTCAAACTGTTGCCCCTGCAGTGTTCTCTCCGTGTTGGTGCAGGTGACAAGTCGGGCCTTGGACTTTGGCCTGTGGCCCTGTGACCCACGCACAATATGGACTGGGCAGTGTCCCTTGAATATATGTATTTACCATTACATTGCATTTTCGTATTTCTACTGTGTTGTTATTATTACACTCACTTTTGCACATTCCCATTGTCCTTGCATTATTCCTCAGGGGTACGTGGTAAATGTTTTATTACTGCAGCCGATTGTGTGTATGATATTGGGGGTGAGGGGGTGTGTTGTGCGGGTGTGTGTCACTCTCTTTTTCCTCCCTCCCTCCCATGTGTGCTAGGCGGCTGTACTCACTGTGCTTGTCTTCACCGTCGTTGGTGTTCGTGGTGGAGCAGAACGTAGAAAATCATTGGGAATATTTGAAGTTCAGGCTCCATTGCGGCGTGGTTCTTCCCTTTGTCTCCAAAATGAGTCCTTTCTCTTCTGTGCAGTGTTTTCGGCAGGCTGTTGATTTTGTTGGTACTGCCCCGGAAAAGGTGGCGTTTTCCAGGGTCTTAATATGGTGAGCGGAACATTGACTTCCGCCTGGCTGTAGGCGGTTACCGGCGTGGTGGCTGTTGTTTGCACCCTGGCGGTCGGTATGGTAAAGTGGCTGTCTATCTCAGTTGTCACCGCCATGGTCATAATTTGGCGGTATTACCGCCACTTTGTCACTGACCGCCGGGGTTGTAATGAGGACTTAAGTCTGAACATAGAAATCTTCACTGCAACTGTATCCTGTGACTCCTTGATGTCTACGCCTGCTCCCTGGACACCGCCTGCAGCCTTGCCTTGCCCCCCTGAATTTCTACCTTATCAGAGACTTTTTCTTCCAATTTCATCTAAGTCTGAAAGTAAGTGCCAACCGGGTGCAATGCACTTTTTGTATCTCACTCATGCGCCATCACGATCAGTCATATTTTTCGACTTTAGCCCGGTCTCGCACAAGTAGATACAGGAGCTTTGAACTTTTAGACAGTAGTTTTTATCTTACATTTTAAAAATTAATAACTGCAGTTCTGATTGGATTTTTGTCGTTTTGGTGTCAAATAATTTAATAAAATGTACTTTATTTTTCTAAATTGATGAGAGGGGTTTTTCCTGTGATGTGTTTTCACTTTATTATTTTTTATATGCTGCATGAAGTCTTTTCACATTGCCTCTAAGTTAAGTTTGGCTGCTTTTGTACAAAGCTACCAGGTTAATTTAGTGACTTTTGTGCTTCACCTTGAGAGAGCTAGTGGCTGTTGCTTGAGGAGGGTAAACACCCCACTCAACCAGCAAACTAATTTCTCACAGACCACACCTGCTTATCCAAAGTACTGGAACTCAGAAGAAGGACTGAGCCTCCTATTTTACCTGTGGAGAGAAACCTCAAGGGCTGGACCTTCTCCCACTTGAAAACAGGACAGAAGAGTGGAATATAAAGGCTAGTAGCTAACCTCCTGGTAAACTCCAGGAACACAAAAGCTGCAAGAAGCCTGTCACAAAGAAGAAAGCATCTGACCAGTTCCACCTGGATCTGCCCTGGACCCTGCTGGTGTCTTCTGGGAGACTGAATCCAAACGCATCAAGTGGTGCCCAAATGGACCACTGTCTGACATAAAGCATGTACTCTCTCACCCTAAAGACTGCAAAAATGGACACTTAAAAACTTTTTCTGAACTTTTTCATAAAAGAACCAAGGCTACAATCATTCCATCGCCAGTTGGATTCAAATTGCTGGCTTTCCCAGATGAAAGCAGCCCTTCTAGCCAAAAACATTTCAAAGAACCAACGTACAGGGTTTCCACACTGAGCAGCAACATGCCATCCTTGAGCACTCCGTTTGATACAGCCAGCAGCCTACGCTTTCAAAGAGAAAATTCCACCAAAAAAAAGAAGGAAATATTTTCACTGGGACGAATCTAGTGCCTGTAACTGACCCTCGCTCCATCACACTTGGCCTTAACTTTAGACTTTGACCTGGTCAAGCGCAGCCAGATACCTGGGGTCGGCGCTATAGGATTTTTGGTGCTATAAAACTCCAAAACGCCTAAAAATTATATGGCAGGCTCCCCTGATGTGATGTTTGCCATTCTGCTCTCTATTTGCTTTGTAGAATTTATGCAATTCTTATAAATTGGAGTAGATTTTTATTGTGTTGTGTTATAAACGTATTAACTGTTTTGGTACTGATATATGCTTTATTTTTTATTTTTTTTATTTTTTTATTAGAACACACAGCGGGTTACATGCTTGCAACACAAAAGACCATGAGTACATCAATGTTGTCATACAGGAGAAACACGCGTTCTAATCAATAATCATAGTTTCTGCTTTTAGAGGTCTCATATAAGATTAATTACTTAGCTAACATATTCTCGGGGCCCAAGAGCCATGCAGAAAAGGGTGCCCAAACTCTGGTGAGTCTTTTACCGGCCGCTGTTCCTTTTAGTTCATACAGACTATTCTCCAAGTGATACATAGATAAAAGTCGTGAAAACCATTGATTAAATCGTGGGGGGTCTACATCACGCCACAGAGATGCTATGCAGCTGCGAAATAGCGACATTGCTATGAACAGGAAGTATCTATCTCGACTACAGTATTACAGACTGAATGATCAACTCCCAGCAAAACCATTTGAGGTGTCAGATAGATAGCCTGTTTCAAGATTTTCTTCAATATATCGGATATCCCGGTAATCAAACTTTCCAGTTTTACACATTGAAAGAACATATGACAGAGATCTGCTTTCGGGCAACCACATCGTGGACACATGATTCCCACCGTTTTACCCCAGCTCGCATTCTTAGCAGGTGTGTAATATAAATTATACAATACCATAAAATGTTGAGCTTGAGGGCCCGCAGACAATAAGACAGTCCGTGCCATTTCCATAGACTCACAAACCTCTGTCTCTTTAGCTCCAACCCGTCCTTCCCATTTTTTAACAAGTAAAGCCAGGTCATTCTGTATAGCATTTAAAAGCAATGGATACAGGTTTTTAATGCCGCAGCTAGTGGGGTGTCGTGAAACTTCCATTAGCTTGATCTTGTCTATGTGCCAACCTTGAGTCATACTAGTTAGTAAAAAGGCTCTAATCTGTAAAAAAATTAAAAAATCTATTTTTTCCAGCGCAAATTCCACACTCAGTTCCTCAAATGATTTGAAGTGGCTGCCAAATTGGAAAAGGTCCCCGACTTTATGAATGCCACGATTACTCCACCTCAAACAATAAAGGTCTTTAAATATCGCTGGAAGCGTGGGAGTAGTCCACAGGGGAGTGTAGTAGCAGATTCGTCCTATACCTATCTTGCCATGGAGATACTAAACCTGAGATTACTAAGCTCAGGTGACTAGCAACTATTTTAGCATAGATTTTGGCATCACTATTGATTAAAGAGATTGGACGATATGAACCGGGCTGAGTGGGTTCCTTGTCCTTTTTCAGAAAGACTACTATCTTAGCCTCCCCCCAGGAGGCCGGTTGAGGAGCCCCTGCTTGTACTTCAATAAATAGGTTAAGTAGCTGTTTACATATCTCCACAAAAAAAACTTTATAGAATTCTAGTGAAATTAAATCCCCCCCGCCGCCTTCCCGTTTGCCAAGGCGCGAGTTGCTATATCCAATTCTTCCAATGTCATAGGTGCTTCTAAAGCTGCCTTATCTTCCTCTCTTAACTGATCTGACATCTCATTGCCCGTAGCATCGATCCCTTCCTTTTCTTGGGGCTGTTCTTCCTGGGTATATAATTTTTGATAGAATCATCTAAAGACTTCCATAATCTCTGGACCGTTGTGTACCATCCGCCCCTCTTCATTCACTAAGCTTTTAATGCTCCCAAATACCTGCTTTTGTCTTATTCTTAAGGCCAGCTGTTGGCCCACTTTCGCACTATACTCATAACATTTCTGGCGATATACAAAACATTTTACAGCAACCTTATCCATAAAAATCTTGGTGGCTTCTGCCTTAATGATATTCACCTCACACAGAATGTCTGAGATCTCTACTCCGCTGCGGATCACCTCCCCTAGTCGCCATTCCAGTATCTCTGGATCATCTGTGTTTGATCCATAAATAGAACACAGAGTGAACCTTAGCCCCTTAACCGAACATTCCAAAAGAACCAGCCTGCCGAGTTTATCAGCAAATTGTTTATGTATAACCAAAGTACTGATCCGAGTTAATATCGCGACCCCTCTAGTGGTTGTGTGTTGCCGTGTGAAAACCGCTAGATTCCACCCATAAAACTCCATTAGCTGCTTTTGTGTGCCTGGAATATGTGTTTCCTGCATACAAATAATATCGACATTCCATGACTTGAAAACCTCTCCTACAAGCTGCCGCTTTTTGTTATTATTGAGCCCACAAACATTCACTCTGGCAATACGTATTTCACTTTGCTGTCCCATTTTTGTGGATGTTGATCCTCTGGCTCCCCTGTATGCCCCATTCAACTTTGCTGCTTTCACAACCTGACCCCTTTTCCACTGATAAGAGCCATCCCCACTCCCCCTGCTGTGTGTCCCATTATCCTTTTTGTCCCTGTGACCCCCTGCCCTCCTCTAACCCACCCCCCAACCCTTACCCATACAAATGGAATCGCCAGGCTCCTGAGCCTGAAAGATGGTGTTTGCCAGTCCCGTTAGCCCACCCATACGTAAAACACCTTCACACATCTATGGCTTGCCAATCCTTACCCGCGGCCCCTTGTCTTCACCCTCCCGATCAAAGCCCTTGACCAAAAACAAAAAAAGGCACAAAAAAAAAAGGAGATACATAAATACAAAGAAAGAAAAAAATAGGGGAGTAGAAAGCAGAGAGAAGGGGGAGTTTGCCTACCCCAAATCAGTATCACATACATTTACATATAAATGGCTATTTACGGCAATCCTTCCCCCCCCTTCTCCCGTACCCCCTGCACTTGACCGGTTTTCAGTTGCTGTACATATTCCCCTGCCTTAATTTCTGAGAGAAAAAATCTTGTAGTTGTTTTGTAGACAACTTTTAGACGCGCAGGGCTTAACAAGTAGGCTTCCGCCCCCAACTCTTGGAATTGAGCAATCATCTGCCTGAGTCGCCACCGTCTCTCTACAGTGGCATGTGCAAAGTCTGGCCTACTAAAGAATGATACACCTTCCACCATCACCTTTGAATTGGGGCGAGTTTTTTCAAACACAGCTTGTCTCAATAAAAAATTACCAAAATACACTATAATAGCCTGTGGATAGCTCTGGTCTCTACCGGTAGAAGTCAAGGCTTGTTTTTTCCTCATTAACGGAAAGCGGTGTGCTCTCTGACTCTCCTTTTCCCAATCCCACCCAATCAGGTCTTGGAAAGCTTTCTTAAAAAGTGAAGCTATGTAGGCCCTAGTATCCTGCCCCTCAAGGTCCTCCGCTATACCCAAAATCCTCAAGTTATTCCGCTGCTGGTGGTTTTCCGCATCTTCCAGTTTACATTGAATATCCGAGATCTGCTGCCCTTGTGCCGTCGTCTGTGCTGTTGCTGCTTTAACTTCGATTTCCAGCTCCTCAGTTCGAGTCTCCATGGTGGGGATGCGTACACCAATGTCCTGGCAGGATTTGACCACTTTTTTAATGGATAATTGTAACTGTCTGTTTGCTGCTTTCATTTTCCTGCTCTCCCTCTGAGCCTGTTCATGATTCTGAACCATTGTCCTGTAAATAAGATCCAACGAGGGAGGCTCTGCAGGGCCACCCATAGAAGGGGGCACTAGGGTACTACAGGCTGAGTCGCTTTTCGATAAGGCCTGTTGGGTGGCCGTATAATCCCACTGCATTTCACCATCCTCCTCTTGAGGCTTAAGCGGGTCTCTCCTAAGCTTGGCCCCTGAACTACAACTAGCGTCAGTTTGCTCGCCTGATTTTCTTCTGCATGTTGAGTAGTTAGACACCCAGATACTTGCTGCAGAGCTACTCTCCATATCTGAATCTGTTAAAGGAATTTCTTCGTCTAAATCTGAGTCTCTAGACTGATCGGAGAGAGAAAAAAAGCTTTCTGCTATATCAAATGGCCCCTGATCAATGTTTTCTGGTTTCGCCTGTTTCCCCCTCTGGACTGGAGCTGAGAGGATAGTCTCATATATCGTCAAGGACTTGGCTCAGCTTGTTGCGAGTTTAGCTTGCAGCTTAATGCACGAGGTTGTACTTCACATTTCTCTGGATTAGACTCCTGAGGACCCTGATTTGACTCTTTGGGTTCCTGCTCAGATAGCTTCTCGCACCCCATTGGGGGGGACCACCACCTCCCCGCTATTTCCTGGACTTGTACTGGCAGTCTCTCGACTGGGTGGCTCCCTCCCCCCTGTATCACATATAGGTGTGAGTACTTCAAGAGATGTAGATGCAACAGGTACCTGCTCATCATCGACTCCTGGCACTTTAAATTGCGAATCACATGCTGCCTTTTCCGTGGACCTTTGCTTAAGCCGCATCATGCTAGTAAAAATTGTTGGAACCGAGTACCTTGCGTCTTTTTCCATGTCAGTTGTTTTATGCAGGCCCCCTTTCACATGAGGATTGCTGTGCTCCTTCAAACCGGGGACCGGTAGCTTTTTGTCCTTTCTGGTTCCTCCTGGATCTTGGTTCTGCCGGGCTCGTAGGGAGCGAGGGGTCCTGTTTAACTTCGGCGCCATCCGGGCGTCCCACACACCAACTAATGTTGCCAGGAAACGGCGGGGATCGCGCTCGGTCGAGAGGAACAGGAGCCTGGATCTAGGGCGAGCGCCGCACTCTCATCTTTTTGCGGGGCCCTCCAGTGCTTGCCGTCGCGGCCACAATCCTTGCGGGGGCCACCAGAAAGCCGTGGAGCACCCGCAGCGGTCCATGCTGCAGGCGCACGGCGTCCGCGGCTTTCGTGGATGAGTGAAAGCCGTGTGCGGTCTGGGGATGGGCTAGAGCGGCAGTGGCGATCAGCCGGGAAATCCGGCCGCCATCTTGGATTCCCCAGAAGTGGCTCTGAGATTCGATATATGCTTTAAACTTGTTTCCTTTGAGTTAAGTTTGAGACTGCTCAATGCCACAGCTACTCAGGCCAGAGCAAAAGTTCAAATTAAAGTAATCTAACTGGCCCTGATACAGAATAGTGATATTATTACATTGTTAGGTCTCGCAACCACCCCGGATAATAATCCACTTTCTGGCATTGGTGTTTCAGTGATTGGATACAGAATGTGTATTTCGGAGTTCCACTCAGCTAGTACGTTAGAAATTAAAAATCTCTAAATTGACACAAAGCAAAAAATGCTTGTGATGTTTAATTGGATTAAGTCAACAATTGAGTCATTGTTCGTTTTTCAAAATTACTGAATTCAATTTTCGCACCTTTTATAATCTAAATAGGGACAAATGGAAGTTGATCTGGCTAAGCTGCCCACCCTCACAGTGGTGGAGATGAAGACCATGTGCAGGAACAGGAATTTCAACTTGGGCCACCAGGCCAAGAAAGGTGACTTTGTTAAGGTCCTCATCGTCTGGAAGGTTGCTACAATAGCCAGGAGCACCTCTGAAACAGAACACAGTTCAGAGATGGAGAATGAAGAAGAAAGGACAGCTTGTCCCAACCCACTCTTATAAGGGTAATCTCCAGAGCCGGCAGTGAGAGAAGCTCAGCCAGCATCAGCAATGCTGAAGTGTTTTCTACCAAAGAGAGCTAGAAGTTTCAATGGCAGCCATGCAAGTGAAGGAAAAGAAACTCGCTCTTGAGAAGATATTGGCCCTAGAAGAAAAGGGGGTCGGATTGGGCTTGAGGCCTAAAGGAATTGGTGGCAGAAAAGCAGAAGAGGTGTCTGTATGAGGCTCTCCTCATCCTTGCCTGCCCAAGTGCATTGTGCCTAGATTTCCAGGAGGGGAACAACATTGATAAATGGTTTGGCTCATTTGAAAGTGCTTGCAGGATGTAAAAGTTGGGTCCACAACACTGGGGATCCTTAGTGTGGCAACTGGTCCCTGTAGCGGGTAGAGATAGGCTCCTGACTTTAGAGAAAGGAAGGGCTGAATCCTACTCACATATGAAGGGAGCCCTGGAAGATAAGTTTGGACTCGCAATTGAACAATATAGGCATAAGTTAAGAAACACTCCCAAAAACCCACAAACGTCCAGTGTAGATTTTGTGGACATCTCAGTTAAGACACTAGAAAGATGGCTTCAGATAGCAAAGTAACTACTTGTGATTGGCTTTACAATTTGGTTGTTAAACAGAACATCTTGAGTAACAGTTTTTCAGAGAAGTTACACCAACACCTAGTAGAGTCAAAGCTATCTAACCACAGAGAGCTGGATAAGACAGTCAAAGACTGGACACACACATGTGTGACCAAGAATTCCCAGGGGAGGAACCTAAAAGGAGGGGGGCTGTGAGAAGGTAGCCTCTTTCTAGCCTTGTTACCCCCACTTTTGGCCTGTTTGTGAGTGTATGTCAGGGTGTTTGTCACTGTTTTCACTGTCTCACTGGGATCCTGATAGCCAGGCCTCAATGCTCATAGTGAAAACACTATGTTTTCAGTATGTTTGTTATGTGTCACTGGGATCCTGCTAGTCAGGACCCCAGTGCTCATAAGGTTGTGGCCTATATGTATGTGTCACTGGGACCCTGTCACACAGGACCCCAGTGCTCATAGGTGTGCATGTATGTGTTCCCTGTGTGGTGCCTAACTGTCTCACTGAGGCTCTGCTAACCAGAACCTCAGTGGTTATGCTCTCTCATTACTTTTAAATTGTCACTAACAGGCTAGTGACCATTTTTACCAATTTACATTGGCTTACTGGAACACCCTTATAATTCCCTAGTATATGGTACTGAGGTACCCAGGGTATTGGGGTTCCAGGAGATCCCTATGGGCTGCAGCATTTCTTTTGCCACCCATAGGGAGCTCTGACAATTCTTACACAGGCCTGCCACTGCAGCCTGAGTGAAATAACGTCCACGTTATTTCACAGCCATTTTACACTGCACTTAAGTAACTTATAAGTCACCTATATGTCTAATCTTTACCTGGTAAAGGTTAGGTGCAAAGTTACTTAGTGTGAGGGCACCCTGGCACTAGCCAAGGTGCCCCCACATTGTTCAGAGCCAATTCACTGAACTTTGTGAGTGCGGGGACACCATTACACGCGTGCACTACATATAGGTCACTACCTATATGTAGCTTCACCATGGTAACTCCGAATTTGGCCATGTAACATGTCTATGATCATGGAATTGCCCCCTCTATGCCATCCTGGCATTGTTGGTACAATTCCATGATCCCAGTGGTCTGTAGCACAGACCCTGGTACTGCCAGACTGCCCTTCCTGGGGTTTCTCTGCAGCTGCTGCTGCTGCCAACCCCTCAGACAGGCAGCTGCCCTCCTGGGGTCCAGCCAGGCCTGGCCCAGGATGGCAGAACAAAGAACTTCCTCTGAGAGAGGGTGTGACACCCTCTCCCTTTGGAAAATGGTGTGAAGGCAGGGGAGGAGTAGCCTCCCCCAGCCTCTGGAAATGCTTTGTTGGGCACAGATGTGCCCAATTCTGCATAAGCCAGTCTACACCGGTTCAGGGACCCCTTAGCCCCTGCTCTGGCGCGAAACTGGACAAAGGAAAGGGGAGTGACCACTCCCCTGACCTGCACCTCCCCTGGGAGGTGTCCAGAGCTCCTCCAGTGTGCTCCAGACCTCTGCCATCTTGGAAACAGAGGTGCTGCTGGCACACTGGACTGCTCTGAGTGGCCAGTGCCACCAGGTGACGTCAGAGACTCCTTGTGATAGGCTCCTTCAGGTGTTAGTAGCCTTTCCTCTCTCCTAGGTAGCCAAACCCTCTTTTCTGGCTATTTAGGGTCTCTGTCTCTGGGGAAACTTTAGATAACGAATGCATGAGCTCAGCCGAGTTCCTCTGCATCTCCCTCTTCACCTTCTGATAAGGAATCGACCGCTGACCGCGCTGGAAGCCTGCAAACCTGCAACATAGTAGCAAAGACGACTACTGCAACTCTGTAACGCTGATCCTGCCGCCTTCTCGACTGTTTTCCTGCTTGTGCATGCTGTGGGGGTAGTCTGCCTCCTCTCTGCACCAGAAGCTCCGAAGAAATCTCCCGTGGGTCGACGGAATCTTCCCCCTGCAACCGCAGGCACCAAAAAGCTGCATCTCCGGTCCCTTGGGTCTCCTCTCAGCACGACGAGCGAGGTCCCTCGAATCCAGTGACACCGTCCAAGTGACTCCCACAGTCCAGTGACTCTTCAGCCCGAGTTTGGTGGAGGTAAGTCCTTGCCTCACCTCGCTGGGCTGCATTGCTGGGAACCGCGACTTTGCAAGCTTCTCCGGCCCCTGTGCACTTCCGGCGGAAATCCTTCGTGCACAGCCAAGCCTGGGTCCACGGCACTCTAACCTGCATTGCACGACTTTCTAAGTTGGTCTCCGGCGACGTGGGACTCCTTTGTGCAACTTCGGCGAGCACCGTTTCACGCATCCTCGTAGTGCCTGTTTCTGGCACTTCTCCGGGTGCTACCTGCTTCAGTCAGGGCTGCTTGTCTTGCTCGACGTCCCCTCTCTCTGCAGGTCCAATTTGCGACCTCCTGGTCCCTCCTGGGCCCCAGCAGCGTCCAAAAACGCCAAACGCACGATTTGCGTGTAGCAAGGCTTGTTGGCGTCCATCCGGCGGGAAAACACTTCTGCACGACTCTCCAAGGCGTGGGGGATCCATCCTCCAAAGGGGAAGTCTCTAGCCCTTGTCGTTCCTGCAGTATTCATAGTTCTTCAGCCTAGTAAGAGCTTCTTTGCACCAACCGCTGGCATTTCTTGGGCATCTGCCCATCTCCGAGCTGCTTGTGACTTTTGGACTTGGTCCCCTTGTTCCACAGGTACCTTCAGACAGGAATCCATCGTTGTTGCATTGCTGATTTGTGTTTTCCTTGCATTCTCCCTCTAACACGACTATTTTGTCCTTAGGGGAACTTTGGTGCACTTTGCACTCACTTTTCAGGGTCTTGGGGAGGGTTATTTTTCTAACTCTCACTATTTTCTAATAGTCCCAGCGACCCTCTACAAGGTCACATAGGTTTGGGGTCCATTCGTGGTTCGCATTCCACTTCTGGAGTATATGGTTTGTGTTGCCCCTATCCCTATGTTTCCCCATTGCATCCTATTGTAACTATACATTGTTTGCACTGTTTTCTAAGACTATACTGCATATTTTTGCTATTGTGTATATATATCTTGTGTATATTTCCTATCCTCTCACTGAGGGTACACTCTAAGATACTTTGGCATATTGTCATAAAAATAAAGTACCTTTATTTTTAGTATAACTGTGTATTGTGTTTTCTTATGATATTGTGCATAGGACACTAAGTGGTACTGTAGTAGCTTCACACGTCTCCTAGTTCAGCCTAAGCTGCTCTGCTAAGCTACCATTATCTATCAGCCTAAGCTGCTAGACACCCTATACACTAATAAGGGATAACTGGGCCTGGTGCAAGGTGCAAGTACCCCTTGGTACTCACTACAAGCCAGTCCAGCCTCCTACATTGGTTGTGCAGCGGTGGGATAAGTGCTTTGAGACTACTTACCACTCTTGTCATTGTACTTTTCATAAGAGAAAAATATACAAAACAAGGTCAGTGTATATACACATAGCCAAAAAGTTTTGCATTTCCTCTTTTCACTCTTTTCTAAGTGCTGAAAAGTACTTCTAAACTTTCAAAAAGTTCTTAAAAGTTTAAAAAGTTTTTTCTGTCTTTCCAAAAAGTTCTGAAAACTTTTTTCTCTTTGTCTATCACTTTAACTCTCTCTAAAAATGTCTGGCACAGGCCAAAAAGTTGAACTGTCCAAACTTGCATATGATCACCTTAGCTGGAAAGGAGCAAGGAGTCTCTGCATAGAGAGAGGTTTGAGTGTAGGGAAGAATCCTTCCTTAGAACTGTTAATTAATATGCTTAGAGTACAGGATAAGGCCATAAGTGCCCAATCTGTAGAAAAAGTAGCTAATGGTTCTCAATCTGATCCAGGGACTCCCCCAGGAAAAGGTTCAGGAAAGAAACTTCTCAGCCTGCCCATTACTAGACAGTCTAGCATAGTTGGTACAGAGGTTGAATCACACCATACTGATGGTGTGCTCTCACATTATGCTGGTAGCCAAGCTGTTAGGGTGCCCTCTGTAAGGGACAGGTCTCCTTCTGTTCATTCCCATCATACCTCTGTATCTAGAAATGTCCCTCCCACCCACCCTGATGACAGATTGTTAGAAAGGGAGCTCAATAGATTGAGAGTGGAACAAACCAGACTGAAGCTCAAGAAGCAACAGCTGGATTTGGATAGACAGTCTTTAGAAATAGAGAGGGAAAGACAGAAGTTGGGTTTAGATACCCATGGTGGCAGCAGCAGTATTCCCCATAGTCATCCTGCAAAAGAGCATGATTCCAGGAATCTGCACAAGATAGTTCCCCCTTATAAGGAGGGGGATGACATTAACAAGTGGTTTGCTGCACTTGAGAGGGCCTGTGCTGTACAGGATGTCCCTCAAAAGCAGTGGGCTGCTATCCTATGGCTATCATTTACTGGAAAAGGTAGGGATAGGCTCCTTACTGTAAAAGAAAATGATGCGAACAATTTCCAAGTTCTTAAGAATGCACTCCTGGATGGTTATGGCTTAACCACTGAACAGTACAGGATAAAGTTCAGAGAGACCAAAAAGGAGTCTTCACAAGACTGGGTTGATTTCATTGACCAGGCAGTGAAGGCCTTGGAGGGGTGGTTACATGGCAGTAAAGTTACTGATTATGAAAGCCTGTATAACACAATCCTGAGAGAGCATATACTTAATAATTGTGTGTCTGATTTGTTGCACCAGTACCTGGTAGACTCTGATCTGACCTCTCCCCAAGAATTGGGAAAGAAGGCAGACAAATGGGTCAGAACAAGGGTGAACAGAAAAGTTCATACAGGGGGTGACAAAGATGGCAATAAGAAGAAAGATGGTGAAAAATCTCAAGATAAGCATGGGGATAAGGGTAAAACCAAAGATCCCACTTCAAATCTTAAACACTCTTCAGAGGGTGGGGATAAAACAAATTCTTCCTCTTCTTCCCAACCTGCACACATTAAAAAGCCTTGGTGCTTTGTGTGTAAAAACAGAGGCCATAGGCCAGGGGATAAGTCCTGTCCAGGTAAACCCCCTGAGCCTACCACCACTAATACATCAAGCTCTAGTGCCCCTAGCAGTAGTGGTACTAGTAGTGGGACTGCTGGCAACAGTCAAGCAAAGGGTGTAGTTGGGTTCACTTATGGGTCCATAGTGGAAACTGATGTAATCAGCCCCAAGACAGTTTCTGTCACACCTAGTGGCACTGGCCTTGCCACACTGGCTGCTTGTCCCCTTACAATGGATAAGTACAGGCAGACAGTTTCAATAAATGGTGTTGAGGCCTTGGCCTACAGGGACACAGGTGCCAGTTTCACTTTGGTGACTGAAAACCTAGTGCCTCCTGAACAACACATCATTGGACAACAGTATAAGATTATTGATGTCCATAACTCCACTAAGTTTCTTCCCTTAGCTATAATTCAGTTTAGTTGGGGTGGAGTTACTGGCCCTAAGCAGGTGGTGGTATCACCTAGCTTACCTGTAGACTGTCTCTTAGGTAATGACCTAGAGGCCTCAGGTTGGGCTGATGTAGAGTTTTATGCCCATGCAGCCATGCTGGGCATCCCTGAGGAATTGTTCCCTCTCATTTCAAGTGAAATGAAAAAGCAAAGGAGAGAAGGCCTGAAAACTCAGGATCCCTCTCCATCAACAGGTAAAAAGGGTATCACAGTATCCCCTAACCACCCTACCATTCAGGATACTATTCCTGTGGTGGGAGAAACCTCTCCTGGGGTGGCACCTGTTCCAAGGGAATCATCAGCTGGCAAAGCTGGACTCCCTGAGGTGGAAGTACCTCTCTGTGGGATAACTAACATTGGTGAGAAAAACAGCACCATTTTAGTTAACATGGAGCATCCCTCCAACCCTCCCAGAGAAACTTTAGTGCAGAAACCATGCACTACCTCACAACACTTAGGACAGCATCCCTGCCCTAGTGTGGAGCTCATAGGACAGCATCCCTGCCCTGCTCCAACTCAAGAGAAACAGCATCCCTGTTCTCTCTTCCAGCCAGATGGACAAAGTTTTTGCCCAGCTATGGCTTTTCTGAGACAGCATCCCTGTCTGGCATTTCCATCACTACAAATAGGTTCAGTGGACAATTCCCACTGCTCTAAACTAAAACTTACTGATAGAAACTCTGAAAATACATCTTCACATTGTTGCTTAGCTAAAAAACTTCAAACAGGGTGGTTTACATCCCCACAGGGAAGTAACCATATAGTGGATGATAAAGGGAGTAACCAGTCTATTGCAGAGCTACTCTCTACTTATCACCACTTAGACAATAAAGTCTCAACTGGCCAAGGTTAGCCTTATTGTCCTTCGTTTGGGGGGGGGTTGTGTGAGAAGGTAGCCTCTTTCTAGCCTTGTTACCCCCACTTTTGGCCTGTTTGTGAGTGTATGTCAGGGTGTTTGTCACTGTTTTCACTGTCTCACTGGGATCCTGATAGCCAGGCCTCAATGCTCATAGTGAAAACACTATGTTTTCAGTATGTTTGTTATGTGTCACTGGGATCCTGCTAGTCAGGACCCCAGTGCTCATAAGGTTGTGGCCTATATGTATGTGTCACTGGGACCCTGTCACACAGGACCCCAGTGCTCATAGGTGTGCATGTATGTGTTCCCTGTGTGGTGCCTAACTGTCTCACTGAGGCTCTGCTAACCAGAACCTCAGTGGTTATGCTCTCTCATTACTTTTAAATTGTCACTAACAGGCTAGTGACCATTTTTACCAATTTACATTGGCTTACTGGAACACCCTTATAATTCCCTAGTATATGGTACTGAGGTACCCAGGGTATTGGGGTTCCAGGAGATCCCTATGGGCTGCAGCATTTCTTTTGCCACCCATAGGGAGCTCTGACAATTCTTACACAGGCCTGCCACTGCAGCCTGAGTGAAATAACGTCCACGTTATTTCACAGCCATTTTACACTGCACTTAAGTAACTTATAAGTCACCTATATGTCTAATCTTTACCTGGTAAAGGTTAGGTGCAAAGTTACTTAGTGTGAGGGCACCCTGGCACTAGCCAAGGTGCCCCCACATTGTTCAGAGCCAATTCACTGAACTTTGTGAGTGCGGGGACACCATTACACGCGTGCACTACATATAGGTCACTACCTATATGTAGCTTCACCATGGTAACTCCGAATTTGGCCATGTAACATGTCTATGATCATGGAATTGCCCCCTCTATGCCATCCTGGCATTGTTGGTACAATTCCATGATCCCAGTGGTCTGTAGCACAGACCCTGGTACTGCCAGACTGCCCTTCCTGGGGTTTCTCTGCAGCTGCTGCTGCTGCCAACCCCTCAGACAGGCAGCTGCCCTCCTGGGGTCCAGCCAGGCCTGGCCCAGGATGGCAGAACAAAGAACTTCCTCTGAGAGAGGGTGTGACACCCTCTCCCTTTGGAAAATGGTGTGAAGGCAGGGGAGGAGTAGCCTCCCCCAGCCTCTGGAAATGCTTTGTTGGGCACAGATGTGCCCAATTCTGCATAAGCCAGTCTACACCGGTTCAGGGACCCCTTAGCCCCTGCTCTGGCGCGAAACTGGACAAAGGAAAGGGGAGTGACCACTCCCCTGACCTGCACCTCCCCTGGGAGGTGTCCAGAGCTCCTCCAGTGTGCTCCAGACCTCTGCCATCTTGGAAACAGAGGTGCTGCTGGCACACTGGACTGCTCTGAGTGGCCAGTGCCACCAGGTGACGTCAGAGACTCCTTGTGATAGGCTCCTTCAGGTGTTAGTAGCCTTTCCTCTCTCCTAGGTAGCCAAACCCTCTTTTCTGGCTATTTAGGGTCTCTGTCTCTGGGGAAACTTTAGATAACGAATGCATGAGCTCAGCCGAGTTCCTCTGCATCTCCCTCTTCACCTTCTGATAAGGAATCGACCGCTGACCGCGCTGGAAGCCTGCAAACCTGCAACATAGTAGCAAAGACGACTACTGCAACTCTGTAACGCTGATCCTGCCGCCTTCTCGACTGTTTTCCTGCTTGTGCATGCTGTGGGGGTAGTCTGCCTCCTCTCTGCACCAGAAGCTCCGAAGAAATCTCCCGTGGGTCGACGGAATCTTCCCCCTGCAACCGCAGGCACCAAAAAGCTGCATCTCCGGTCCCTTGGGTCTCCTCTCAGCACGACGAGCGAGGTCCCTCGAATCCAGCGACACCGTCCAAGTGACTCCCACAGTCCAGTGACTCTTCAGCCCGAGTTTGGTGGAGGTAAGTCCTTGCCTCACCTCGCTGGGCTGCATTGCTGGGAACCGCGACTTTGCAAGCTTCTCCGGCCCCTGTGCACTTCCGGCGGAAATCCTTCGTGCACAGCCAAGCCTGGGTCCACGGCACTCTAACCTGCATTGCACGACTTTCTAAGTTGGTCTCCGGCGACGTGGGACTCCTTTGTGCAACTTCGGCGAGCACCGTTTCACGCATCCTCGTAGTGCCTGTTTCTGGCACTTCTCCGGGTGCTACCTGCTTCAGTCAGGGCTGCTTGTCTTGCTCGACGTCCCCTCTCTCTGCAGGTCCAATTTGCGACCTCCTGGTCCCTCCTGGGCCCCAGCAGCGTCCAAAAACGCCAAACGCACGATTTGCGTGTAGCAAGGCTTGTTGGCGTCCATCCGGCGGGAAAACACTTCTGCACGACTCTCCAAGGCGTGGGGGATCCATCCTCCAAAGGGGAAGTCTCTAGCCCTTGTCGTTCCTGCAGTATTCATAGTTCTTCAGCCTAGTAAGAGCTTCTTTGCACCAACCGCTGGCATTTCTTGGGCATCTGCCCATCTCCGAGCTGCTTGTGACTTTTGGACTTGGTCCCCTTGTTCCACAGGTACCTTCAGACAGGAATCCATCGTTGTTGCATTGCTGATTTGTGTTTTCCTTGCATTCTCCCTCTAACACGACTATTTTGTCCTTAGGGGAACTTTGGTGCACTTTGCACTCACTTTTCAGGGTCTTGGGGAGGGTTATTTTTCTAACTCTCACTATTTTCTAATAGTCCCAGCGACCCTCTACAAGGTCACATAGGTTTGGGGTCCATTCGTGGTTCGCATTCCACTTCTGGAGTATATGGTTTGTGTTGCCCCTATCCCTATGTTTCCCCATTGCATCCTATTGTAACTATACATTGTTTGCACTGTTTTCTAAGACTATACTGCATATTTTTGCTATTGTGTATATATATCTTGTGTATATTTCCTATCCTCTCACTGAGGGTACACTCTAAGATACTTTGGCATATTGTCATAAAAATAAAGTACCTTTATTTTTAGTATAACTGTGTATTGTGTTTTCTTATGATATTGTGCATAGGACACTAAGTGGTACTGTAGTAGCTTCACACGTCTCCTAGTTCAGCCTAAGCTGCTCTGCTAAGCTACCATTATCTATCAGCCTAAGCTGCTAGACACCCTATACACTAATAAGGGATAACTGGGCCTGGTGCAAGGTGCAAGTACCCCTTGGTACTCACTACAAGCCAGTCCAGCCTCCTACAGGGGCCTAGTGCCAAAAAAATGGAAAGGAGATAAGTAATAATTTTCCAAAAGAGTCCTCCTTAGGACCCCAAAGACCAGAACAAGGGAAACAGACCCAGCCCATTCCAGGCAACCAGAAAGGTGTGTGAGGGTGGATGGGGGGGGTAGAACCTCTTTGAGAAGGGGAGGACTGCCAAGGCAGGGCCCAAGAAAGGGGAGAGCTCATGCCCCCAAGGGAAAGCTGACAATGAGGTGGCTTGTGTAGATGGGGAAGAATCCCAAGATGAAGAAACTGAGCGTAAGCGGTGTTGGGCAAAATAACAAAAGGTTGGAATGCTACCCTGATAGATTTTGTGTGATGGACAAAAAAGAGGGCAGCTGACCAGTTCCAAATAGATTTGCCCTGGAGCCTGCTGGTGGCTTCCAGGAGACTGAGTCCTTGACTGGTGTTAGGGTGTACTCTCTCTCCCACCAAGACTGCAAAAGTGGATGCTGTACCCATGCTCACCTCTGCTTTTCTGTGCCCTTTGCCTCACTATATTATGGTAGTGCTACTGTTGGGTGGACATTCATAGCCACCAAGTATCTCCATGGTACATATCTCACTCTAAGTAATTTTCTGTTAACATTGTAACTATGGGCTCAAAAATACCTACAGTAAAGTGCTGCTGGGTAAAAAGAACAGGTTTATCTGAAGAGATCACAAATAACAATGTGACATCCTGCAGCTATGAATTTTCTTGATATGTGAAAAGTACTGTGCCATGTTTTCAACACTATCCCATGTACATGGTGACAGCACTCTTTTCACAGGTACTTGTCACTACACTGCGCATTAAATATTTAAAGAGTGGAGTGTTTGGCAGGTGACCTGCTATCATTATGGATATGTTAGAAAAGGGGGCTGATGTATCAAATAGTTTTATCCATTGTGCCTGTGGATACATCTGATAGTACACATTGGCCTAATTTGTTATGAGCCAGCTATATCACCAATCAGTGTAAGAATTAAACACTGCCAAAAATCACATATGATTTTATTATTCCTAGATTCTCTACAATGTAAAAAAAGGTAGAAGAAACAATATTTTAGTGGCATCCCAAAAGAAAACAACTCAAGCAGAAAAATCTAAGACCAGTCTTTCTTGTCTTGCATTTACCTAGTGCAACAAAGTTACACTGTGTTGGCCCATTCAGGAAGAAATGTGAACAGCTCTTTTTTTCTCACTTCACTTTCTTTAAAAGGCATTTTAATTTGTGGTGTAGAGGTGTTTATTAGTGTTTTATATGTTTACACCGAAGAGGGTTGTTTCCATTTCGGTGGGATTTTATCAGTTATTACATGTTTAAACATAAGCTGGAACGTAAAACAGGGTAGCCTACCCGTAGGCCAGCTTTTGTGATCCTCATCAAAAAATGTTAATGCTGGCAATGTTATTTCCTTAATGGAAGGTGTGCCTTTACAGTTCATGTCTCAGTCTTTTGTTTCCAGGCTGCAGGTTACCTGCTCACAAGCCACACAGCTGTACCACCTTCGCGTCAGTAAACTTGTCATGTCTGTGTCAGGGGCATCCTAGGAAGTAGGGTGGGGCTTCAGGCAGAGGCTTCACTCTTCTACAATCACTTACATGAACGTCTTGGTCAGTACTGGTTATGCTCTTGATGTCAGTTTGCTTCTTTTGGATGCTCTACATGGCAGGAACATGGGTGGGTTTCGTATCCTAGACAGTATCTCTTCCTGCAGGACTAGGCACTATCCTTCCCCCCTGAGCAGAGGCAGGCTTTTAGATGCTGAGTAGACACTCAGTATCTCCAGCAAGTTGCACAGACTTCAGAAGATGTCCCCTCAATTCTGGGAGACTGGTTGTCATGCAGACAACAGGCCTGTTCTCAAGGAAGTGTTTAATTTCAAGTGTTCTACAAACCACACCCTTACTTGGTCTGTAAAGCAGCTGGAACTGGAATAAAGTAGGAACGTATGGGTCCCATTTGTATACTCATTTTCTAGACAGGAGATGAGGATTCACTGTTTAAAGTCTGAGGTTCTGGAACCCTTCCAAAGTGGGTCCCTTTTAAAAGCCATTTTCTGCCTTTATGCAAGGCAATGACTCTCACAGCAGGTATTAATAATGCTGGCTCCAAGTAGGAATATCCAAACCATGAGCACAATAAAGTGTGATGTCTCCGTAACTGACTACCATTAGCCTTCCTTAGGTAGGAATCAGGAAAAGACAAAATGACAGGCTCTTCCTAGAGTTTTCTTTCCCTTAACAACAATCTGGTAGTACCAAAGAAAAAGTAATCAATAATCCCTTGCTAAAAAGGCCTCATAGAATTTTTAAGAGCAGCACGGTCTCTATCCTTCCTAATGTATGTGTCTGGGCCTTCAGCCACAGGCAGTAGGCTATACACTTCCACTATCTGGGAGAGCGGTATCCACCTTCCACCCGGTGACATGCTAAACCAGGGCCTATCCAAAATAGATCCCATTAGTCCCAGCAAATCATATTTACACAATAACACAGAATCTTGCTACCACACTAGTGCCAAACATCCATCATGCATAAATGTACTCAACACAGGACACTTCACTTTTAGTTATAGCAGCAGTGAAAACAGGTACCTCCTATAGAGGTCCATCATTACAGATGTTTCACATCTCATAAGGGAGGGCAGCCTATATCACTCTTTTGAGGTGCACTGGTAAGTTTCTTGGCTGAGGCTTAACCATCCAAGTGCTGTTTGCCGACTTCTAAGATGTTCTGTCAGCATAGGTACAACAGTATCCCAATCAGTTCTCATATCTCTGACCCATAGTTTCCGAACACAGGAATTTATAGACTCCTCTAATTATGATGGACAACCCCTATGTATTCCCATTCGTTCCGCTCCAATTACAATGATCTGACCTTTAGATCTGGGCAAATTAGACTGATTACTTATATGTGACTTATGCGCCTGTCATAAAATGCATCAATTTCTCCTTGTTTGATGGATACCTCTATTTTACATATTCCAGTTCAAGCTAAGGGCATAATCTGAAGTTATCACTTTCTGTTCTGTTGTTTGACTTCAATGGTTAGCTGTACCAGTATTATATAATTTCTTGGAATATATCCCAGTATCACGAGCTACTCTCCTTACCTAAGGATGCTCCCAGAAGGTACCCTGACAATATTCTTATAGCGTCCTCTGCTCCTAAATATTGGCAGAAGTTCCAAGAATCCACAGTTCCAGTGATCCTGGATAGCAGCTAAAGCATCAAGCAAACTTTCAAAGCCCAGAGAAAAGAAAGAAAGAATGCTGCAGAGGAATGCTCTAAACTTTTGTTTGAGCGCGCATAGAAAATATATTTGTGAATTATCTTTCGTTGTAACACCATTAATATTTTTATCGAACACATTAAGTTTGTAATAATGCATCTTACATAAAAACACACCTTATTTTAGGTCAAGGTTAAAGTACAATTACAATTGTTATGTGTTAGTTAAGAGATAATACTTTATCGATAATAGCTTTACAATAATTGTGATAAATTCAGCACACCTCCAGGCCACAGAACACGTTCTAGACCTTGGCTTCAGTGCACGTGCTAGATTAGCATGTTAGCTGGGCCACACATATCAGGATACCAGTTTCACATGCAGCTGGGTCACTTTAGGCAACGGGTACGTGCCCATATACAATGAAGGGGACATTCCTGTCCCAACAGCATCTTCCGTCAAATTCCAGTTGGTTCAAGAGCTCATCAAATATCACCAGCCTTGGTGTTTTGGTAAGCGTTTAATTGTCTTTTATTAACTGTGCCATTATTGACAAATATCTATATTTAAGATAGTGCTCCATTGTCCCAATTTTTCTGCTCCCATAGACTGAAGACCATGGGCCTTATTTATACTTTTTGGTGCAAAACTGCACTAAGGCAGTTTTGCCCCAAAAAGTTTTGCACCAGCTTGCACCATTTTTTAGCACCAGCTGGGCACCATATTTAAGGAATGGTGCAAGCCGGTGCAAAGGGTAGGCTAGCTTTAAAAAAATGACGTTAAGCAGTTTTGAGTCAAAATAAATGAATCTGACCAGATTAGCATCATTTTTTGATGCTAAGGGGCATATTTATACTCTGTTTGCACTGAATTAGCGTCAGTTTTTTTTTTACTCTAATTCAGTGCAAAACGAACTCCATATTTATACTTTGGTGCTAGACCCGTCTAGCGCCAAATTTATGGAGTTAAAGTCATTTTTTGGAAGTTGAAACTACCTTGCCTTAATGAGATGCAAGGTAGGCGTTCCCGTGCAAAAAAATGACTCTATGGCCTTAACACCATATTTATACTCCCATGTAAAAATGGTGCAAGGGAGGGAGGAGGGGTCAAAAAATGGGGCAAAGCAAGCTTTGCCCCATTTTTTAAGACCTGGGTCAGGGCAGGGGTTAGGGGACCTATGGACCTATTTCCATGGTGGAACACCATGGAATAAGCCCACAGGTGCCCTCCCCAGGCCCCAGGTGGACCCCCACCCACACCATAGGGACTGTGGAGGATGGGGGACACTATCCCAGGTAAGTACAGGTAAGATTGTATTTTTTATTTTATTTTTTTAAAGTGCCATAGCGGGCCCTGAAATGGGCATGGTAGGTTTGGCACTATAAAATGACGCTAATCTGGTTAGAGTCATTTTTTTTTACTCTAACCTGCCTAAAGTCATTTTTTGGTGCTAAACCCTCTTCTTCTATACTGCCAGCCCCACACAACTAAAGTCATTTTTTTTTACTCTAGCCTACCCTTTGCACCGACTTGCACCATTCCATAAATATGGTGCCCGGCTGGTGCACAGAAATGGTGCAAGCCGGTGCTAAACATTTTGGTGCAAAACTGAGTTAGTGCAGTTTTGCAGCAAAAAGTATAAATAAGGGCCAATATTTTGTAAGTTTGCGCCACTTTTGCGTCATAAAATGACGTTAATGCGGTGCAAAAAAAGTTTAAATCACGGCCTTGGAGCTAGATGGGTCTAGCACCAAAGTATAAATATGGAGTTAGATTTGCATCAAATTAGAGTAAAAAAAAATGACGCTAATTCGGTGCAAACAGGGTATAAATATGCCGCAGAGTATAAATATGCCCCTAAATATGGCGTTAAGGCCATAGAGTCATTTTTTGCACGGGAACGCCTACCTTGCATCTCATTAAGGCAAAGTAGGTCTCCACTTTCAAAAAATGACTTTAACTCCATAAATTTGGTGCTAGAGGGGTCTAGCACCAAAGTATAAATATGGAGTTAGTTTTGCACCGAATTAGAGTAAAAAAAAAAAAGACACTAATTTGGTGCAAACAGAGTATAAATATGCCCCCATGTGTATTCAAAGACTGTCACTGAATCAGCTCATGCTGACAACCAGCTTCTGTCTCCCTCAATCTCACCACTCCCCTCCCCCACAACTCTCTTAGGGCTGACTAACATTGTAATAGCCGCTTGTTGGAGAACGAGTTGGAGGATTAGGACTCTCTGTAGATTAATCTGCTTCAGTCAAGCTTGAAACATTATTCCACAGAGTTATTAATTACAAATATAAACTGTGCAGAATCTTTAATACGAAAAATTATCCTTTCAGGACGAGACATCAATGTCTTTATATAATAAGCCATAGAAGCTCTCTGGATCAGGTCTCGAAAATGCAAAAAAACATTAAAATACTAGAAATAATACTCTGGCCCAACACAAAGGCAAACCAAACTCCTGTGGCACCATCTTAATAGGGACTGAATTCCATGGGAAGCATTTGCCACTGTACACCCAAACGTGTACAAATCGTTGACATCATTAGGTTTAAAAAAAATCAGTAACACATTGCCTGCTGTTACAACGGACTTAGCATTAGCCTGTCTTTTCATTTTTGACACATTTGCTCTCAGATATTATCCAGAGAAATTAATACTGGCAGTTTCCTGACATTAAGGAACCAATTACTTTTAAATACCGAAAGACAAGGTGTGAGCATGAATGTTTAATATGCTGGTGGACACATATACGACGGTGAGAAATCCTTTGCATTTTGGAGCACATTGTAACTTGATTAACAATAACAATATCATCAGAATATTAAAATGCAGATATACTTTTCTCCCCAATTCTTTGAGGGGTTGGGGTGGGGATGTTAAGGTGCAACATCCTGAAATTTAGGTAAGGGTCACACATGTTCAAATTTAACAAAGAGGAGGCAAGCACCTACTTCTGGAAACAGCCTTTTATACATGATTGGAGACTCTGCCCATTTATTTATTGCAGTCCATGTGCTCTGCTCCGACCAAGTTCATTAATTAGTATCATCATTCGTCTAAGATCCCCCAACTTGCACATAGTTTTGTTTCAGTCTGCCTTAACAAAGGCATTTGCAAAGTCCACAAAAGCACAATGCAGGAGGCTACTCTTTCCTTTAAAGCCTGTCTGGCCAACAACACCAAAGCATATTTTCCCAGTTCTTTCTTTCTTTTTTAAACAATTCAGTCAACCAAATGTACGGATAAATATAACAATACTAGAGGTAAAACTATTGGGCAAATGTGCCATTTGTAGGCCGAGCACTAAAATTGGCAAAATTAAACACCACCTCAAAGAATTCTGGAAGCGACCATCTTACTTATAACAGCGCATGGTCAGTAAGGCAGTCCGTTTTGAGGAATTAGAGTGGCAGGACCATTATTCCATTACTATTTCCTTTCATGCTTACAATACAGGGTGGTGCAAAGGTTGATAAGGCCTGTTTCTGGGTATATACATAGCAGAGAATTAGAATCACAGACACAAAAACACTCATTTCTCGGTCGTTGGATTAAGGCCTTCATTATGACATTGGAGGAAAGTCCCGCTTACCGCCATGCCGACTGCTGCCAACATGCCGCAACGGCGGTTTACCGCTACCCATATTATGACCCACACATAGCAATCCGTCACTATACAGCCACACACACAAGTCCGCCAGCCCAAAGGTCGGTGATAAACTGGTGGTAGCAAAACCCACACCGTTACGCCAACAGAACTACGCCCACAGCATTATGACCCACGAATCAACACGGCGGACATCCAACTGTGGTAAACCATTGGCGGTATATACCCCGCGCTCAAAATACACACACACACTAACAAAACAACACTACATTGGACAATTCAAACTACACACACCTGACACACATACACACACCACACACACACACCCACATCACTATAAAACACACACACACACACACTACCCACAACCCTTTACAACTCAAATAAATTGACAACAGAGAGAGAGACACCAAGAGCACCCACAAAACCAGAGCCATAGAACACCATCACCCATACACCATCCACACACCTTATAGCACACACCCCAACACATCACCCCACACACCCTCACACACACCACACACACTCACTACCCCCATGGCACCACAAAGACACCCCAGGTTTTCAGAGGAGGAGCTAAGGGTCATGGTGGAGGAAATCATCCGGGTAGAGCCACAGCTATTCAGATCACAGGTGCAGCAGACAGCCACTGCTAGGAAGATTGAGCTATGGCAGACAATCGTGGACAGGGTCAACGCCGTGGGACAGCACCCAAGAACAAGGGATGACATCAGGAAGAGATGGAACGACCTACGGGGGAAGGTGCGTTCCGTGGTTGCAAGACACCAGATAGCTGTACAGAGGACTGGCGGTGGACCCCCACCTCCTTCCCCACAACTAACAACATGGGAGGAGCAAGTCTTGGCAATACTGCATCCTGAGGGCCTGGCAGGAGTAGCAGGAGGACTGGAATCTGTTAAGTCAAACCTCTATTACTATCACCCCCCTACCTGCATGCCATCACATACCCCTACCCTCACCCCCATCACCCCACCACCTCACATACAGCCCACAATTACAACCCATCCATCCCAATTCTAAGCCCTGCATGAACATCACTCACAGCCCTGCATGGACACCTATCACTAAAGCATGCACATTAGAGAGACTCACCTGGCCCATAAAATCACTACTCACACAAGACAAAGCTGACAGGACAATCACAACCATACAGGACAACACACTCACGCACAAGATGTCAAACGTAGAAACAATAACACTGCATTTACATCCCCAGAGGCCCCCCCACACAATGTCACCTGGAGAGGAAGTGCCAGCAACATCCAGTCCCTCCACAGAAGAGGCCCACAGTGATGAAAGCAGCTCTGGATACCTGGATCTGGATGACCAACCTGGCCCATCAGGGATCTCCGGACAGTCCGTTACCCAGGCACCATCCCATACCACCACAGAGCCTCCCCCCTCAGGAAACACCACCACAGCACCCACCCAGTGGGCCCATACCTCTGTTCCCAGGACATGTCAATCAGCAGTGTGTCCACCACTACAGGGACCCCAGGCAACCCTACCAACACAGGGTGATCAGGGACCAAGGGTCAGTAGCAGTGGGCACACAGTTCAGTGGACAGAGGCACAGGACAACAGAGAAGCTGGGAGGACTGCTGTGCAACAGGGGAAGCACAGGGCCAGGAAACCGACTCTCCAGGAGGTACTCACCAACATCCTGGGAGCATACCACCATTCCCTGGAGACGATGGGCCATATACTGGACAAGTTGCAGGAGACCCAGCAGCTGCAGGAGGGACAGTACCAGGGGATCAGGGAGGACCTGAAGGACATCCACACCACCCTGTTCACCATTGCAGGGGTGCTGGCAGTCATGGCCAACACCATGAGGAAGGCAGTGGCACATCACCGGCCCCCTGACACTAGCCACACCGATGAACAGAACCTCCACCTCCGCTGCCGTGAGTGGACAGGAGGCCCAGCCACAGAACAAACAGGCCACCAGCACCCCTCCCCCTGCAGAAGGAGAACCACCCCGCAAACGGTCCCTGAGACCCAGGCAGAAGCCAGAGAACATTGCCAAGTCCCCCGCCAGGAAATAAGACTCTCCTGATTGTCACCCTTGTGTCCCACTCTATCACCCTGTCCACCTTGAACTGCCATTGCTCCGCTTCCTATGCCCCCTTGGACAATCCACCTGTGATACCAATAGACTGGACTCTATCCTGGACTTTCCTCCACCATCAGCCTAGCCCATTCCACTACCCTCTCTGCTTCTTATCACTTAAATAAACACCATTTAAAAAGTATGTAGTCTGTCAAATGATTGAACAAGGTATTTGTTTAACAAACTTTAAACACTGCAATACAACTGTACAGGAATAAATACATAGGAATGACCTGTAGTAGGCTGCAGTCAACACACCAGGTGCCAGAGTGGGGCACAGATATCTGAAAATAGAGATGCCAAAGGGTACAGTAAGTGGCCATAGAATTGGGAGAATCTGCCTGCCATGTACAATGTCAAATACAACTGTCAATGCAAAGTGAAGTTACAGTGTCTTACCTGTGTGTCACTGGAAATACTGTTGTATAATAGCTGTTCTGTTGTCCTCATCCTCATCCTCTGCCTCCTCATCTTCACTGTCCACAGGGTCCACTACTGCCACACGCTCATCTCCCGCCTCATCTTCCTGCAGAAAAGGCACCTGCCGTCTCAAGACAAGGTTATGCAACATGCAGCATGCCACAGTGATCTGGCACACCTTCTTGGGTGAGTAGTACAGTAATCCACCTGTTAGATGGAGGCAACAAAACCTGGCCTTCAGGAGGCCGAATGTCCTCTCTATTATTATTCTTGTTTGCCCATGTTCCTCATTGTAACGTTCCTCTGCCCTTGTCCTAGGATTCCTCACAGGGGTCAGCAGCCATGAGAGGTTGGGGTAACCAGAGTCACCTGCAAATATCGAGGGATACCTGTTAGCCAAACACTAACCCTTATGGCCAACACCATAACACCATACCCATTCACCAACATATACTGGGTGAGAACCATGGGCTCACCTATTAGCCACACCCGGCGCCTCTGGAGTTGAGCCATCACATATGGGATGCTGCTATTCCTCAGGATATGGGCATCATGCACAGATCCAGGATCCTTTGCATTGACATGGGAGATGTACTGGTCTGCCATGCACACTATCTGCACATTCATCGAGTGAAAGCTCTTTCGATTTCTGAACACCTGTTTATTTCTCCGGGGGGTGAGTAGACAAATGCAATATGTGTACCATCAATAGCCCCAATAATGTTGGAGATATGTCCCATTGCATAGAAGTCAGCTTTCACTGTGGCCAAATCCTCCACCTGGCGGAAAACAATGTAGCTGCGCATGTGTTTAATCAGGGCGGACAACACTCTGGTCAGCACTATTGAGAACATTGGCTGAGATATTCCTGCTGCCAAGCCCACTGTCACTTGGAAGGAGCCACTTCCCAAGACATGGAGCACTGATAGGACTTGCACCACAGTGGGGATCACAGTGGGGTGACGGATAGCAGATATCAAGTCAGGCTCCAATTGGGCACACAGCTCTGTGATTGTGGCCCTGTCCAGTCTATAGGTGAGGATAATGTGCCTGTCCTCCATTGCTGCCAAGTCCACCAGGGGTCCGTACACGGGGGGATGTCTCCATCTCCTATTCATCCGCAGCGGGTGTAATCTAGGGGCCACAACGGTGAGCAGCTGGTCAGTATTTCACATTTCCAAACCCTACACTGCATTGCATGTTGTGACTGTAACAGTATGTCGTTGTATTGGCCCAAATGGTTCCTATGTGTACTGTGACGCAGTTAGGTGCCATGGCCTGTCCCCCTCCTGAAATGGCATCCGTCTGTCCAGCGTGGATGGACATGTGGAAATGAGGTAATGCACTGACGTTGTGCGCCGCTGCGGGAGGCGGTCGAGTACCGCCGTGCAACTCATCATTGGTTGTCATTAGGCTCTATGGGTTACAGTGGCCAAAGACGATGTACGCTGGCAGTGACGGTATGCACCGCCACAGACCTGACCACCATTTTCTATCTGTTCACTCACTTGCTACCTGACCTTCAAAGGAGAGGACTTACACTGCAAGTGCTGCTGTGACCTGTGTCTGGAACTGACCATTGCTCGTGTCACTGGGGAAAGGGCCCCTGCCTTCACCGCTGCAGAGTTGGAGAGACTAGTGGAGGGGTCTTACCCCAGTACCGAATGCTGTATGGGTCCCAGACCAACAGGTGAGTACACTGTGAGCACAATGCATGGAGCATGAATGCATGGGGTGCTGTGCGTGAGGGCTACGTGTAGGGGGGGTTGGTGGAAGGGTTCTGGGCAGCGTGATGCATGTATGGTGGGCAATGTCTGTGTGTAAAGGAATGTGAGGGCTATGGTGGGCCATGAGTGTAACAGGCCGGGCGGTATGACTGATACCTTTTTATATGTTTCTTTTCCTGCAGGTCAGCCCATCAGAAAAAGGGTATATGGCGTGCCATCACCAAGGATGAGCGGACCCTGGGGGTCTACGCCAGGCAGGACACCCACTGTCGCAAATGGTCGGAGAACCTGAGATGCTGGGCAAGGAAGACGGCAGAGACCCAGCTGGGGATGGCCTCCCAACGAGGAAGGGGTGCCCGTCGAACCCTGACCCCCTGATGGCTCGCATACTGGCAGTGGCCTATCCAGAGCTAGATGGGCGCTTGAGGGCATCACAGTAGGCACAAGGGGGTGAGTACAGTTTTGCAATATACTACTAGCACGTGGTGGGGTGGTCACCGAGTGGGGTATGTGGGCCTGTGGGTGCCCCCAGGCCAGGCCGGACATTGCAGGGTAGGTCCCATATTGGGCAGGGTTCTGATGTAAAATACCTCCAACCAAGCTAGTAGGCATCCACTACTGGGCAGGGGTCTGTGGGTCTCAGGTATGCTGCTATTGGAGTTAGGTATTCCTGTCCATGGGCTGGTGACTAGCATTGTGACTGTTAGTGTATTGCCTAGTGTGTAGGGCTGTTCCCTGTGTGTGTTGTGTACGCCAACGGTGGGGTTATTGCTGCCATTGACCAAGTGTATCCTTTGTCTCTTCCCCCCTTTTTGTTTTGTCACCCTGTCCTTATGTGCATTAGCATCATCTGGCAGAGGAGCAGAGGCACCTGCGACGGAGGAAGCTGCATTCCACAGGGCCCAAAAGGCCGAATCCACTGACGGTGAGGGCACCACTGGGACGGAGGGCGAGGGGAGCACCACGGCGGAGACAGGTGGGGACAGTTCGGACAGTAATACCTTTTCTGATGGAAGCTCCCTGCTGGTAGCAGACACCTCTATGCCCACCCCAACTACAGGTACAGCCGCCACCCCGTACCAGCACCACCCTCCCAGTAGCAACTCAGCGAGTTTCCCGTGCACACTCTCCCAGGAGGGTGGGCATCTCCTTCGCCCCAGGCACCTCAGGCCCTGCCCCAGTTCGCCCTAATGCCCTGAGTGAGGAGGCTATGACCTCCTGCGATCCATCTCTGTTGGGCAGTCAACCATAGTGAATGCCATCCAAGGGCTGGCAGGTACTTTGCAACAAACAAATGAATTCCTGAAGGGCATTCACTAAGGCATGGCGGCCCAACAGAGATCAATCCAGGCTCTGGCCTCCTCCCTGATGGAAGCCATTGTCCCTGTCTCTAGCCTCCCCCCTCCAACTTCTTCTACCCAGTCCCATTCCCCTCAACCCCAACCTATCCCAAACGCACATTCAGACCAGCATGCACCCAAGACAACACGCAGGAGGGTCTCAGGCAAACACAAGCACCACACATCTTCCTACTGGCACTCACACAAACACCATCCAGATGCAGACATAACAACATCCACTGCCTCCACTGTGTCCCTCTCCTCCTCGTCCTCCACCACCCTCCAGTAGCGTCTCCACTCACACCTGCATGCACTAAATCCTCATCCACTACCCCCATCATCATCATGCCTATCACTACACACACCTCACTGGCAGTCACCACTCCCACATCCATGCACACGTCCCCTGTGTCCTCTCCCACTGCGTCTGTGCCCCCTCCTCCCAAAGTATACAAACACAAGCACTCAGGCACCCATCAGCCATCCACCTCACAGTAGCATCCAGCCCATGCACCTGCACCCAAACACAGCAGACAGACACCTCCTACAACCACTCCCTCTTCCTCCACTCCCAAACCTTCACCCTCTTCCCGCCCCTGTGTCCCTAAGAAGTTTTTCCTCTCTGCCGTTGACCTCTTCCCTACCCCTCCCGTCTCCGTCCTTCACGTCGGGCCAGGGTGGTCAGAACCCAGGAGAGCACCTCAGCCACCCAGTCCACGGCCACAGTAGTGTCGGCAGGTACTGCAGATGGGAGAGGCTCCAGGGAACCAGCCATCAGCACTGACAGTGTGCCTGCACCAGCTGCCAAGGGGAAGGGCAAGGAGGCACCACCAGCTGCCAAGGGGAAAGGCAAGGAAGCACCACCAGCTGGCAAAGGGAAGGGCAAGGAGACACCACCACCTGCCAAGGGGAAGGGCAAGGAGGCACCACCGGCTGCGAAAGGGAAGGGCAAGGGCCTGCACCTGCAGGCAGGAAGGGCAGGAGGCCTGGTGCTGGGACTGATACTGAGCCCCCACCACCAACCACGGCGGTACAGCCGTCTGAGGCTGCAGGGAAGGGCTGAATCCTCCCCCCACCACTGGCATCCCTTAGACCAGCACCGCCACCAGCACCACCGCAGCATCGCTGCCAGCAGCAGCAGCCCCAGTGGGCAGCCGTCCGAGGCTGCAGGGGAAGGGCTGGAGCCTCCCCCCACTGCCAACAGCACCACTGCCAGCAGCAGCAGCCCCAGTGGGCAGCTGTCAGAGGCTGCAGGGGAAGGGCTTGAGCATCCCCCCACCACTGCCTGCACCAGCACCGTCAGCAGCACCACTGCCAGCAGCAGCAGCCCCAGTGAGCAGCCGTCCGTGGATGCAGGAGAAGGGCTGGAGCCTCCCTCCACCGCCACCAGTCCACTAGCACCATTGCCAGCAGCAGCAGCCCCAGTGGGCAGCCGTCTGAAGCTGCAGGGGAAGGGCTGGAGCCTCCCCCCACCACTGGCATTCCCGACACCAGCAACACCACTGCCTCTACTGAGCAGCCGTCACCGCCGGCGGGCAGTGTGTAGTCCTGCCTCCATGGGCTGTAGTGCATCCTGGACCCTGCAAATCTTGTATGTGTGACACCCAGGTGAGAGACTGTGACCTTGCACTCCCCAAGGGCTGCATCACAGGGCACAAGGCCCCCTCCAGAACCAGTGGAAGAAGCCATCCACTCATCGCATCCTTCCCAGGATGAAGCACACTGGGTACAAGGCCCCCTCCAGAACTAGTGGAAGAAGCCATCCACTCACCGCATCCTTGCCAGGATGAAGCACACTGGGCACAAGGCCCCCTTCGGAACCAGTGGAAGAAGCAATCTCCTCACCGCATCCTTGTCAGGATGAAGCACACTGGGAACAAGGTCCCCTCCTTAACCAGTGGAAGAAGCCATCCACTCACCCCCTCCTTGCCAGGATGAAGCACACTGGGCATAAGGCCCCCTACAGAACCAGTGGGCAAACCACCCACTCAAGAGACTATGGCTTTGCACTCCCTAGGACCAAGCAGTGGGCAAACCACCCACTTGAGAGACTGAGGCCTTGCCCTCCCCAGGACATCGCACAAGGCATGTTGTCCCCTCCAGGACCAGTGGTGTTGTACCATCTTCCGGCTAAGGTGCCTCCTGTTCCCTGTCCCCCTGAGATGCCTGTGTATTTTCGACCTTATGCCCCTGCAGTGTTCGCTCCGTGTTGTTGCAGGAGTCAAGTGGGGCCTTGGCCTATGTGTAGTGGCCCTGTGGCCCACGGACATTGAGGATTGGGCAATGTCCCTCCATTTGTATTTATGTATATACTGTTTTGATTTTGAAGCACAAGTTTCTACTATTTTATCTTATTACACTCACTTTAATCTATTCCTTTTGTCCTTGCATTATTCCTGAGGGGTACGGGGTAGATATGTGATGTTATTGCATCTGTTTGTGTGTACGGTGTTGGGGGTGGGGGTAGGGGTGTTGCGTGTGTATCACTGTGGTCGCCTTCGCCGGTGTTGCTGTTTGTAATGCATAAAGAGGTATACAATCATGGGGAAGAGGTGCAACTCGGGCTCCATGGTGTTGTGGTTGTTCCCTGAGTCTCCAGAGGTGAGTCATTAGCCTTCTGTGTACTGTTTCCGCCGTGCTTTTGATGTCGTTGGTACCGCCCCGGAAAAGGTGACAAATAGGCCTGTTGTAATACTGTTGGCGGTACATCGTCTTCCACCTGGCCGTTGGCGGTTACCGCTGTGGTGCTTGTTGCTACCGCCGTGGCGGTCGCTGTGTTAAAGTGGCTGTCTGTGTGGGCGGTTTCCGCTGTGGTCATAATTCCATTGTTTTTTTACCGCCGGCCTGTTGGCAGTATTACCCCCGCTTTATCACCGACCGCCAGGGTTGTAATGAGGGCCTAAGTCTGCTATACATAAAAAGTATAATGTAGTAGCAAGCAAATAACAGCTAGTCCCGGAAGAGAAACCAAAGGCATTTAAGTGGAAAAAGGCTAATACCTATGCAAATAGATTGTCCAATGATGCCTGACCCAAAAGGGATTTGGTCATGGGGTCAGAATCAATACAATACTGCTTAACAAATTCCTAAATTGACTTTCAGGTTACTGGTCTGCAGATTTCTGGAATGCGGAGTTTCCTCATTAAAGCAGTAATACCAGCTTTCCCTCAAACGGAATTTGCCCTGGATTTGCCCAGTAATGACTTGTTGGGTTTCACATAACATGTAATAATACATGAAACCAACTAGCTCACTAAGGTTTGTTTAGAGGTAGGTAGGCCAGTGCAAATAGCGCCATAATCATTGAATAACTTCTTGGATTATTTAATCTCTTTAGCCCTATCTAGACCTTACTTCAAAGTCTGCTTAACACATAAACTATGAAAGGCTCTACCTGCCAAAAAGAAAGTTGAAAGTGAAACTGACTGATTGATATGGAAATCAGAAATGTCTTTAGAGAGGAAATCTGGATAAGTTCTTAAAGAAACTTTAGTATGATGAAAAAGAATGAAGGTTCTCTTGAGCAAAGGGCTTGAAGCTCATTCACCATTTAGGCAGGAAAGGCAACTTTCCATGAAAGATATTGGAGGTCTGCTTTGTATGAAGATTCAAATGGGGAGTCTATTGATTTGGAAAGAAACAATATTCAGTTGCCAGTGAGGAAAGAGTTTCCGAAAAGGGGTAAACTCTTTTCTCAGCCCTTCCAGAAAGTCCCTCATCACTCGAACACAAAAGAAAAATCTCCTGGTAGAAGATTTACTTGTCACGACTCACGTGCTGCTGGCGCCTGGAAACCGCAGATCTAGTGGCGTAGGTCTTGAGGGTTCGGCTTTGGCCCAGAAAGGGGCGACTCTTTCTAGTAGCCACGGTGCTGCAGGCAGTGGAAACGCCAAGAACAGACCGTGCCCTTTAGAATTAGTGCCAGAGGGAAAAAAACCCAATAAAGGGGAAAAAACCTCCAAAAAATGGATTCCTGAAACGAAAACAAAACCAGGAATCAAACAGGAACAAAATGCAGGTAAATGCAAAATTGAAAAGATTCAGAACCGAAGGCTAAGAATCAGGAGCGAAGACACAATCTGAGCAGAAAGTGATGCAGCGCAAGGAAAGGGAGAAAACAGAGCCCTTATATACCAAGAAACAGGAAGTGACCAACAGGAAGTAAAAAGACACCATTTTAGATAGGGAAAAAGTACATAGGATAGAATAGAACAGGAACCATAGAAAATAGGGACCAAGGAATGCTGGGAAGAAAAAGGTAACATGGGAAGGGGGAAAGACATAAAGAAAGGACAGAAAATGCCTCGAAAAAGTAAAGAAGAAAAAGAAGAAGAAGAAAGAAAAAGAAACAGGTAAGGAGGGGTCAGGGGAGAACAGGGACACCACAGAAGGCAGAGCGAGGCCCAAAATAATATCTGGGGCCTCGCGCTGTACAAAGAAGACTCGGGGCGCGCCGCGTCCTGAGAACGCGCTGCGCGGCGCGAGCCGAATGCTCGGCTCGCGCCGCACCACGCGGCGCAACAGTAGGTCCCCCCCCCGAAGGTCCAGGTTTGAAGGGAAACAAACGATGAAAACGAGAAATCAAAAGAGGGGCGTGAACAGAAGAAGCATCTTCCCAAGAGCATTCACTAAGAGGATAACCCTTCCAGTGAATCAAATACTGAAGACGCCGGTGAAAAAGGCGAGAGTCACAAATTTCTTGAACCTCATATTCAGGGACATCATTCACCAACACAGGAGGAGGACAAGGAAACTGACGAGAGAAAGGATCAGGGACATAAGGTTTGAGTTGGGATACATGAAAGACCGGATGAATTTTCCAAGTATGAGGCAAGCGAAGACGAACAGTGACAGGATTGAGCAACTGAAGAATACGAAAAGGCCCATAATAGCGAGGCGTGAACTTATTCAGAGAAAGACGAGAGGGCAAGAATTTGGAAGAAAGCCAGACTTTATCCTGAGGGTGATAATCAGGAGTGGGTCCACATTTCTTATCAGCGATCTTCTTCATATACCTCTTAGTGTGCAATAAATTAGATCTAATGAGCTTATGGAGTTGCAGGAGACGTTTGGAAAAAGATGTAATGGCAGGCAGAGGAGAGGTAGATTGAGGAGCAGTAGGAAAAGAGGTCGGATGATAGCCATAGGAACAGAAAAAGGGAGTGACCTTGGAGGCACTATGGACAGAATTGTTGTAGGAATATTCAGCAATAGGAAGATAAGTGTTCCAGTTGCTTTGGGTGGAATTACAAAAACAACGAAGGTATTGTTCTAGTCCTTGATTCAAACGCTCAGTTTGTCCATTGGTCTGAGGATGGAAACCGGATGATAGTGCTATATTGATATTCAGTGTCTTGCAAAAATGTTTCCAAAACCGGGAAATATACTGGGGACCCCTGTCAGACACAATGGTATGTGGAAGTCCATGGAGACGGAAAATATGGTTGATAAATATCTGGCTCAATTCTTGGGATGTTGGTAATTTCTTTAGAGCAGTAAAGTGGGCCATCTTAGTGAAAGAATCAACAGTGACCATGATAACCTGGTTTCCAGCTGATGGCGGAAGTGAACACATAAAGTCAGTGGAAATAGTATGCCATGGCGTTGGTGGAACTGGCAAAGGCTGTAGTAATCCTGCAGGTCTGCTACGGGGAATCTTGACTTGGGCACATATGGGACAAGCCTGAAAATATCTTTCGACATCTGATTTCCAGGTAGGCCACCAGAAAGATCACGAAAGAAGTTCTTGTGTGGCCTTAATACCTCTATGTCCAGCAACCGGTGAATCATGGCACATCTGTAATGCTTTGTCTCGCACTCTGTTAGTAGGGAGGAATAACAGCTTCTGATGAAAAAAGAATCCTTCTTTCTTGCATAAAAAGGTTCTTAATTTCTCTATTTCGCTATTAGACAGGCTGGAATACTCCAGTTGTACCTCATCCAGAAAAGATTGAGCAACTCCAATGATCTTACTAGGCTCCAGTAGAAACTGAGATGGGGAAGGAGTACAATCTGGATAGCGTCGAGACAGAGCATCAGCCAGAATGTTTTGAGATCCAGGAATATAGGTGATGTAAAAGTCATACTGACTAAAGAAAAAGGCCCAACGCGCCTGGCGACTATTTTGGCATACAAAATTACGTAGACATTGCAGATTACGGTGATCTGTTCTCGCCTCGAAAGGCTCCTTGGATCCCATCAGAAACTGTCTCCATTCGATGCAGGCTGTCTTCAGAGCTAACAACTCTCTTTCTAGTACAGAGTAATGTTGTTCAGCTGAAGAGAGAATATGGGACAAATAGAAAACAGGATGTTCAAGACCATCATCTTCTTGAAGTTGAAGCAAGACTGCTCCAATAGCTTTTTCGGAAGCATCGGTAACTACGATAAACTGTTTATTGGTATCTGGATGTCTCAAGATGGGAGCTTGAGTGAATGCCTTCTTTAATTCTTGAAAAGCTGTTTCAGCCGCCTTGGTCCAGACAAACCCCTGTTTTAGATTTTCCTTCTTTAAGGTATGGGTTATATGGCTGGTCTGTTTAGCAAAGTCTTGAATGAACTGTCGGTAAAAATTTGCTAATCCTAGGAAACATTGTGTTTCTTTGATAGAAGAGGGAGAAGGCCACTCTAGAATTGCTTGTACCTTTTCTAGGTCCATAGCTATGCCGGTGGAACTTAAATGATAACCCAGATATTTGACTTCCGTCTTATCGAACTCACACTTTTCGGGTTTGCAGAATAGTTGATGTGCTCGGAGTCTGTGAAGGACTTGTTTCACATGAGAAGAATGGAGTTCGGGGTGTCTGGAAAAAATAAGGATGTCGTCCAAGTAGATTACGAGTGTCTGGTTCAAGAGATCGGAAAATATTGAGTCCATAAACCTTTGAAATATAGCAGGAGAGTTCGTAAGACCAAAGGGCATGACTTTATATTCAAAATGACCGAACGGTGTCCTGAATGCTGTTTTCCACTCGTCTCCTTCTTTTATACGTAAAAGGTGGTAAGCTCCCCGAAGATCCAACTTGGTAAAACGTTGAGCCCCTCTGACTGCCTCTAAAATATCCTTAATGAGGGGCAAAGGATAACGATCCTTTATAGTTATCTTGTTTAGGCCTCGAAAGTCTATGCAAGGACGAAGATCTTTGGTCTTCTTAGGTACAAAAAAGAGAGGAGCCCCTGCTGGAGAAGATGATGGAACAATGAGACCACCCTGTACATTTTCCTCCAGATACTCCTTAAGAACTTCCCTTTCAGGTTCCGTGAGAGAATACATCCTCCCAAAGGGAACGACTGTTCCAGGTTCCAAAGGAATAGCACAATCGTACTCTCGATGTGGAGGTAATACAGGTCTGGATGGTTTTTGAAACACGTCTTGGAACTCTAAATAATGTTCAGGAACCCCTTGGACAGTGTTGATGGAATACTCCGTAGTACTCTTCATAGGTGTTAATCTGTTTGGTGACCAATATTTATCGGAAGCAAAGCAATTTTCTTGACAAAACTGTGAGGATAAAGAAATTGTCCGGGTTACCCAGTTCACATATGGGTTATGTCTAGTAAACCATGGAATTCCGAGAATAATGGTATGGTTGGGAGATGAAATGAGATCAAAAGAGAGGTGTTCTTGATGATTACCAAACTGTAAATTTAACATCAAGGTCGTAGTATCGACTGGACCTGAGGATATTAAAGATCCATCCACGGTGTGTACTTGTTCAGGAATGTCTTTGGGTTGAGTGGGAATTTGCAGATTAGTGGCCCATGTCTTATCCATGTATATACCACTAGCACCACAATCCAATAATGCCATAGTTCTTTCTTGGCGGCCATCAGGTAGTTGTAATATGACTGGTAACACGAACAAGTAAGTTGTATTGTCGTTGAATGAGCTGATAGAAGGTATAGCCGATGATCCCGTCCCCTCCCTTCTTACAGAGGACGGGAGGTGGCGTTTCCCAAGGGTCTAGGTGGACGTACAGGACATGTACGAAGCAGGTGACCAACAGAACCACAGTAGAGGCACAATCCCTTCTTCCGTCTGTCTTCCTTCTCACTAGCAGAGAGTGGCCCTCGAGCAGTATCCACTTGCATGGGTTCCCCTTCTATATCTTTAGCAGGAGGACGAGATTCCTCAGGATGAGGTGGATACATCCGTGAAGAGCTTGGCTGAGACGCTCCTCTACTCCTTCTCTTCTCCATTCGTCGTTCTTGGAGACGATACTCGATGGAAAGTGCTTGATCCATGAGGCCACGAAGATCTTCAACTCTGGTGGAATGTACTAATTCATCCTTAATTTCTTCCTTAAGTCCTCTGCGAAACAAAGTTACCAGGGTACGCTCCACCCAAGTGGTCTCTGCCGCTAATTGACGGAAACGTGTAATATATCGGAGGACATCCTGGGAACCTTGCTGGATATCACATAATGCTTCCTCTGCCGAGGCTTCCAATCCTGGGCGACTAAACATCTGTTTGAAGCGGGTCACGAAGGCAGAATAGTCCGACAATACTGGATCGTTGGATGACACCATCGGGGTTGCCCAGGCCAAGGCAGGACCGGATAATGCACTAATAAGATATCCCACCTTTGTCCTGTCATGAGAGAATTGGCTAGGTCTGAAGGCGAAGTAAACCGTTAATGCATCCAGGAATTCACGCAGTTTAGTTGGTTCACCAGAGAAGCGAGGCGTTGAGGCGGAGATAGTCGGAACATCGCCACTGCGGAGGGCCAAAGCCTGTCGTAAGACCGCATTCTCGTTGCGCAATTGTTGCAATTCCTGAGCTTGTTGTTGAATAGTAGTCAAAAAAGATGAATCAGGATCTGCAGCCACCGCCACTGTGTCATCCATAGTAATAGAAGATGTCGGAATGGTTTGGCGCTGCATTCTGTCACGACTCACGTGCTGCTGGCGCCTGGAAACCGCAGATCTAGTGGCGTAGGTCTTGAGGGTTCGGCTTTGGCCCAGAAAGGGGCGACTCTTTCTAGTAGCCACGGTGCTGCAGGCAGTGGAAACGCCAAGAACAGACCGTGCCCTTTAGAATTAGTGCCAGAGGGAAAAAACCCCAATAAAGGGGAAAAAACCTCCAAAAAATGGATTCCTGAAACGAAAACAAAACCAGGAATCAAACAGGAACAAAATGCAGGTAAATGCAAAATTGAAAAGATTCAGAACCGAAGGCTAAGAATCAGGAGCGAAGACACAATCTGAGCAGAAAGTGATGCAGCGCAAGGAAAGGGAGAAAACAGAGCCCTTATATACCAAGAAACAGGAAGTGACCAACAGGAAGTAAAAAGACACCATTTTAGATAGGGAAAAAGTACATAGGATAGAATAGAACAGGAACCATAGAAAATAGGGACCAAGGAATGCTGGGAAGAAAAAGGTAACATGGGAAGGGGGAAAGACATAAAGAAAGGACAGAAAATGCCTCGAAAAAGTAAAGAAGAAAAAGAAGAAGAAGAAAGAAAAAGAAACAGGTAAGGAGGGGTCAGGGGAGAACAGGGACACCACAGAAGGCAGAGCGAGGCCCAAAATAATATCTGGGGCCTCGCGCTGTACAAAGAAGACTCGGGGCGCGCCGCGTCCTGAGAACGCGCTGCGCGGCGCGAGCCGAATGCTCGGCTCGCGCCGCACCACGCGGCGCAACATTACTGTGTCATGGCAGCCAAATGCACCATAACAGAAAATAATTGAAAACCATATCTTGACAAATAAAGTAGGTACCATCTCTTCTAGACATTCTTGGTTCCACCTGTTTCTGGATATACCATGTGCAAAACCTCACATTTGAAAACTTATGAAGTACAAGTGGAACATCGCTACTCTTCTTTCAAGATTCTCATGCAGTCATATTGGAGAGTAGAGTGACCATATTGGAAGAATTCGAGAAGCAGGTGGTCAAGTTAAGCAAATTTAAGCTTGGATGCATATTTTTTTCTGACATCCTGGAGCGCAGATCTGGCCTCCATGAAAGTCACTTGTGAGGTTGAAATGAGAGAGGTGAAGCAGGTCTGGAAATCCCCAGTGTCTGGGTTACTCCAAGCAAAGTAGATCATTGTCACTGTAAAGGTACACCATTTTGGCTATTGTTCATAAAAAAGGTAATTGCATGTAGATAAATATAGAATTATTATTCTTAATTCTCATTAACCTGTACTTTCTTTTATATACTTACCTTGTTGCTATATTGGTCCTCGATTATTTGCACATGAAATTATGGCAGGGTAATATTTTGGAAAATATATTCTGGTGGAATGGTGGAATACTCTTGTCACCCTTTTAAGGACCTTAGCGTCTCTCAGAACGCTTATGGACCATGATGCAGAAAAGGATCTCATTGAAAAAGTGATACTTTTGACTGCCTCAGCGTCAGCTATCTCTATGATGATTGTCTCTCAGCATCTAATGTCTTGATACTGAATTTCTCAATGACGTATGCCTCAAAATGACTAGGAGTGGGTAAACGGGTGACTCAAGGAAACATCTGAGAGTCTAGAAAGGGAGTCAGACATGTTCCCACCAAGGGCTAAACATGAGGATAAGACCGACCTTGACCCTCTAAAGCTGGTGAATAGGAAGACGCCAACTTTCCTCAGTTTAGCCATTAGGTGAACTCGTTCCCTGACCACTCAGAACATAAAAAAGCTATCACTTCCTCCCCTTCAATGAAAAAGATGGAAAGAGAGATACTGAGACTTATCAGCATTCTCATGTTATTTTCATTGATTTGGTTGATTGATTGTCCACATGGTATCCACTTAGGTGACACAACCTGAACATTTTCTAACAGGTTCCATCACTGTATGTCAGGATTTGATTTAAGTACTAAGGGTCCGATTTAAAGTTTGGTGAAGGGGTATTTACTCTGCCAGGGTGACAGAGTAAAGTACTCTGTTGCCCTGAGGGAGTTGCCTCCTGCCAAATCTTGAGATGTTCGCCGGCCCAGCAGACATCTCTTGCATTTACAGGTGCTGCCATCACAGCCGTTCCTTTAAATGCATTGATAGCTTGACAGACAGCTCTGTCACAATGATAGAGTCGTGCTGCTAACTTTGATTTTTTTTATTTTTAAAAAGAAAATCCCAACGCAGCGTTTTCGTTTTGAAAATATAAAAAAGCAATTGCCTTCTCAATGTGGGAATTTTCTCCCAGGTTGTTGGGGTAATTTTAAAGTTTTCACTGTTATACCTGGCGCTGATAGACAGCGAAAACTAGTCATTTGTCCGCTCACTCTAAGAAGGGTAGGCAGACAAATGGCCAAACCTCCTGTAGTCTTTACTCCGTCGGGCCGTCTGAAGTGTATGTCAGTGACGGAGATGGAGTAGGCTTCGTTGTCGACATACTGGCATCTGCCCGGCTCTAAATGAGGCGGGTGGACCTTCAATCTGATGGATATGGATGTCCATTGCTTTTACAATGGAGTACCCTATCCACCAAACTATAACTTGGGTTCTAAGTCACCAGTGGATATAACCGACAGTCCCAATCTCCCACCTGTTCCAATTACGGTACTGGATAGTAATACCTTAATTAGGAATTAAGGGAGAAAAATGTAGAAAGATTAACACACAGGTTCAGAAAGGAGCCAACAACAGCCAAAGACCATCACAGAACCGCTACTCAGTAATATTGACAAAACAATACAGGACAAAGACTTTTAAAAACTCCTATGAAAAACAAATAATGTAATGCAAAATATATGACTCAATAGAGTTAGCAGCTTACCTCTCACTTGGCTCAGGAAGACTGCAACTAGCCTGAGTCCTACCAAAATACAGGCTCACAGCCAAAGACAGACAAGAGGAAAGCAATGGTGTAGGGAATGAGTAGCAGCAATATGCTGTTGGAGGAACTGTGAATGATGAACCAATGAACAGGCAAGGAGAGGTAGAGGTGGTTGGAGTCTTGAGAAGTCTGAACACACAGTATTAGAGAGGGAACCAACAGTCTGTAGGTTATGTGTATATTTCAGAGAGCAGTAAGGAAGGGATTTTACTACAATGAAAGTGTAGTGACAAAAGACAGTGGGGTAAACTGCTTTGAAAGTGAAGAGCCAAAAACAACGGGGAAGTTACCAGGCAACTACCTAGTGCATATAAGTGTATTATATAATAATAACCTTGCTGTAAATGCCATAGAAGTTCTGACCCTAACCAAGAACTGTAACCATGCTACTGCCTATGCCAATTTCATTTTTCCCGACTTCGACAGTTTCCATGACTGATCCATTCTGACCTATTAGGAGGCTCTGAACCCTGGCTACCAGTGTGTATTTACAGTAGCCCATGCTTCTGTCTCTTCTTGCTCCTTAACATTCCTGATACTGCACTACTCTGGTACACTGTTTTTGTTAGATAACACAGTCATAGGCTTGTAAAACGTGCAACGTACAACCCCTAAACATCTTTAATGAGCTAAACAAACCTTTGTATGAGGTCAAACATCCAATGGCAAAAGTAACCCCTGCTCCAATAAAACCATCTCTAGTTTTTACAAAAACAAGGAAAAGTCACACCAAAATACACTGGGTCCCTCTCTATCATTAATGTGGTAATTCCATTATTTGGGAAGCTTGTGTGCCCCCGGTTGGAAGATACAGTCTGTTTTCCATGCTTCTTTGTAGAAAAGTATGACCTTTGGTACATGCAACTTACAAAGTAGGCTGCCTCCAAATCTTTGCAAATATTTAAAGGAATAGGAAGTATGTGTAATCCATGATTCCCGGAGGTAAAGTAGCAAATGACAATACCTAGCTGACTGAAAAGGATACAGGCAAAATAAGTAATCTGTGAAAATTCTGAAGTTGCCTAGACTAAAAGCCTTGTAGAGTCTCCATCATCCATTTCTCTTGAAGAATAAACTAGGTTCACTGCATCCTCTTAAAAGAGGGGAACTGTGAAGTAGTTTATGGAACTGGAGGCTGGAGTTGGCGGGGAGCCTGATGTGATGGCCAATGGGATGTCTACTGCACTGGTGACACTCATCTTCACGGTACAGGTCTTTTATAGTGGAGAACCTGCAGGGAAGCTGCAAGGACACTGTGCACACCATGATCCATGATCATTAGAGAGAATGGAGGATAGGTGCGTTCAGCCTTCACATGTGCATTGGCAGCTGAGAAATGTGGATTCAGGGTCAGATCTGGTGTGTGGCTGAAAATACTTCTTTCGCCAGGTTGGCGTGGACATTACATCTGCCACCCTGACGGACTACAGTCCACCAATTATTGAGATCATTGTTGGCCAATAAGTGATCTCTGCACCTTGACAGGAACTGCAGTCAAGATTCAAGAAGTTTGATGGACAGCTGCTGTCTATTATGACGACCATCCATCTAACTTTTAGCGCTGTTTTTCGAAAATAAACTTCCACAGTGGGAATTTGTCACTGAAAAAGAAAAAATATAATGACCACACATTATGAGAAATCAGGTTTCTCTTTGACTGGGGAGTGAGCCCTGGTCACGCAACAATCCCTTGCAGGGTGAACCACAATGTGTAACATATATATATACAGCACACAAAGAGTAATAAAGTGAAAACACAACCCAAGCAAAATCCCAAACCAAGTTAGAAAAATAGAGTAGATTTCTATAAATTATTTAACACCAAAACAACAAAAGTCAGTAGAACTGGAGTTATGAATTTTTAAAGTAAAAACTAGCACCCAAAAGATCAATGTGCTAATCATGGACACCTAGTCATGTGATACCAGGTCAAAGTCGAAAGCTAAGAATGACAGCGATGGAGCGTGGTTAGGATACAAGAAGTGGATTGGGCCCAGTCAGTGCTTGCCTTCGGACTTATAAAAAATTCTGAAGAAAATGTATTGAGAAGGTAAATTTCAGCAGAGCAAAGTTGCAGGAAGAGTCAGAGGAGGGAGCTTTATCGTCAGATGGCCTTCGATCGAAGCCATGGTGAAGATTTATACGTTCGATTTAGGCCAATATTCATTCTTTTTTGCACCGCATTTGCATCATTCTATGACGCAAAAGCGGCGCAAACGTACAAAATACAATTATATTTTGTAAGTTTGCGCTGCTTTTGCATAAAAAAATTACGAAAATGCATCACAAAAAAAATATAAATACGGGCCTTAGTCACTAAAATGGAAGTCAAATAAGTCCAGTGGGACAAAGCAGAGGGCTGTAGCCGAAGACATTTCCATGAAGTCAGATACCCCTTCAGCAGACCTGCTGCTACGGAGAAGAAGGTAGCAAGAGAAGACGCAAAGTCAATCCGACTGGTGTGCACCTTGGGCACGTAGGTAGGAAGGTTGGTCCGGGTCTTCTTCTGGTTCTCAGAACACTTTTTGGTGATATTTTGTACTCCGTTTTGAAAATTCACCATCTGGGCAACTTCAACACCACAACTAAGGGGCCAGGATTAGTGGGACACCTCTTGGTGGTTCAGGGCTTACTCAGGCTGGGTCCTGGTGCAGGTTAAAAAATGGTGGGAGCCTTTTATGTCCCTGTGGCTCTGAACAGGAGACCATCAAACTAGCCCTTGGGAATCCTGGGTACAGGTAAAGATGTAGGTCTCAACAGCAGGGTTGGTCTCTGAGGGTTTAAGGTAGGCTTCGGGTAGTAGGACAGTTTTTTCAGGTACAGCAGCAGTCTGGCAGAGTGCACAGCAGGTCACAGCAGCAAGCAGTCCTCAGACAGTCCTTCCATAGCTTCAGTAGTGAACTGAAGGGTGGGTCTGAAGGTCCTATTTTTATACCATGGTGCCCTTCTTCTGAAAACTGGGAGAAGCTTGTGGAAATGTACTTTCAATTTCATGCCTCCTTGGCTCCAAGCTGGCTGAAGTGACAATGCAGGGTCGTTAGGCCCTTTGTGTGAAGGCAGAGAATAGGCTATTCAGGTGCAAGTAGAGCTGTGCTCAGGTCCGCACCCTCATTCTGCCAGCAAATGTCCCAGTCATACAAACCTAATCCCTCTATTGTGTGGCTGTCTGTGAGACCCAGGCCCTGCTATGGGCACCAAATGGATAAGCCTGAAAAATGCCAATTGTCTAAAAGTGGCTTTTTTTAAAATTGTGATAAAAACTCAACTTCACAACTGAATATGTCTTAACACCCCAATTCCAAAGACACCAAACATGAACTGGTCATCCCTTCCAATTTGGAAATTACACTTATAAAATGTAATAGGGCAACTCCAATGTTATCTTAGGACAGAGATGAACCTTGCAGAGTAAAAAACAAATGTAAGAGTTTTTCAGTACCAGGACATGTAAAACTTGAAGTACATGGGCAACTTTTAAATAAATTGCACCCTGCCTTCTGGGCTGACCAAGGCCTACTCGAGGGGTAACTTATGTGTATTAAAAAGGAAGTTGTGGGCCTGGCAAAAGGTTTATTTTGCCAATCGAAATGACAGTTTAAAACTGCACATACACACGCTGCAATTGCACGCCTGAGACATGGTTAAAGTGCCACTTAAGTGAGTTGCACAATCAATGCTGTAGGCCTATTAGTAGCATTTAATTTACAGGCCCTGGGAACATGTAGTGCACTTTACTAGAGACTTATAAGTAAAATAAATCTGCCAGCTGGGTATTAGCCAATGTTGCCATGTTTAAGGGAGAGAGCACAAACACTTTAACACTGGGTAGAAGTCGTAGATTGCACAGAGTTCTAAGGCCAACAGAAACAAATTCAGCAAAAAGTGGAAAGTAAAATGCAAAAGGTTTGGGGGTGACCCTGCAGAGAGCACCAGGTCCAACATGCATGCAGAGAGTTTTCTTCCAGGATGTGGGAGTATTTATTTTTTTGCCCCCAACTGCCAAGTTTTTCCTGTCCCCTGTTCTCCCCCACTGTTCAGCCAGAGCAACCATCAACAGGTTTGCAGTCAACTTTACTTTTCCTGTTTACTAATTACAGACAATACTCACTTCTCATTTGGCATCCAGTGGCATTGAAGTCTCTACCTTTACTATCACTTAGGCTAAACTTGCCCATGGTTGGCCCACAGGCACATCTGACAGCCAGATTCAAAGCTCTCTGCTCACCTCTGTTAGACCTGACATGAACGGAGAACAAAAAGGGAAAGATGATTCAAACCATTGGTGGTGGGGTTCATTTCCATGGAGGGATGCTCGCACAATGGATGGTCCCCTAAAAACTTATATGAGTACTCTGTTAGAGACGCTTTCTGGCCCTGTCTATGTAAGGAAGACAATTTCCAAGGAGGTGCGAATGAGAGGGAGAAGAAAATGTGTATTTATTTTAATACAAGGAGACAGAGTTCCAAGATCATTCTGGTCAGAAAAAATAGAGCTTAATGTAACTCAGAGATACACTGCATACTGGGATGCACATGTGTAGCAGTGCTTCTAAAAGAGGGAGAATGGTGTTTGGGAACATTGCAGTATGTTTCCAGCTACAAAATTAGGTAACTCAAAGGTGCAAAATTAAAGTTTAAGAAATTGTTAGTGGCACTTTCCATTTCAGGCAAATCATCCTAATCTGAAGAACATTTTTCTAATACTACAGCCTTCAGTTTCTCAGCCTGTTTTTAATTCTGGCAATTTCCTAGTGTGTGTGCTACACAAATAGCAAGGAGCCAAATGTAGATTTAGAATTTGCAATGAGCACCCAAAATGAGTGACATCAGTCTGAGCCATGAGGATCTTCTAAGGGTGACTCTATGACAGTATACTGATGCTGCAAATTCCACAGCAACAACAGCCACACTGTTCATCTTGTTCGACCCTAGAGATCCTTCTCTTACCATCTCCTTCATATTCTCTCTGGAATAGTCTGGCAGGTCATGTGAAAAGTATTTTCGGCTACCCCAAATTTTGCAGCCTTATAGATCGAGAAGTGCTTGCACTTGCATTTTTGAGGCTCCCATCACACACAATTGTCTCCCCGCCATTTCCATTATATTGCTGTCATTGTTTGGCAAAGCCAATGTTTCTGGAGCTGAAACAAGTCTACACTCAATTGTAGACAAGATAGTACATTGGATAATTTTTTAGAAACTCTGGATCTTGTGGAAGAAGTTTGCACTTTTTCTCTAACCTGTGCTTAGCTATTTTTACAACTTCTGGTGTAAGAAACTCTTCTTCTGCTAACTGTAAACCTGCCACTCATAGAAGAAGAGGCCTTGGGCTAGATCTCGGGTGCCAAGTTTTCATAATTATGGAGATTGGGGTATGAGGTGTGTCTAAAGGAGTGTGCGCTGTTGGAAAGTGTTGTTATTAGTAGTGATAGTTAGAGAACTACCACTAGTAGTAAGGCCACAAACACAATAAAAGATTCAGTCAAGGTCTCTGTCAATTAATCCCTTGCCCATTCCATGGTAGCTGGCAAGACAGGCATAACTCAGGAGACAGGTGTGTAAAGCATTTAAAACACCGATACATTAAATAAGTAAGACACAACAGAAAATAAAAATCCAATACCATTTTATACAATTAGGAAATATTTTAAACTTTAAAAAACAAAACAAAATTAAAAAAATCCACTTTAGGGAACCGGACTTTGAAGAATACATAAAAAATGTTCTTTCTAGTGCCTAAAAAACAATAGCGCCAACCGGGGACATCTAGTCGTGCTTGACCGGGACCAAGTCACAATTTGAGTTTGACAGCGATGGAGCCCGGCTTGTATACACTGAGCCGGAAGCCTCAGTCAAAGTTTTACCTTCGGACTTAGGTGGTCATTATGACATTGGCAGTGTACTGACTGCCACTGTTAAAGTGACGGTAATTAACGCCAAATTATGATCATGGCGGTGAGACCTCCCATAGACAGCCAATGTACCACACCAACCGCCAGGGCGTTAGCACCACCGACCACGTTGGTACCTACATACCGGCAGGTGGAAGTCAAGGTACCGCCCACCATATTATGACATAGCAAACCGCCAGGATTTCCGGGGTGGTAGCAACGCCATCAAAAGCCTGGCAGATACACATCTCAGAAAACGAAAGACTAACCATTAAGGACACAGAGAACTCCTCAGCTGCCACGGAACCGAAACTCAAAGTCTTCCCGATGCTCTACCACATGGCCATCCTGGAGCACCAATGCTGACAAAGACGACGACGGTAAGTACACCTGCCTAGCACACAAGGGAGGGAGGGAGGAAAAGGAAAGTGACACCCACACGCACAACACACACCATACACACACACCACACACACATAACCAGCTGCAGTTTATATCGACTGTTACAGGACCCCTGAGCAAATAATGCAAGGACAAAAATCGGAAGCACGAACACTGTAATTTGCTGCCAACAGCCACCATAGTGAATTTTGAAATCAAAATGTAGACGTCAATGTACAGTCCAAAATACCAAAGGGCCACATGGCCACAGGGCAAAGTCCCAGCCCCAACTTGACTCCTGACATCACCTGGACTCCACTGTTCAGGGGCATCATGTTGGAAATGGACAGGCACCTCGGGGAAAGAGGGGTTAGTGAGGCACCTAGGCTAGAGTCGGTATCATGCACACTGGTTCTGGAGAGGGGTCTTTGCCCAATAGTCACTGGAGGGGAGTGTTAGGCCACAATCTCTGGAGTGGATATCATGCCCACTGGTTCTGGAGAGGGCTCCTTGCCCAATGTCTCTGGAGGGGAGTGTTAGGCCACAGTCTCTGGAGTGGGTATCATGCCCACTGGTTCCGGAGGGGGCCCCTTGCCCAACAGTTACTGGAGGGGAGTGTTAGGCCACAGTCTCTGGTGTGGGTATCATGCCCACTGGTTCTGGAGGGGGCTCCTTGCCCAACAGTCATTAGAGAGGAGTGTTAGGCCACAGTCTCTGGAGTGGGTATCATGCTCACTGGTTCTGGAGGGGGCTCCCTGCCCAATAGTCACAGCAGGGGAGTGTTAGGTCAAAGTCTCTAGAGGGTGGGCTACATGCCCTCAGGTGGTGGAGGCGGCTCCTTGATCTCAGGTATTGGAGGGGGCTCCTTGCTTTCATGTGGTGGAGGGGGCTCCTTGCCCTCAGGTGGTGGAGGGAGCTCCTTGCTTTCAGGTGGTGGAGGGGGCTCCTTTCTTTCAGGTGGTGGAGGGGGCTCCTTGTTTTCAGGTGGTGGAGGGGGCTCCTTTCCCTCAGGTGGAGGAGGGGGCTCCTTGCTTTCAGGTGATGGAATGGGATCATGGGAACCTTGGGTTCCTTCTTGTGACGGGCCCCCTTGGCCTTTGTCATGTGACTTCTGTCCTTGCCTTCAGGTCTAGGAGGGGCCTCCACTGACCCCGTCCTCTGTCCCTTAGGTTTCACCACCCTAGACCTCCTTTTTTGGGGCAGAGGTGTGGTCTTCCTGGGAGTGGATGCCGCCCCACTCAGGGGCCCCTTAGTCCCAACAGCAGATGTCTTGGTGGGAGCAGTGGCAGACAGGTTGGGTGAGGAGCTGGGCTGGGTAAAAGGGACCCTGCAATTACGGGCAGGATGGGGTAGGGAAGAGGTCAAGATGGGCAAAGAAAAGCTTCTTAGGGACGTTGGGGTGGGATGTGGGAGGAGGGATGGGAGTGGAGGTAGAGGTAGTGGTTGTAGGGGGTGTACGTGCTGGACTTGGGTGCAGGTGCATGGACAGTGCGTGTGTGAGGTGGGTGGCTGTTGGGTGTCTGAGTGCGAGCGTTTGTGTTTCTTAGGAGGGGGCAGACAGGGTGGGAGAGGACAAACAGGACGTGTGGATGCATGTTGTGGAGGTGTCTGCAAATGAGGTGGGTGTGCTGCATGAGGTGGTGAAGGTGGTGGTGGCTGTTGATGCAGTGCATGCAGGTGAGAGTGTGGATGTGACTGTGAGGGAGGAGGAGGAGGGGGAGACAGTGAAAGCAGTGGATGTTGTTGTATGTGCAACTGTCTTTTGTTTGTATGAGTGCTTGTGGCTTGACGTTTGCTAACTGTGGTTGTCTGTGCCACTCTTGTGTGATGTTGTGTGTACATGCTTGTCTGTATGTGTGCATGGGATGGGTTGGGGTTGAGGAGACTGGGACTGGGAAATGGTAGTAGGAGGGGGGACGGTAGGGCCACCAAGCCACCGTGAATGCCCTCCAGGTAGGTGTTGCATTGCTGCATCTGGGATGCCAGCCCCTGGATGGCATACACTATGGTTGACTGCCCTAAAGATATGGATCTCAGGAGGTCAATAGCCTCCTCACTGAGGGCAGCAAGGCTCACTGGGGCAGGGCCTGAGGTGCCTGGGGACAAAGGAGATGCCCATCCTCCTGGTTAGCGGGCACGGGTCACAGCAGCATACGCAGTGGGAATGTTGTCCTGTCAGGAATCAAGTGAGGTTATAGTAAGAAAATGGCAGTCACATCTGCAGCAGTGTACACCGTCACCGCCGCCGGTGATCCTCATTAGACACTGTACTCAATTGAGCCCCATTTAAGCCACTGAGGAATAGCACAGCGGAGCAAGACCACCTTCCGCCATGACGCCCAACGCCGGCAGTTACATAACTTCCACCTGTCCCTACATAAAGGACAGGGGGTCGCCATGTTATGTACACAATCTTAAATTTAAATCTGCGTCATTACTGACCATTGTACATACATTATAATGTACATAGTCCAGTTACATACATGCTCAATGTACACTGTAGTGGTGGTTCCATTGTTCAGTTTGTCACTCCCTTCTCACTACTGTGTCCCTCAGGTACCTACCACTGCGGAGGAATAGGAGGAGGAGGCAAGCCCCCGTGTACAGACCCCTTGTGGACTTGGCTACACTGTAGGACACGCACATAGTACTCACCTATAGACTGGACAAGGCCACAATCACTGAGCTGTGTACACAATTTGAGCCTGATCTGATATCTGATATCAGTCAACCCACTGGCATCCCCCCCTCTTGTGCAGGTCCTATCTGTGCTACATTTCCTGGTAACTGGCTCCTTCCAAGTGACAGTGGGCTTGGCTACAGGAATGTCACAGCCAAGTTCTCAATAGTGCTGGCAAGGGTTTTGTCTGCCTTGCTCAAACACATGTGCTGCTACAACGCTTTCCCCCAAGTGGAAGATTTGGCCACTGTGAAAGCTAGTTTCTATGCAATGGGACATATTCCAAATGTTATTGAGGCAACTGGTGGAACACATTTAGCATTTGTCCCCCCCCCCCGGGCAATGAACAGGTGTTCAGGAATCAGAAGAGTTTCCACTCACTCAATGTCCAAATGGTGTGCCTGGCTGACCAGTACGTCTACCACGTCACTGCCAAGTATCCTTGCTCGGTGCATGACGCCTTCGTCTTGAGGAATAGCAGCATCCCACATGTGATGGCACAACCACAGAGGCACAGGGTGTGGCTTATAGGTGAGCCTGAGTCCCTACCCAATGCATGTCAGTGTATGCCTTCAGGAGTCATCCTCCATGCCATTGTGCAAGGCTAATGTTTGTCCCTCACTTCTTGCTGGTGACCCTGGCTACCCAAACCTGTCCTGGCTCTTGACCCTTGTAAGGAATCCAAGGACAAGGGCTCAGAATAGGTACAATGATGCTCATGGGTGAACGAGGAGAATTATTGAAAGGACCTTCGGTCTCCTGAAGGCCAGATTCAGATGCCTCCATCTGACAGGTGGATCCCTCTGCTACTCCCCTGAGAAGGTCTGCCAGATAGTGTTGTATGCTGCATGTTGCACAACATGGCCATCAGACGACATGTGCCCTATCTGCAGGAGGAGGAGGGTGAAAATGCTCCTGTGGGTCCTGAGGACAGTGAGGATGAAGAGGAAGAGGATGAGGATGTGGACAACAGTTATATGGCAGTACTTCTAATGGAACACAGGTAAGGCAGCAGAACTGGCCACTCCTCTGATAAATTATTTTTCTTTGTGGCTGTACCATGATGGGAGTCACTTTGTTTACATCCCAAATGACTGTCACCAATGCCTTCCCATTTTGCAGATGTTGGTGTGATAACAACTGTGTACTGATGTGATGACTACAAACTGCTACAGGTCATTTGTTGGATGGAATCACAAAGTTCTGGACAATTGCACAAGATGATACAGTTCAAAACATTGCACATTTCTGTTAGATAAAGCACTATTACTCAAGTTGTGTTCAAGGGTGTTCACTGAAGTGAAAAGTATGAAGTAATAGTGCAATGGAATGGGGTGATGGTAGAGGAAAGTCCAGGATAGTGGTCCAGTCTGTTTGTAGCACAGGTCCTGTGTCCAAGGGGCCATAGGAAGGGGAGCAATGGCAGTTCAAAGTGGACAAGGTGGCACAGTGGAACACAAGGGGGACATTTAGGAGGGTCTCATTTCCTGGAGGTGGTCTTGGTCTGGGCAAGTGTCTCTGGTGTCTGTCTGGGTCCCAGGGAACGTTTGCGGGGTGGTTCATCTTCCGCAGGGAGAGGGGTGCTGGTGGCCTGTGGGTCCTGTGGTAGGGCCTCCTGTCCACTAGCTGCAGCAGATGTGGAGGGCTGTTCAGCTGACTGGGTAGTGGAAGGGGCCGCTGGTGTGCTATGCAGTCTCTCATGATGTTGGCCATATCAACCAGCACCCCTGCTATAGAGACCATGCTGGTGTTGAGGGCCTGCAATTCTTTCCTGATCTCCTGGTGGTGATCCTCCTTCAGCCGCTGGTTCTCCTGCATGATGTCTATTACCTGACCCATCTTGTCCTGGGATTGTTGGTAAGCCCCCAGGACATTAGTCAGTGCCTCCTGGACAGTCGGCTCCCTGGGCTTGTGCTCACTCGGCGCACAGCTGTACTCCGTGTGTCCCTGGCCCCCTGTGCCTGTGTCCTCTGAATAGTGTGCCCACTGCCACTGACCCCAGGACCCTGATTGTCTTGCCTGTGAGGTGTGGACAGGGGTCCCTGTACAGGTGGGCACAATGCTGACTGACGTGTCCTGGGGACAGAGGTCTGGGGATGTTGGGTGTCTGCTATGGTGTTGGATACTGATGGGGGAGGCTCTGTCGTGCACTGGGTGTGGCCTGGGATATCTGACTGACCAGTGGTCCCTGTTGGGCCAGGGAGTTCATCCAGATGTCCAGAGTTGCTGTCATCACTGGAGGCATCTTCTAGTGGGGGACTGGGTAACCGTGGCACCTCCTCGCCGGTGGGATTGGCTGGGGCACCTGTGGGGATGTAAGTGGTGTGTTATGCTAAATGTCTGTGACATATTCGGCATCCCTAGCTCCCCTATATTGTTGCTGTTGCCCTACCACCTTTGTGTATGGTGATGTATTGTGGGATTGTTAGTTCTCCATGCTGTGCATGCATTGTGGTGAGTGTACATGCAGGGCTTGGAGGGATGTTCATGCAGTGGGTATGGCATGCAGGGCTTGGCATTCAGGTTAGTTAATTGTGGTGGTAGACTGTGTGGGATGGAGTGGAGTGATGGGTGTCAGGGTTAGGGATGGTGGTGGCATGCACGTATGGGGGTGATAGGTAGTAAATGTTGACTCACCAGTGTCCACTCCTCCGGCAACTCCAGTGAGTTCCTCAGGATGCAGGATTGCCATGATTTGCTCCTCCCATGCTGTCAGTTATGGGGGAGGAGGTGGGGGTCCACCACCAGTCCTCTGGATAACGAGCTGGTGCCTTGCTGCTATGGAACATACCTTTCCCATTGGTCGTTCCACCTCTTCCTGGTGTCGTCCCTTGTTTGTGGATGCTGTCCCACAGCGTTGATCCCGTCCACGATTCTCCGCCATAGCTTCAACTTCCTTGCAATGGAGATTTGCTGTACCTGTGCTCTAAACAGCTGTGGCTCTACCCTAACTATTTCCTCAACCATAACCCGCAACTCCTCATCAGTGAAATGGGGGTGCCTTTGTGGGGATATGGGTGTTGTGTGGTGTGTGGTGTGCAGAGGGTGTTGAGTAATGTGGTGGGGTGTGAGGCACGTGACGGATGAATGAGTGTTTGTGGTGTGTGTGTAGTTGTATCTATGATTTGCGTGGCTATCTCTTGGTTATTTTTTGTGTTAGGAAAGGGTTGTGGGTAATGTGGTTGTGTGTTTTATAGTGCTGTTGGAGGGTGGGCGTGGTGTGTGTATCAGTGTCAGGTTTGTGTTTTTGATATTGGCCAATATTGTGTTGTTTTGTATTTGGTTGGGTATTCTGGCACGCCGGAGTATACTGCCAATGGTTTACCGCCGTTGAATGTCCGCTGTAGTGATTTGTGGGTCATAATTGGAGGGTGTTGTCTTGTTGGCGTAACGGTATGGGTTCCGTACCAACAGTTTAACACTAACCTTTGGTCTGGCAGATATGTGTTTGTAGCTGTGTTCTGTCGGTTTAATGTGTGTGTGTCATAATATGGCAAACTGATGTTCGCCTCCGCAACGGTATGCTGGCAGCCGTCACCGCAGCGGTAAGCAGGATTTACCGCCAATGTCATAATGAGGGCCTTAATTGTTTTTCTGGAGCTCTTTCGTCGTCTGGCAAGGGTCCTCGTGAGACCAGATCCGAAGCGACATCATCAGCTTGGTTCAGTGTGAGCTCCGTGTCAGCTCCTGGAAGTCTCGTTGACAGGGAAAAGCTCCGGAGCTTCAGCGAGACGAGCCTGAGTTTCAGGTCGTGGCTCAACAACAGCGGCTTGACTCTTGTCGACGGGTCGGTCACCTTATGAAGCTTTTTTTTAAAGCTCTCCAATCTTCTAAAAGCTTCTGGATCTCCTTTCTGAAGTCCTCCTTTGGGTGTCCAGTGGTCTACAACACCAATCCAAGGGTCTAGAATCTCTGGGATGGTTTTTGAGATGCTGGGACCCAGAAAACACCTGGCAAATCCTTAAAAGTCCAGTTGAGGGTAGTCAGCTGGGTCCTTCTTGGTGGGGATATTCCAGCAGAAGCTTTTTTAACCTGTTGCTTTGAAGGAGTCCACTTCTTACCTCTCTGGAAGCCAGGAAAAGCCCTTAGAACTGTAGTTCCTCAGTGTGCAGCAGGTGCAGTCATGCAGAGTGCAGTCATTTGGAGTGTAGACCAGGTTCCAACAGGGCAGTCCTTCACCTTGTAGTTCAGACAGTGACATGAGTTGCTGAGCAACTCTCTCATATTTATTCAGTGTTCCTGGGCTGGCAAGCCAGGGGGGTACCCATGACCAATGGGGTTCAGGGGGCCACCCTCTTGGGTGACCACTTCCTGTGAAGTGTTGCAAAAAACAATCCCAGGAAGCACCATTCTTCCAAAACCCAAGGTGGAGGAAATCTCTCCTTGTATTTAAGATCCGGCTAAGCCGTCCCACTGGTGTGCCCTATTTCCCTTACCACCCCCTCCAATCCCTCTGCTAATCTAATCACTTGGGATGCCATCTGGGTGGGGCTCGCAGGAAGTGGGGGTGAACCTGTGTCCTGTCATAAGTGTCATTCCCCCTTTGAAGACCAGTTTGGCTACCCAGTCCCCTTCCTGCCATTTGCTCTGCACCTTGCAGATCTCCCCTCACCAGATGTTCCATTGTCAGCATTCAGTACACTTCACAACTCATTAAAGCAGCTTGGGTCAGCCTGGCAGAGGCTAGTCAATCAGAGAAGATCAGCTGGAGAGATGCATTTTGGCTCATCAGAAAAGTAAGTTCTATAACTTATTTTCTGTGATAATTATAATAACCCTAACAGTGGCAAATTGTTGGATGCATTCTATCATTTTAAGTCTAAGAATGAAAATCGTAGCTCTTTCCTAGTGATGGTTATACTTTAATAACATTTTCCTATGGTAACCTGTGGAGCAACTATACTACAATGGGGAAAAACAAAATAGGCAGTTTTACCCTCACCAGGACATATAAAACATCTTTTATAATGTCTCTGTTTATAGTTACAAAGCACCTACCCCTGGGGCACCTAGGGGAGACCGTGGGGGGTGACATAAGTAAAGATAAGGTGGTTTGAGACACTGGAAGTACCTTTAATTCCAAAGTCAAATTTGCATTTAATTTACTTTTAAAAGCAGCCTAAAAAGCAGGGTTGTCCTTAAAACGACAACATGCACAACAGCAGTGCACACTAAAGTGGATTAAATCCACTAGGCCTCTAATCCTCCATGCCCTATTATATAATATGGGCTTACAGTGAGGTTGTCATAGCCAATTACAATTATGCATAATTTGCATATCCTTTTTAAACATAGCACTGGCCCTGGGTCTGGTTAGCAGAGTGAGTAACCACCAGTATCAGTCAAAAATATGGATGATCAGAGCAAAAGGATGAATTTCTCACAGCAGCTTATTAGTTCTTGTAGCTAACACAACATGAATTGTCTATCCACAACAGACACTCTAGTTGCTGAAGCTAAAGGAGACATATGAGTGCTGGATATTGATCAGTGATTAATGGTATAGGTTAGTAAAGAACAGTGGATATAGGTTATTTTTAAAGCACTATTCAGGTTATTGCATATAGATTAAGTAAAGAATAAAATGATGTTCTTTTTTATTTTGCTATTTTATTATTGTAATCCTTGATGTTCTTCAAGCATTGCTGGCATGACACAGACGCTTGTGAGATGGGACAAGCCAACATGTGTTTCGCCCCCATGGGAGTCCTCATCCTCTCCCTCTGTCAAAAAGAGGGGGTCATAAGGCCTTTTATAGTCACTCAAAAACACTCATATTCATCTTCTTGTCAGCTTTGCGCTTGGGTGGACAGGGTGCAGTGATGGAGCCCAAGGGCTGGGGTGGGTTTACCTCCATATTCAAGGATTTGGGAAAGGAGAAAGTGATTGGGGTCAAGCACTGCTCTTGTGGCGGGTTTGTGCAGGCTACTGCCTCGTGTACTGAGGGGGTACGTCCGAGAGGGATTCCACCTCAATATAGTCAGCCTCCATCATAAGTAACTGCAGTTACTAATATATGTATATGAAAGCATTGCGTAGTGCTGCAAATGTGGTACTGGGAGGCACAAGTGAAATTTTGGGTGCAATAGGACGTGCTCTGGAATGTGCAATTGGACTTGCCCTGGGGCCCCAACTACCGTAAAAAGGCTTAGAACGGTAGATTGAATCACCTGGGCCGGGCTCCCTGGGGGAAGCAATAATAAAACACCCTCACTTGTTGCTCAGTCAAAGGAAAAGATGCTTAACACAGACCTGTGTGAGAAACAGGTGTTGCACAACTTTAAAGTTTAATTTGTAAGCAATAGAGACCCCTGTGGAATGTACAAAGCTTCCTGTAGCTCCAGAGCAGGGTAATCAGAGTCAGCTCGGCCCGTCCTTTGGGACTGAGGAATCCTCCCTCCTTACTACCCACCCCTACCGTTTGCGCCTAATGAAGAGTGTCTGTCAGGTTAAGTAAAGGTCAGCCTGACAGACACTCTTCATTTTAAGGTCAGGCAGCCAGGAGCTGGACATGCGATATTTGCGCAGGCTCCTGGCTGCCTGAGCCAAACTTTGCTGGGCTGAAGAAGTCACAGCCCTGTGAGCATGACCTCATCAGCCTAGCAAAGGTGCCTTGAGAGCCTCCCCCTCATGACGAGGGGGAAGGTCTCCGGCTGCTTCCAACTTGGGCACTTCAGTTTTAAGCTCTGAAGCACCCAAGGCCAAATGTCAATCAGTGACACCTCGTCACAGAGTGAGGTGGGGTAAGCAGTCTCACTGATCCTATCTCCCTCTGTGACGAGTTCGGACTGCTGCCTTACCTCACTGGCTGACATTAGGTTAGCCACTGAGGGAAGGTAGCAGGCCCAACTGTAGTAAAGTACCATCTTTCTTGCATGTTACCCCCATTTTTGCCTGTATGTCAGTATGTTTTTGCCTGTCTCACTGGGGTCCTGCTGGTCAGGAACCCAGTGCTCATAGTTTTTGGCCTAATGTGTGTGTCTGTATAGTGCTTAACTGTGTCACTGAGGCTCTGCTAATCAGAACCTCAGTGCTTATGCTCTCTCTGCTTTTAAATTTGTCGCTGTAGGCTAGTGACTTTATTTACCAATTTAATTTGGCACACTGGACCCCGCCTCTTATAAGTCCCTGGTATACGGTACCTAGGTACCCAGGGCATTGGGGTTCCAGGAGATCCTTATGGGATGCAGCATTTCTTTGGCCACCCAAGAGGAGCTCAGACAAACCCTTTCACAGGACTTCCACTGCAGCCTGCGTCAAATAGTGCACACATTATTTGACAGCCATTTGCACTGCACTTAAGTAACTTATAACTCACCTGTATGTCTAACCCTCATTTAATGAAGGCTACGTGCAAAGTAACTAATTGTGAGGGTACCCTTACACTGGCAAAGGTGCCCCCAAATAGTTCAGGGCCAATTCCCGGAACTTTGTGAGTGCGGGGACGCCATTACACGCATGCACTACATATAGGTCAATACCTTTATGTAGCTACACAATGGTAACTGTGAATATGGCCATGTAAGGTGTCTAAGATCATAGAATTGACCCCCCTTTCCAAATCTGGTATTGGGGAACCAATTCCATGCATCCTGGGGGCTCCACCATGGACCCCCAGTACTGCCAAACCAGCTCTCTGAGGCTTGCAATGCACCTACAGCTGCTGCTGCCTCACAAACAGGGTTCTGCCCTCCTGGGGTCTGAGCAGCTCAGTTCCAGGAAGGAAGAACGAAGCATTTCCTTTGGAAGCAGGGTGTTACATCCTCTCCCGTTGGAAATAGGTGTTACAGGCTAGGGAGGGGTAGCCTCACCCAGACTCTGGAAATGCTTTGAAGGGCACAGATGGTGCCCTCCTTGCATAAGCCAGTCTACACCGGTTCAGGGACCCCTTGTCCCTGTTCTGGTGCGAAACTGGACAAAGGAAAGGGGAGTGACCACTCCCCTGTCCATCACCACCCTATGGGTGGTGTCCAGAGCCCCTCCAATGTGTCCCAGACTTCAGCCATCTTGCTTTGCAAGGTGTGGGTGCACTCTGGAGGACTCTGAGCAGCCAGTGCCAGCAGGTGACCGATAAGTCCATACCTGATAAGGTAGGCAATCCCCCTCTCAGGGCTATTTAGGGTCTCTCCTGTGGGTTCTCTTCAGATTCTGCTTGGAAGTTTCCTTCAGGAATCCTCTGCAACAACTTCAGCTTCCTCTGACCTCGGATCAACCGCAGCCTGCTCCAAGAAATGCTGTAACTGCAACAAAGTATCCACCAGAGATACTTTTCTTCAGCAACCTCAGCTCTAAGTCAGCAACTGCAACAGTGTCCACGGCGTGCACGCTCTGAGGACTCCCTGTCTTCATCCTGCACAAGAAGGACCGAAGAAACCTGCTGTGGAATGATGGAGTCACTCCCCTGCTCCAGCAGGCACCTTCCAAGACGACGACCAGTACCCTTGGACTCCTCTCACAACGATGAGTGTGCTCCTAAGGACATGGAGGGTGGACATCATTGACAAAGACTGTCCTGAGGTCCCGCTGACGCAATTTGGAGGAGGTAAGACCTTGCCTTCCCAGAGAGCAACGGTACCCCTGTGAACCACGTCTTCTTCACCTCCTGAGGCCTCTGTGCACTATTTGCCAAATTCCATTGTGCACAGACTGGCCCAGGTCCCCAGCACTCTATCCTGCGACGCTCAACTCGCTGAGTTGTTCTCCGGCGGCGTGGGACCTTCCTTTGTAGTGCTGCACCAACCGCATTTTGCATCTCCTTTGTCCCCGGGTCCTGGGACTCCCATGGGTGCTATGGGGTGCTCTGAGGGCTCTCTGAAATGCTGAGAGCCCCCCTCTTCCTCCTCACATAGTTTTGAGTCCCCCAGGTCCCTCCTGGGTCCCGATAGCACCTACTTTACGCAAAATGTGACTTTCCCAGAACCAAGGCTTGTTGGAGGAATCCAGCACCAAAACTCGCCTGCATCCAACTTCACTCCGTGGGACATCCAGTGCATTATGCAGGAACCCACTGGCATCTTCCTAGAGTGCATTTCGGCAGTCTTCGTCTAACCCGGGACTCTTCTTTTGCACCCTCTTCTGGGTTGGCAGAGGCTCCTGTCCTTCCTGGAACTTCTTTCCACTTCTGGACTTGGTCTCCTTCCTTTGCAGGTCTTCAGGTCCAGGAATCCAGCAGGTGTTGCTTGTAGACTTGTTTGGTTCTTGCAATAACTCTAATCATGGCTTGTAGTGTGTCCTAAGGAAACTTGCAGTACTTTACTTCTGCTTTTCTGGGGTGGGGTAATTTACTTACCTTTACTGTATTCTTACTCTCCCAGCTATTCTGCAACACACTACACTTGTCTAGGGGGGAATTATTGATTTGCATTCCACTTTCTTAGTATATGGTTTGTGTTTCCCCTAGACCTATATTCTCCCATTGCATTCTATAGCATTTCCTATTGTTTGCACTATCCTATGTCTAATTACTTACCTTATTTTGGTGTCTACTGTATATATTGGGTATAATACTTACCTCCAGAAGGAGTATTGCCTCTAAGATATTTTTGGTACTGTGTCACCCAAATAAACTACCTTTATTTTTGGTAACACTGAGTATTGTCTTTACTTGTGTATAAGTACTGTGTGACTATAAGTGGTATTGCAGGAGCTTTGCATGTCTCGTAGTTCAGCCTAAGCTGCTCTGCTATAGCTACCTCTATCAGCCCAAGCTGCTGGAACACTACTACATTTCACTAATAAGGGATAACTGGGCCTGGTGTAAGGTGTAAGTACCCAAGTTACCCACTACAAACCAAGCCAGCCTCCTACACCAACCCTCCTGAGACTTCCAAGCCAGAGCTGAAGTAAGTGTGTGTTTTTTTTAATGAATGTTTGGTGCGTGTGTGCCTGCACACGGGGCAGGATGGTGCACAAGAGGCCTGAATTGGCAGCTTTCATTGCCTACGGCCCTGTCTGAATTCAGGCCAGGGTTGAGCCCGTGAAAACTGCAGTTTCAGGTCTTTTGTGCACCAGTGTGCACATAGAAAAAAAACCAGAGGACTTACCTGGGTCCTCATTTCCAGGGGGATCCTCGCTGCCAGAGGCCTGGCTCTCTGCCTCCTCCTCCTCCTGGCCCAGGTTGCTGGCAGAGGGAGGCCTGGCCCTGAATCCGGAGCTGCTGGACTAGACTGCCGGCGAGCAGCTCCATGATGATGCCGACATCGGGTGAATGCGCACTGCAGCCCAGTTATGGGCACCACAGTGTAAGCGCAGGCTAGCCTGTAACTGGGCTGCAGTGCGCACTCTATCAGCTCTGCTGGCTGGGCTAGCGGAGCTTTTGGCTGAAGTATGAGTGCCAAAAACTCTGTTAGCTCCTCCAGCACAGCTCACCACCCACCCCTAAGAGATACACAAAAGTGTTCACTTTTAAACCTGATCCATAGCTTTCTTAAATACCAAAATCTCAAAAATGACTCAAAGAATCTGCATCAAACCAAAGAAACACACTTTCTGAGTGATGTCCTACTTTCAGACCATGTTTGTTGTGAATTCATTCAGTGATTTGTGCTGTAGATGAGAGTTAAAATTGAAATTTACTCCTTTTTTTGCATCACCACCCTTAACTTTGTTTCCCATGAACATATCATCACAAAACCTGGCATGCTGAAACTTAGCCGACTGATTTCACCAATTGCTAAGTTTGTGCAGACCCATCCATGTTACAGGCAAATCAAAAAAAATATATTTGCAATAGAAAGTGTGACTCAAACATAACTACACAGTGGCTGTTGCCATGGTGCAATACTAGTCTTTTTAGGGTTTAAAGGTGGGAATCACACTTATGGAGGAGATTTAGGGCCTCATTACGACCTTGGCGGATGGGATACTCCATCACCAACGAGACGGATATCTCGCCCGCCGTTTTACAAGTTCCATAGGATATAATGGAACTTGTAATACGGCAGGCGGAATATCCCTCACGTTTGTGGCAGAGTATCTCATCCGCCAAGGTCATAATCAGGTCCACAGTGTTTTGGGACCTGATTGGGTATAAGATTTTATGTGTTTTTTTTAGGGTTCAGGCTTTTTAGCGTTTTGGGGTGGGAATGGGTTTACAGTTAATCAAGAGTGTCATGAGAATGTGGAGTGTTTTATTATAAGTATTTAATTGTTTATGTGTTAGGGATGTATTTTTATCGGTTATTGGGGCTTGTAGGGTTCAGGGACAGTTACAACTTTGGGGGTATTTTTTTGTAGTACTGAGGTGAAACTGGGTATATGGCAGTATTTGTATACAAAACTAAGTTTTTTTAGGGGTTCAGAGATAGTTGCGGGTGTAATGGGTTTGTAAGGATCAACAATATTATTAAAATTGAATGTAAACATGTCATTATTATTACTACAATTTTGTTATTATTTATATTCTTAAAATGATCAATATTATTACAATTATAATTAGTGTAATCAAAATGTTGTTTATTTTTCCAATTCGCATTATTAATTATTTTAATAATAATTATTTAAATGTGTTACAGAAGGTTTATAATTATTATACAAAACATTTACATTAATGTTAAAATTCTATACACATATATTAGCACACATATGAACTATAATTTTAAACCCCAAAAAGCTACTGAACTTTGCCTCTTATAGTTTAGTGACCGAACTATGGCTTGTATCCCGGTCATGCACTGCTTATGTCCTTGAATATTACATCACTCATGACGTGTGAAATGACATTACTGATGACATAATTTATAACATCTCTAATGCCATCATGCAGTTTTTGTGACAGCATACACCTGCGGTCAATTCTATGTCAGGACCAGAGGCAAGGATTATGCTTAAACTTTCTTCACTTTATTTGACAGCAGCCTTCAAAGCAGTACCAAAAAGCCAACTCTCCCATAAACCAAAGGGAAAATGGTAACCAATCATGGTCCTTCATGTCTCTTATAGTCCATCTCTTTGCCCCCTCTTTCTTCGCTGCTCCAGCAGTCTTCAGATAAGTGTCTCCTATTTGCTGAATAAAATATGGATTAACACTGTTTTTCAAGAGACTTCTGAGGATGTTTATCAGTATTAACAATTGATTTTTCTTCGACAGCGGCCCGTAGGACCACCTATAGCACGCCCGTTTGGCAATAGAGAAGCCCTTGAACAGGTCGCATGTCTGTTCTCTATCTCCTGTCAAGAAGAGCAGTGCACTGCAGCAGAGCCTTAACCTCATATTCCCACTGCATCCTGGAGCTGAAAATCCCGGTTGGGGTCTGTATATTTTCTTCCGCACTGTGCAGTAGTGGTGCTAATGCACAGACCAGAGGTCCATGTTTGCCCCTTGGGGGGGATTGAGTGCTTAGCGTGGTGCACTACTGGGACATGCCAAGGGCTGCTACCCCTAGATCAAACTGGGTGTTTTCTGTCCAAGGGCATGAACCCAGAATTAGTCCCCTGGATTTCCACATTAGTTGGCTTACTCCAGCCCCATACCAGGTCTTAGTACCTTACAGGGCTGCCATACAGAGGGCCGAAGAGTCCTATGTGGAGGAGGAGACAATATGGATTCTCTCCTTTGATGAGAACTTCTGCAAGGCAGTGGACATTTCCATCCACCAGGCAGTGATTTCAGCAATAGAACTCCAGGAGATTAAATTGATGCAAATGGCATATGTTTAGCCAGAGCCCCTGTTACTAGAGCTAGATCCCACCGGATCCTCAAGATCCTTCTAATAAGGGCCACAGGGGAAGACTCCTTCCAAGAAGTTAGCAAAGCAAAATCATGATCAAGGTGTGGACCTAGGCACCTTCGACAGGCTAAAGAGGGTGTTCTTGGCACATGCTCCTCCTACCCCTGAGGGCCTCGAGGGACGCATGTCAGACAGTGGCAAGTCTAGAGGAAAGATATCTCCCCTGCTTTTGCCATCACCCGATGATGAGTCCCACAGGGATTCTAACAGTGACGCAGGTCCCTCCAGACCCTGTTACCTGGCCTCAGATACTCAGTTAGGGTTAGTTGATGGTACAGGTTCAGGCATCCCCCCGCCTCAGACATGTAGCACCTGATGATTGCTTGCATCCCCACTTCACAGAATGGACACCTGCCGAGAAGGTAGCTACTTAAGTGGCAGGCAGGCTTTGCAAGTGTCCGGAGAAAGAAGTCAGGGCCTGCGTTCGGGCAGAATGCTCCCGCCCCTCTCTGGAGGGCAAGGGGGCTATGACTCTCGAAATCAACCCTAGGATAGCCACATTCCTGGGGAAATATGTCTGTGATCCTAAGAAGGGCATCAACAAATCCTGGAGGTCATGCCAAGATAACTAGTTGGACATAACCGGACCCTTCGCTAAAATTTTGGACATGGTTGAGGGGGCCAAGGAGTCTGGCTCTCTCATTTCCCCTGAGGTACTGTCTGGATGGGTCCGGAGGACCATCATATTTCTAGGTAATACGAACTGCGCATTGTCCACCGAGAGACAGAGGTTTTTGCTGATAAAAGTGGATCAGAAGCTGGGAGACCTGGTCACCTGAGGCAGGCTTGGTAGCTCAGGGGTGTTTGTTTGGGGAACCGTTTGTTGAAGAATTGAGGAAGTTTGTCTCCACATTTACTCCACTAGATAAGGCCCAGGCCTCAATGAAAAAGATTTTGTGCCCAAGATTTTTGCTTTGGCCGGTTGTGGGAGACGGCACTCGCCCAGTCTTCTTTATTTAAAAGCCCCAACAAGAGGCAAAGGTTCCCGACGAGGACACTGGCAGGACCAGCCCCATTTGGAGGTTCCTTCCCTTCCAGAGGCTTCCAGAGTCAGTGCGGAGTCAGATGAGGCCTGCATGGACAACTGCAAGGATCCAATTCAGGTGAGAATTCTCCCTTCTTCTGTATTAAAGTGGGAGGCAGGATGGCTGGGTTTATCCAGAACTGGTGGGTGTTGACTTTAGACACATGGGTCATCCAGACCATCAAATATAGAGTTATACGGCAGTCCTATCAAGGAACAGAGGCCAAGACCCTTGGCTTTTTCAGAACAAGAATATTTTCTCATAGATCAGGAGGTTGCAAATCAGAAAGAGGCGATTGTGAATACCGTCATTCGTCCTAGCAGGTTTGTAAGCAACCTTTTCTTAGTGGACAAGAGAGAAGGAGGATAGCGACTGGTCATAAATCTGTGGGAATTCAAGGAGTCACTTCAAGATGGAGGGAATCTATCTACTGAGGTACCTGCTGAGGCCCGACGACTCAATGGCCTGGTTGGATCTCAAAGATGCTTATCTGGCAGTCCCAGTATGTCCGCCATACCAAACATTTTTGCAATTTGTTTGGAGGCACCAGGTGTTTGTGTTTCTAACTCTACTGTTCAGTCTGACCTCAGCCAAATGGTGTTTTTTCAAAGTTCTAGGAATGGCTATGGACTGCTTGAGGGCGCAGGGAGCATATCTGTTAGTCTACCTAGACAACATTTTGCTACTGGATCAGTGTCCAAGTTTCTCCAGACTGCAGTTGATTTGCTGGATGATTTGGGTTTCATGACCAACGAGAAGTCCCTGCTTCTTCACGCTCGACGGACTACCTTCCTGAAGGTCGTCATTGACTCCAAAGACCAAAATCTGAGTGTGCCTTCCAAGAAGATCATGAATACACATCTCTGAGACAGGTAGCCTGAGTGGTGGGCCTAGTGCCCTCCTCCATAAGCAAAATTCTGGGGTCCTCTCAGCTACAGTGCGCTTCAGAGGTTAAAGACCCATAATCTCTGCAAAGGTCTGACATACTCACAGCTTATCCCATTGACAGATGAGGTGAAGAAAGAAATGAGATGGTGTTTATCCCGTATGGAGGTCAGGAATGGAGGGGCCATTTTTGGATCCAATACAAATATTGTGATAGAATCGGATGCCAGCAGGAGCGGTTGGGGCGCTAGCTGCACAAATCTGTCTACAGGAGGTCAGTGGTCTGTTCAAGAGTGAAAATTGCATATAAACTTCTTGGAACTCCTTTGTAGTGTAATGCTGGACCAGGGAGCGAGTGCAGCGTTGCATCCTGCTACAAATAGACAACATTTCAGTATTTTGTTATACCAATCATCTCGGAGGACCCAGTCAAAGACCTTAGTGGACCTGCCCAATAGTTCCAGCACTTTTGTCTGGACAACAATATCTCAGCCATGGCAAAAACCTTCTAGCCAAGGACAAGACAGCGGATTTGCAATCATGGCATTCACAGGACATGAGCCTGTGGAGGTTGGAGCCCAGAATTTTCACAAAATTGGATCGCAGGTGGGGTCCCTCTTCGGTGGATCTGTTGGCTTCAATACTTTCAATACTGTATCACCTCAAAAGGTGAACAGATTTTTCAGTTGCAGACTGGACTCTGAGGCTAAGGCGACCAACACCTTTCCCCAGGATTGAGGTAAAGAACAGGGGTATGCGTTCCCGCCTTTAAGGATGATCATGTGGCTTGCAGCACAGGTGAAAATGCAGAGGGCGACCCTGCTGCTCCAAATTACGAGATTGCAAGTTTTTTTCCCCAGTTCTGATAGAACTTTCTTGGGATTTTTCAATCCATCTACCCCAGTTTCTTCTTGATCTGTTAGGCAATTGGCATCATTTTGTGATGGCAGGGAGTCTACAACTCATGGCTTGTGATTACTGGGATAGCTGGAGATACCCACGGCTTCTTTGGTTCCACAGAGCATGGCTTACAGATCAGTAAATACATTGTAATCTGCCATTTCTGTGGGACACCTTTCAACTGAGGGTGCCCTGGAAGGGGAACGCCATTTGGTGAGTAAATTGATGAGGGGAATCCATTTATTCCCTCCCCCAACCTAGGTACTCATCCTTGTGGGATGTTAACACAAACTACAAAGCAGCCAGTTCACTACTACCAAAAGCCAGGCCTGAATCGACCGCCGGGCTGACGGTAGCCACTTTTGACCCGGCGGTCGCACCTAGGCCGCCGGTGGGATAATGATCCCATTTCCACCAGGGATTTCCTGGCAGGATACCCCGCCAGGTAATCCCTGGGGGAAAGCATACTGGTGACAGGAATACTAATTCCTGTCACCAGTATGTGACACGCTAGCCCCCCACCACTGCCACAACTACCAAATACCCCACCAAGCCCCAGGACACCCCCCTACCCCCGAACACCGATATCGTCCACCCTACCCCCGATCACCCTGTACGTCCTCCCCAACCCCCCTAACCATACCCCACCTCCGTTTAGGCCCCCCCATCCCCACCCCCAAATACACATAAACGCATACATAGACATACACACACACACATTCATATACGCAGACACCCATCCCCCTTCACAAACACACACCACCATACACGCACTCACTCACTCAACACACACCCTCTTCCCTCTCGGGCAGCACTTACCTGTTCCGTGGCGCTGCTCCAGGAGGGTACGGACTACTAGGATGCTGCTCCGCCGGCATCGCTGTGTCTTCATACACCGCCACACCTATGACTGCATCATTATAGGTGTGGCGGTGTCTGGACTGATGTGGCGGTAAGGGCGGAGCAGCAACCACCCCCGCCACCGACCACCAGCATGGTGCATGGTAGGCCTCACTGCCATCAATGTCAGTGAGGCTCCAGGCGTTATTAAATGGCGGGGACCATCAGCACGGTTGTCGGCGGGGCATCCCGCCATGTTCATAATGACCGCCTTAATCTTTTTCTTTCCTGACAGGGTAATAGATACCTATAAGGATAAGTAGTTATCTGGTAAGTGGTCTATGTTGTTGGGTCTTGCCTCCTGTCAGAGATTCTCATATGTCTGTGCTTTGGATATCACAGGCAGGATTGTTATCTCAGACGGTGTTAAATTCCACATATCTAAGCAGACCAAGTTCAATTTCAAGACAGTGTCTTACCCAGCTTTTGAAAAGACTCTCAAGTTGTGTGTGGTCAGATGCATGAAGGCTTACAAGGCAATGACAGAAGAGTTGAGGCCCCTGAGCAAATAACTATTGATTTCCATCTGAAAGCCAATCAAGACAGTCTCTTCTCCCGCCGCTGCCAGGTGAGTGAGATGGATTATGCAAGAAGCAGGTATAGATACCTCTATGTTTGGGGAGCATTCGGCCTGTGGAGCTATGGCATCCAAGGTGGTTTTCCTTGGGGCTAGATTAGAAGACATCATTATTGCCACAGACTGGTCTTCCGATTCTATGTTTAAAAGATTCTATCTGAAACCAGTGTTGGACCTTGTCCCTTTAGTGGTGTATAAGCTTTGAACAAGCATAATCCTCGCCTCCGGTCCTGACATAGAATGTAAGCTTTCCTAGCTTCCCTGCCTGAAAGTTTCATTTCTATTAAGGGCACAGAGGTGAGGATTATCCCAACAAGAGGGTCAAGACACTTGCAGTTCCTTCCTTTCTGATATGGAGTATGGAGTAACTGAACGAAAAGTTCTGGGAATGCATTGTAAATTACAAGTATCAATATCTTGCTGTTCAAGTATGGTGATTTCAATACACATGGCTATAAGAGGAGTCAAAATGAGCTATTTGTAAGTGATGTAGTTTTACAAGTGTGGATGAGACACATGAATTAGAGTGATGTTTTATTTTTAGTAGAGAATGATTCCTCAAAATAAGGATGAACAGTTGGCGAACAATGGCTTTTGTCACAAGAAGAAAAAAGGGGCAAAGAGATGGACTATAAGAGACATGGTGGACTGTGATTGGTTACATTTTTTCCATTTCCTTTCCCTTTGGGTTTTGGAAACGGTGTTTTTTGGTACTGGTTTGAAGGTTGCTGTTAGACTTTAATGAGTCACCCCTTTTATAAACGATGAACACCCCTCCCAAAAAAGAGTTCGTACTCAATCACCTTAAGAGGTTAATCCTTTTAAAGACTTCAAATGATAGCAATTTTGAGTTAAGAGGTTGACAGACATGCTTTTGCCACTGAAAAGACACCTTCTGCCAAGCCCTAGGGACAACCTCTGTAGTTTGATAAAATACACTACACATATTTCTGAGATGAGCCCAATGGTATACAACCTAAGAGCCATGCCTAAAGACCGAATGTGAGTTAAACCACCTTTAAGCAGGTCGCCCCTGCTTTCTACATTATCAACAATCTGCAATGCTGTGAAACCTTAAGCAAAGTTCTAGAAATAAAGATCCACACCTTACAGCTCAGTATTCCAACTATTTACCTGGAGCATGTGCCCGGACATCTTCTTTTTTTTTTGTTGAATCTTTTTATTGCATTTATGACATAAACAAAAGCGTATACAACTTAATACTTATGAGAGATAGGAGCAAAGTGGGAGAAAGGAACAGATAATAGAGTGGTATGAAGATTATGATTTGCTTGATAAATGTCCGCGGGTCTGATGTTTGATGGTCCTATGTAGGGGGTAAGGCTATTGTGGGGGGGGGCGCACGAGAGGCCAACAGGGTGTAAGGTATTAATTTCGAGCAGGGTGTGTTTGTCATAGGAGAAGTGTATCTTTGTGGATATAGCTTTGCAGCTGTATATCTAGGGTGTGTGTCTATATGCTTATCGAGTGTGTACAAATTAAGTTTCAGATCTAAGTAGTTGCACATGTAAAAACTGTCGGTTATGATGTCTCGGATCATTGTAGTTCTAGTAGGCTAGGGAGGTCGTGTATTGTCTTTTTCCTGTAGCTGATCCGCAAAGGAGTCCCATATATCGGCCTGCTTGACTACCACTCCTATGTCGCGCAATGTATGCAGTACTTGTATTTCTGCATTAACCCAACGCTGTACGTCAGCTATCCAGTGGCGGGAGTCTGGGGAGCTAGGTGACTTCCATTGCGTAGCAATGAGTCGTTTGAGGATAACAAATGCTAGATCTGCGCATCTGTGTTTTTGTTTATCTTTGCTGTGTTTGTGTCGGATACCCAATAGGCAGTACTCAGGGGTGGGTGCCAGGGGTATTCCCAGCCATGTCGCAGTTTGTTGTGTGATGTCTTGCCATACGCGGAGTAGCGGTGGGCAGTTCCAAGTCATGTGTAAGAAATCAGCTTTCGTGTCACCACATCTTTGACAGTCAGGGCTAGCTTGGGGATACATGCGGTGTATTCGGTGTGGAGTCAGGTATGTCTGGTGTAGGTAGTTGAGCTGGGTATATCTGAAACGTGCGTTGTGCGATACCTTGCGTGTGGATGCAAGGGCCATGGACCATGTTGATGCTGTAAATTGTGTGTGTAGTGCTTTTTCCCATTTGTTCTTAGCTTGTGATTGTACTTCCTCTGGGTTAGCTCGCAGCGCTTTGTGGATCCATGAGATTCGTGTTGGTGTACTGGTGTCTAGGAGCAGTTCGTGCAGAATAGGTGATGATTGTGGTTCCCTGCTGCCTTGTCCCCATGCGTTACGTATTAAAGATTGTAGTGCGCCGTACATAATAAAACCACCCTGTCCCAGGGTGTACGTCGTCGCAAGTACCTCATAGGGGATAAATTGGCCTTCTGCAAATAATTCTCCCACGGAACGGAGGCCTTTGGTGGCCCAGTCGGTGAGACACATACGGCCATGTAATCTATGCACACCTGGGATGGCGAGTAATGGGGTCTTAGGCGAGTATGGTGGTTTTCCAGGTCCCCTATTCACATAGCGCCGCCACACCCTTTCGGCCACATTAACAGGATATTACTGTACCGCGGGAGGGTCACACGCCCTATAAGCCATTCCAGTGTGTTTAAACCACCCAATTGTGTGCTCACAGTGTGGCTTTCGTAATGAGTAGGGTCTTGTAGCCAAATTAGTATCCAGTACAGCTGAGCAGCTGCGTAATAAAGTTCAAATTGTGGTACTCCCATCCCGCCGCTGTCCAGTGGTAGACAGATTTTAGCTAAGGCCACACGTTTACGTCCGGTGCTCCAGATCAAATCTATCAACAGCTTGTTCAGCTGTGCAAAAAAGGTGCTAGGGAGCCACAATGGAAGGGCATCGAAAAAATATAGTAGTCGAGGGAGTATAATCATTTTAATTAATGCAACTCTGCCCATAGGTGATAGTGGTAGAGCACACCAGAAGGGCAACAGTCCTTTTATTGATCTAATCGTCCGGTCTAGGTTGCCCTCCTTAAGGTCAGATTCGTCATGATATATGTGCACTCCTAAATATTTAAAAGTGTTGTAAGTCCATTGTAAGTTATGCTCTGTGAGTGTGTGGGTCTGTGTGTCGGGTAATCGGCGCATGGGGAATAGACATGATTTAGCCCAGTTAACGCGTAGGCCGGATATGTCTCCAAATGAGTTCAATAATTGTAGCAGGTTAGGTAGGGATTCGGAGTGGTTACGTAAGTATATTAATGCATCGTCTGCGTGTAAGGAGACTATGCGGTCTTCTTTGCCGTCCGGTATGCCCCATCTTGTGGCTTCATTACGCAATTTAGCCGCGAGAGGTTCTATGGCCAATGCGAACAAAAGTGGTGATAGTGGGCATCCCTGGCGGGTGCCTCTTCCGGTCTTGAATTTTTCCGAGTTAATTGTGCCCGTTTTTACTCTTGCTATGGGGTCTGAGTATAGGATAGATATCCAGCGTGTGAACGCTTTACCAAATCCCATTAACTGCAGAGTTGCCATCAAATATGGCCATCCCAGCGTGTCGAAAGCTTTCTCGACATCTAGTGAGACCGCCACCCTAGAGTAGTCTGTATCAGGGGTTTCAGCTATCAAGCGCAATAGGTTCCTGATGTTGATAGAGGTGCTGCGGCCCGGTATGAATCCGGATTGATCTGGGTGTACCAGGGAGGAGATTATTGGGAGAAGTCGGTTTGATAGTACCTTACCTAATATTTTACAGTCCGTGTTTAAAAGTGATAAGAGTTGGTAAGAGCGTACGTCTAGTGGGTCGCGGCCCTTTTTATGAAGGACTACGATCGTTGCTTCACGTTGTGAGTCTGAGAGACTACCTGTTTCATATGCCTCCTGTAACATAGTCAGATATGGAGTAAGTGTGAGTCTGGTAGTACTCGATCGGTAGTCCGTCACCCCTTGGGGCTTTATTGTGGGCTAGTTGTTGCAGTGCTTGCTTTATTTTGTCACTTTCTATGGATTTGTCTAGCTCTAGTGCTTGTGTAGTCGTTAGATGATTTATGTGGGAGGCCCTGAAAAAGCCTTCTAGTTGTGGTGCGAGTGGAGGAGGTTCTGCCTGATATAGCCTTTCATAATACTGCTTAAATGCGTTGTTTATTTCTGATTGTGTATTCACTACCACACCAGTATCTAGGCGGATGGCGTTTATGGGAGTATGCCGCTGAGTCCCTTTCGCTAACCAGGCCAGCATGCGGCTTGATCTATCGCCCTCGGCGTGTAGTCGTGCCGTGTGATATCGATAGTCGAATTTTCGCAACCGGGTTTCAATATCGCCCCATTGCTTTTGGAGTGTGATCGTGTTGTTGTTAGTAGTACCATTTAAGGTTTAAGGCCGCATCTCATTCCGCCTTGCGCAATTTCTCTTCGGTGTCATGTAGGTCTGAGAGTAGAGTGCATCGAATACCTCCTGCTGCCCCGATGCACATGCCCCTGACTACCACCTTGTGTCCATCCCACTCGATTGCGCGTGTTGTGGCTGTTCGACTATTGATCGTGAAATATGCCTTTATGGTATCAGCTAGTTCTTCCCGGAATGGCGGGTCGTGCAACAGGGCGGGCTGTAGGCGCCAAATAGGTACCCGTGATGGCTGAGTGCCCCATCTCAGTGTAACGATTAGGGGGCAGTGATCTGATAGGGTTTTGGCCAAATAGTTGGCGCTATGTATTGAGTGTGTTAACATGGCCGAGCATAATAGTAAATCTATCCGTGTGTGGAGGTTGTGTACCGGTGAGTAAAAGGAGTACTCTCTATCAATGGGATGAAGACTTCTCCATACATCATGTAGTCTTCGTTCTATTATCCAGGACCTTAGCATCTCTGATACCCGCCTACTAGGGGTCCAGCACGCTGTTAAAGTCTCCTCCCCAGATAATAGGTATGGACGGGTCTTTTGAGATCTGTGCGGACGTGGCCCTCAGGAATTCTCCTTGTCCCGAATTTGGAGCATATATACCAGCTATGGTCAGCTGCCTTCCATCAAACTCTCCAGTGAGGCAGACGTATCTGCCATCTTTGTCTATATATGTGTCTTGGACTGCGTATGGGACCCCTGAGGCGATCCAGATCAATACTCCCTTGGCATATTTGGATATTTTAGTTCCATAGACAGTGCCAGCCCAGCTCTTGTTAATTTCCTTTAATTCTTGTGTGGTAGCATGGGTCTCCTGTAATATGGCTATATGCACCTTATGGCGTCTGAGATATGTATGTACTCTGCGTCTTTTAGTAGGATTAGCTAGACCCCTTATGTTCCAGGTTACAATGTTGTATGTTATTAAAGCGTTTTAAGTATGATTCGCAGTGTCCTTGCACCCATCACCCCCTCACCCCCCTGAGTTGGACCAACCCTCGAGTGTGGCGTGACTAGTACATACCTTGAAGAGTCAGGAGAGAGGGAAATATAGAAGAAAGGGGGAAACGAGGAAAAGTGTGGATAACCAAGCACAACAGGTGCTAGAGTGGCTTCGAGCCAGTTCGTGTCCATACAGGAACCCATCTGGGTTAGGGGGCTGCTATAGTATATGGTCCAAGGTGGCCGCGAAATCCGGCCCATTCGGATGTCGTCTTCACCCCCTTCAGGCACGCATAGGCCGGAGAGCGTGCATATTGTTTATGACTTCCGGAGTAGGTTGATCGCTGCATCTATGTGTCTCCTTTTAAAGGTTGTCTGCGGTGCGCGGCGTGACCACCGGTCCCAAGATTAGTGGGGATGTGGGTAGGCTTTGCGGGGTCTCAATCGAGTCCGAGGTGCCATATTCGTGGTTGTGCTGTATTCAAATGTTCAAAAACCTATTGACGTCTTTTAATGCTTGAGCTTGCCAGTGCGCTGCTTGTTTTTCAGTAGGACGTGATCCGGTTCTGGGTTTCAATTTCCTTTTCTTACGCTTTTTTTGTGTCAGCCATTCCTTTTGTTCTGTGTGCTCGTCTGTGGGGTCAGCTAGGCCCTGGGCGTAGATCCAAGTCCATACATCCTCTGGGGACGGAAAAATATGAGTTTTGTCTCCATCCACTACACGTAGTCTAGCAGGGTACATGAGGGAGTATGGAATGTTCTTGTCGCGTAGTACCTGTTTTGCTTTAGTAAAAGTGGCTCGTCTGCGCTGGACCTCCGCTGTATAGTCCGGGTAGGCCGTGATTTTTGCGTTTTCAGTTTCGACGGGTCCCAGCGCGCGAAAGCCCTTTAGGATCTGATCTCTGTCACGGTAATTCAACAGTCTGGCTATTAATGGGCGGGGGTGCCCCTGGGCGTGCAGGACCGCCCGGGATCGGGTGTGCCCGCTCCACCGTCAGGAAAGGGGAGGCCTCCTGTTTCAGTATGTGGTCTTTTAGCCAGCATTCTAGAAATAACTCTGCGTTAGGGAGCTCGATTCGCTCCGGAAATCCCATGAATCTGATGTTATTTCGGCATGAGCGGCCTTCCGCTTCCTCCGCACGTCTTTGGAGCTGTATTATTTCAGATTCCTGTTGTTGTATTTGGTTTTTCATGTCCTCTATGTTTGGTTGAGATGTTTCTAGAGTTGATTCAACGGTGGTTACTCTTTCCACTAGCTTCCGGTGTTCAGTGCGTAGTACAGTGACTTCCACTGCAATTGGGTCTATCTTTCCCTCCAGGGATGTTTTAGTTTCTAATATTGCCTGCAGTACCTTGTCGATTTGTAAAGAATGAGCAGCTAGCGTTTCAGTCACTTTGTGCAGTGGATATAAGCTCTCCATCGTTGACGGGTCCCCGAGTCTGGTCTCTGGTTGGCCCCTCGATGGCTTCGGTTTCACCATAGTGGCGCCTGTTCTGAGCTCACTTCGTATTGCGTTGTGGTTAAGGTGGCCAGTTTGTGCGATTACGACATTTATTATGCCTTGGGGTTCTTTATATAGGAATAGGCAAGATTTGTGCCCATCGGTGGGAGCTTGATGCGTTCTGCAAGAGGTATGCACCGGGTGCATGCAGTCGATGATCGCGCGCTGCAGCGCCCGTGTCTGTGCGTTTTATGTTAGGAGAAAAACAACTTTGCTTCCTGCAAGAGAGATGTGCCGGGTGTTTGCAGTTGGCGACCACGCGCCGCAGCACCCGTATTTGTGCATTTTATGTTATGGAGAGAGAAAAAGAAAAAACAGCATTGCTCCTGGGCTGTACACAAAGCTAGAGAATGTCACTGAATCCAATTTCGTTGGTGGGTGTGGTGGTTAACTCACATAGCGCTTGACTTCTGGGCTCTCCCGAATCACTCCTTCAAAAGGGCACAGCGTAGTTTGAGTTCCCCTCTGAGCTCCGATGTGTGTTTCGTGTGAGAAATGGCTAGCGCGCCTCGTTTATTTTATTTTTTATTTTTTTATTTTTTTATATTGCCGGACTTCGTACCTCACTATCGGCCGGGTCTCTCTTCAGCATGCCAGCGTTCGGTGTGATTGAGTAGCAGTTCCCAAGGAGTTCGGTCTTCATCTGTTCCATGCCGCAGTTCCATCCATGATCGTGACTGGGTCGTAGTCGGGCCGCATCGCCATGCGCGTGCTCAGCGACCGGGCCCAGCTGTCCGTCCGGAGTCAGATTGGGCGCCTGTGGCATGCGCCCTCACAATGATCAACTCGTGCGAGGGTGCATCTGCTGCTCTCCGCCATCCCCGCCCGCCTCGTTGGCGTCCCTCCGTACCTGCGCGCAGGGCACGGCCGCTGCGATCGCTGGGCCGTTTGGCTCCGCGCTGGGTGTGCGTCTGCGTCTCGTCTCCGTCTGGGCCCAGGGCGAGCCGCTGCGTCGGTCGGGTCAGATTTCCGGGGTCTCGGGATATTATTAAGCATAAAGCATGCGGGTCTGGGGATTCTTAGCACCTGGGGATGGAGGGATTACAGGATAATTGTAGGCCGCGTGCGGAGCTCTAATTCAAGCGACCGCACTCGCCACCATCTTGGCCACGCCCCATGCCCAGACATCTTCTGATGGATAATTTAATGTAAACAGCAGCTTTCACTTTTTTCACAGACTTTTTAAAACAGACTTTGGCTTTAAGCCACAACCTACTTTGAAACATGTCTCTACAACCCACATGAAGTGCACTCCTTTTGGCATTTTCTCCTTTTTCAACACTTTTGTATCCTTTTGTTTCTGGTAGTCCGCTCTAGCCACCGTGAGGAGTCTCTTCCAGTCTCCTGGCCACCAACATGGCCCCGGGGATCAGGGTGTGCCAACACTGCTGTTTTTTATGCCCTTTAATATTTTTTTCAGAAGTCCTGTATTGACGGCCATAACCGTTTTTCCATGTTGTGGCCAGTGTAATCAAGATCTGCACATCCAATTTGAATGGGTCAATCAGAACATATTGGGACAGCAACAGTCCTGTTATCTCGTAACTTTTTAGCAGGGCTAACCCCTTAATACACATCCCCAGCATCTTTTCAAATGCTAATTTCTCCAAAACGACTGGACAGATTTACACCAAATAACAAACAGCACACTTTCTAAATCAAGTTCTGACTTTCAGTCAAATTTGGTATAATTCTGTCCAGACAATTTTTTTTCTATCGGAGAGCATTGTTTAAATCGCTTTTCTCAATGCCAGTTAAGTTCAGACAAGAAAACAACACGTCATTTTTAAAAGTTTCATGTTGCTCTTCCATTGGATAATCACTTTCAGAAAATCGAAGACGGACTTATCAGTGTCAATATCTCTCACGTTTCTTATCTCGCCATCTTTAAAAGATATTCCGACCATAATAATATCTAACACCCGTGATTTTACTTCAATACATTGTAGCCACAACTTGTTGATATTAGTACACACGGTATAATACTGGCGAGATTACAACGTGCTCAAATTTCAAAGGGAGCACTTTTCTCTGAAATGAAATATTTTTCTATGCCCACGTTCAGCCTACAATTGCCATATCTTTAGTGCAATCTTCGCATGTGAGTGGTTTTGTAACCCTCATCCAGCATTCTGTAACGTTGACATGGTGTCAGCAGAGGCTCAGGCAGTATTAATACTTCCGTCTCACCAAACACCACTACACTGCCGAACTCTTCTGAATGGGTCTCCTTCGTGATAGTGGTTTCACCAATTAAATTGTAATCCAAAATTAAGGAGCAGTCCGGGGCTTCGGTAACACCGGTGCTTTTATGTTAATATAGATGTAACACCATGTGAATTATCGACCAACAGTCACAAGAGGTCTTTTCTCACTGATGTAATTTAAGCGTTCCAGATTACGCTTGTCCTCATCACTTAGACCTCAAGGCAGCAGGTTACATCATTGGTCCCACGGTGTAGTTTTCAGAAAGCGTTTCTTAGTTTTATAAAACATTTTAGAAAACCTTGCCTATAATAAGTGTTTGGGGGCTGTTCTGCAAAATAGGGACCTGTTAAACTCCACAATTTCTACTGATACATGGATATATAAGATTATAAAGTGTACAGGATCCCCGCACACAGCAGGGCAATATTCTAACATTTGTGACTATCAATTATGAAACTACGATGTATAAGCGAACTCTCACAACACCTGAAATCTGTGCTGTGATGATGTGGGACCTAAAGAGGTGAAAGCAGATGACAAAGTGACTTCTTTATTGTGCAGATATGGGATATGCTGATTGATCTGGTAAGATCATATTGGGAAGCAGTGATTAAATCCTATTTGCCAAGATTTTTGCCAGGATTTTGGCATTTGTGTTCATGAGCGACAATGGGCGATAGGATTTACATCTATCTAGGGGCTGATCAGGTTTTAGGAGAGTTACTATGAGGGCTTCACATAGTGTCTGAGGCAGGCTCTGTGTGTCATATGCTTCCATGTACGCTGCATGTAAATGTAGGGCACGTAAGCCAGCAAACTCTCAACTGTAAAATCTGCTGGGCAGGCCATCAATTCATGGGTATTTACCATTTGGAAGGGCATGGATAGCATCTTTCACTTTCTCTACTGTTAGAGGCTGTGTCAAATATTCTCTTTGCCCTATGGAGAGCCAAGCCAGTGCTATATTCTCTAGGTATGCAGTAGTGTCAGCTTCCTATGCTGTATCACCAGTGTCATATAATTGAGTATAAAGGTCTCTGTATGCGTTAAGGATGGCAGGAGTGTTGTGATACGTCTCACCTGCTGAGGTGCTCATGGCTGTGACATTAGTATGTGCCCACTGGTGTCATAGTTTCATTGTCAGGCTACGTTCCCCACGTCAAGAGGTGCTGCATCTCTGTAAGGAAATGCCTCCTTGGCATGGTTGCCCCCTGACTTTTTGCCTTTGCTGATGCTATGTTTACAATTGAAAGTGTGCTGAGGCCTGCTAACCAGGCCCCAGCACCAGTGTTCTTTCCCTAACCTGTACTTTTGTATCCACAATTGGCAGACCCTGGCATCCAGATAAGTCCCTTGTAACTGGTACTTCTAGTACCAAGGGCCCTGATGCCAAGGAAGGTCTCTAAGGGCTGCAGCATGTCTTATGCCACCCTGGAGACCTCTCACTCAGCACAGACACACTGCTTGCCAGCTTGTGTGTGCTAGTGAGGACAAAACGAGTAAGTCGACATGGCACTCCCCTCAGGGTGCCATGCCAGCCTCTCACTGCCTATGCAGTATAGGTAAGACACCCCTCTAGCAGGCCTTACAGCCCTAAGGCAGGGTGCACTATACCATAGGTGAGGGTACCAGTGCATGAGCATGGTACCCCTACAGTGTCTAAACCAAACCTTAGACATTGTAAGTGCAGGGTAGCCATAAGAGTATATGGTCTGGGAGTCTGTCAAACACGAACTCCACAACACCATAATGGCTACACTGAAAGCTGGGAAGTTTGGTATCAAACTTCTCAGCACAATAAATGCACACTGATGCCAGTGTACATTTTATTGTAAAATACACCACAGAGGGCACCTTAGAGGTGCCCCCTGAAACTTAACCGACTGTCTGTGTAGGCTGACTAGTTCCAGCAGCCTGCCACACCAGAGACATGTTGCTGGCCCCATGGGGAGAGTGCCTTTGTCACTCTGAGGCCAGTAACAAAGCCTGCACTGGGTGGAGATGCTAACACCTCCCCCAGGCAGGAGCTGTAACACCTGGCGGTGAGCCTCAAAGGCTCACCCCTTTGTCACAGCCCAGCAGGGCACTCCAGCTTAGTGGAGTTGCCCGCCCCCTCCGGCCACGGCCCCCACTTTTGGCGGCAAGGCTGGAGGGAACAAAGAAAGCAACAAGGAGGAGTCACTGGCCAGTCAGGACAGCCCCTAAGGTGTCCTGAGCTGAGGTGACTCTGACTTTTAGAAATCCTCCATCTTGCAGATGGAGGATTCCCCCAATAGGGTTAGGATTGTGACCCCCTCCCCTTGGGAGGAGGCACAAAGAGGGTGTACCCACCCTCAGGGCTAGTAGCCATTGGCTACTAACCCCCCAGACCTAAACACGCCCTTAAATTTAGTATTTAAGGGCTACCCTGAACCCTAGAAAATTAGATTCCTGCAACTACAAGAAGAAGGACTGCCTAGCTGAAAAACCCCTGCAGAGGAAGACCAGAAGACGACAACTGCCTTGGCTCCAGAAACTCACCGGCCTGTCTCCTGCCTTCCAAAGATCCTGCTCCAGCGACGCCTTCCAAAGGGACCAGCGACCTCGACATCCTCTGAGGACTGCCCCTGCTTCGAAAAGACAAGAAACTCCCGAGGACAGCGGACCTGCTCCAAGAAAAGCTGCAACTTTGTTTCCAGCAGCTTTAAAGAACCCTGCAAGCTCCCCGCAAGAAGCGTGAGACTTGCAACACTGCACCCGGCGACCCCGACTCGGCTGGTGGCGATCCAACACCTCAGGAGGGACCCCAGGACTACTCTAAGACTGTGAGTACAAAAACCTGTCCCCCCTGAGCCCCCACAGCGCCGCCTGCAGAGGGAATCCCGAGGCTTCCCCTGACCGCGACTCTTTGAATCCTAAGTCCCGACACCTGGGAGAGACCCTGCACCCGCAGCCCCCAGGACCCGAAGGACCGGACTTTCACTGGAGGAGTGACCCCCAGGAGTCCCTCTCCCTTGACCAAGTGGAGGTTTCCCAGAGGAACCCCCCCCTTGCCTGCCTGCAGCGCTGAAGAGATCCCTAGATCTCCCATTGACTTCCATTACAAACCCGACGCTTGTTTCTACACTGCACCCGGCCGCCCCCGCGCTGCTGAGGGTGAAATTTCTGTGTGGGCTTGTGTCCCCCCCGGTGCCCTACAAAACCCCCCTGGTCTGCCCTCCGAAGACGCGGGTACTTACCTGCAAGCAGACCGGAACCGGGGCACCCCCTTCTCTCCATTCTAGCCTATGTGTTTTGGGCACCACTTTGAACTCTGCACCTGACCGGCCCTGAGCTGCTGGTGTGGTGACTTTGGGGTTGCTCTGAACCCCCAACGGTGGGCTACCTTGGACCAAGAACTAAACCCTGTAAGTGTCTTACTTACCTGGTTAACCTAACAAATACTTACCTCCCCTAGGAACTGTGAAAATTGCACTGTGTCCACTTTTAAAACAGCTATTTGTGAATAACTTGAAAAGTATACATGCAATTTTGATGATTTGAAGTTCCTAAAGTACTTACCTGCAATACCTTTCGAATGAGATATTACATGTAGAATTTGAACCTGTGGTTCTTAAAATAAACTAAGAAAATATATTTTTCTATATAAAAACCTATTGGCTGGATTTGTCTCTGAGTGTGTGTACCTCATTTATTGTCTATGTGTATGTACAACAAATGCTTAACACTACTCCTTGGATAAGCCTACTGCTCGACCACACTACCACAAAATAGAGCATTAGTATTATCTCTTTTTGCCACTATCTTACCTCTAAGGGGAACCCTTGGACTCTGTGCATACTATTCCTTACTTTGAAATAGTGCATACAGAGCCAACTTCCTACATTGGTGGATCAGCGGTGGGGTACAAGACTTTGCATTTGCTGGACTACTCAGCCAATACCTGATCACACGACAAATTCCAAAATTGTCATTAGAAATTCATTTTTGCAATTTGAAATTTTTCTAAATTCTTAAAAGTCCTGCTAGGGCCTTGTGTGTTAAGTCCCTGTTTAGCATTGTCTTTTAGAGTTTAAAAAGTTTGTTAAAAGTTTGAAATTAGATTCTAGAAACAGTGTTAGATTCTTTAAAAAGTCTTCCAACTTTTAGCAAAATAATGTCTGATACAGAGATGAATGTGGTGGAACTCGACACCACACCTTACCTCCATCTTAAGATGAGGGAGCTAAGGTCTCTCTGTAATATCAAAAAAATAACCATTGGCTCCAGACCTACCAAAATTCAGCTCCAGGAGCTGTTGGCAGAGTTTGAAAAAGCCAACCCCTCTGATGATGACATCACAGAGGAAGAAATTAGTGACTTGGAGGCCAATGTCCCTCCTCCAGTCCTAAATAGGGAGAACAGGACCCCTCAAGTCCTGTCTCCAACTGTGTTAGTCAGAAATAGTGAGTCCCTCACAGGAGGGTCCCACATTTCTGAAATCACTGAGGATGCTCTCAGTGAAGATGACCTCCTGTTAGCCAGGATGGCCAAAAGATTGGCTCTAGAGAGACAGCTCCTAGCCATAGAAAGGGAAAGACAAGAGATGGGCCTAGGACCCATCAATGGTGGCAGCAATATAAATAGGGTCAGAGATTCTCCTGACATGTTAAAAATCCCCAAAGGGATTGTGACAAAATTTGAAGATGGTGATGACATCACCAAGTGGTTCACAGCTTTTGAGAGGGCTTGTGTAACCAGAAAAGTGAACAGATCTCACTGGGGTGCTCTCCTTTGGGAAATGTTCACTGGAAAGTGTAGGGATAGACTCCTCACACTCTCTGGAAAAGATGCAGAATCTTATGACCTCATGAAGGGTACCCTGATTGAGGGCTTTGGATTCTCCACTGAGGAGTACAGGATTAGGTTCAGGGGGGCTCAAAAATCCTCGAGCCAGACCTGGGTTGACTTTGTTGACTACTCAGTGAAAACACTAGATGGTTGGATTCAAGGCAGTGGTGTAAGTAATTATGATGGGCTGTACAATTTATTTGTGAAAGAACACCTGTTAAGTAATTGTTTCAATGATAAACTGCATCAGCATCTGGTAGACCTAGGACCAATTTCTCCCCAAGAATTGGGAAAGAAGGCGGACCATTGGGTCAAGACAAGGGTGTCCAAGACTTCAACAGGGGGTGACCAAAAGAAAGGGGTCACAAAGACTCCCCAGGGGAAGGGTGATGAGACAGCCAAAACTAAAAATAGTAAAGAGTCTTCTACAGGCCCCCAAAAACCTGCACAGGAGGGTGGGCCCAGAGCCTCTTCACAAAACAATGGGTACAAGGGTAAAAACTTTGATCCCAAAAAGGCCTGGTGTCATAGCTGTAAACAGCATGGACACCAAACTGGAGACAAGGCCTGTCCCAAGAAAGGTTCCACTCCAAACTCCCATCCAGGTAACACTGGTATGGCTAGTCTCCAAGTGGGATCAACAGTGTGCCCAGAGCAAATCAGGGTCCACACTGAAGCTATTCTAGTTTCTGAGGGTGGGGTGGATTTAGCCACACTAGCTGTCTGGCCGCCTAACATGCAAAAATACAGACAGCAACTCTTAATTAATGGGACTAGAATAGAGGGCCTGAGGGATACAGGTGCCAGTGTCACCATGGTGACAGAGAAACTGGTTTCCCCTGGCCAATACCTGACTGGAAAAACTTACACAGTCACCAACGCTGACAATCAGAGAAAAGTACATCCCATGGCAATGGTTACTTTAGAATGGGGAGGGGTCAATGGCCTGAAACAGGTGGTGGTCTCCTCAAATATCCCAGTGGACTGTCTGCTTGGAAATGACCTGGAGTCCTCAGCATGGGCTGAGGTAGAACTAAAAACCCATGCAGCCATGCTGGGTATCCCTGAACTGGTGTGTGTGAAAACAAGAGCACAATGCAAGGCCTAGGGTGAACAAGTAGAGCTGGAGTCTGGAAGAATGGCCCAGCCTACCAAGAGAACAGGAAAGTCAGTTGGGAAACCAACTACAACACAGCAAAAGAAAGGGAACCTCTCTTCTCAGGAAGAAGTTCTGCCCTCTGAGGGAACTGAGCCTTTGGAGCTTGAACCTTATCAGGTTGAGCTCTTAGGCCCAGGGGGACCCTCAAGGGAGGAGCTGTGTAAGGGACAAGAAACCTGTCCCTCTCTTGAAGGCCTTAGGCAGCAAGCTGCTGAAGAGTCCAAAGGCAAGAAAAATGGAACGCATAGGGTCTATTGGGAAGATGGACTCCTGTACACTGAGGCCAGAGACCCCAAACCTGGTGCCACTAGGAGAGTGGTAGTGCCTCAGCTGTTCAGGAAGTTCATCCTAACATTGGCCCATGACATTCCCCTTGCTGGACATTTGGGACAAACCAAGACGTGGGAGAGGTTAGTCAACCACTTCTACTGGCCCAATATGTCCAACATGGTTAAGGAGTTTTGCCTCTCCTGCCCCACCTGTCAAGCCAGTGGTAAGACAGGTGGGCATCCAAAGGCCCCCCTCATTCCACTTCCAGTGGTGGGGGTTCCCTTTGAAAGAGTGGGTGTGGACATAGTTGGTCCACTAGAACCTCCCACAGCCTCAGGAAATATGTATATCCTGGTAGTAGTGGATCATGCTACCAGGTATCCTGAAGCTATTCCCCTTAGGTCGACTACTGCCCCTGCAGTAGCCAAGGCCCTCATTGGTATCTTTACCAGAGTGGGTTTCCCTAAGGAGGTGGTGTCTGACAGAGGTACCAACTTCATGTCAGCATACCTAAAGCACATGTGGAATGAGTGTGGGGTGACTTATAAATTCACTACACCATACCATCCACAAACTAATGGCTTAGTTGAGAGATTCAACAAGACATTAAAGGGCATGATCATGGGGCTCCCAGAAAAACTCAAAAGGAGATGGGATGTCCTCTTGCCATGCCTGCTTTTCACTTACAGAGAGGTGCCACAGAAGGGAGTAGGATTCTCACCCTTTGAACTTCTGTTTGGTCATCCTGTAAGGGGACCACTTGCCCTTGTTAAAGAAGGCTGGGAGAGACCTCTCCATGAGCCTAAACAGGACATAGTGGACTATGTACTTGGCCTTCGCTCTAGAATGGCAGAGTACATGGAAAAGGCAACCAAAAACCTTGAGGCCAGCCAACAGCTCCAGAAGGTTTGGTATGACCAAAAGGCTGCACTGGTGGAGTTCCAACCAGGGCAGAAAGTCTGGGTTCTGGAGCCTGTGGCTCCCAGGGCACTCCAGGACAAATGGAGTGGCCCTTACCCAGTACTAGAAAGGAAGAGTCAGGTCACCTACCTGGTGGACCTGGGCACAAGCAGGAGCCCCAAGAGGGTGATCCATGTGAACCGCCTTAAGCTCTTCCATGACAGGGCTGATGTCAATCTGTTGATGGTAACAGATGAGGATCAGGAGGCAGAGAGTGAACCTCTCCCTGATCTTCTGTCATCAGACCCAAAAGATGGCACAGTAGAAGGAGTGATCTACTCAGACACCCTCTCTGGCCAACAGCAAGCTGACGGTAGGAGAGTCCTACAACAGTTTCCTGAACTCTTCTCCTTAACCCCTGGTCAGACACACCTGTGTACCCATGATGTGGACACAGGAGACAGCATGCCTGTCAAGAACAAAATCTTTAGACAATCTGACCATGTTAAAGAAAGCATCAAGGTGGAAGTCCACAAGATGCTGGAATTGGGAGTAATTGAGCGCTCTGACAGCCCCTGGGCTAGCCCAGTGGTCTTAGTCCCCAAACCTCACACCAAAGATGGAAAGAAAGAGATGAGGTTTTGTGTGGACTACAGAGGGCTCAATTCTGTCACCAAGACAGATGCTCATCCAATTCCAAGAGCTGATGAGCTCATAGACAAATTAGGTGCTGCCAAATTCTTAAGTACCTTTGACTTGACAGCAGGGTACTGGCAAATAAAAATGGCACCTGGAGCAAAAGAGAAAACAGCATTCTCCACACCTGATGGGCATTATCAGTTTACTGTTATGCCCTTTGGTTTAAAGAATGCCCCTGCCACCTTCCAAAGGTTGGTGAATCAAGTCCTTGCTGGCTTGGAGTCCTTTAGCACAGCTTATCTTGATGATATTGCTGTCTTTAGCTCCACCTGGCAGGATCACCTGGTCCACCTGAAGAAGGTTTTGAAGGCTCTGCAATCTGCAGGCCTCTCTATCAAGGCATCCAAATGCCAGATAGGGCAGGGAACTGTGGTTTACTTGGGCCACCTTGTAGGTGGAGGCCAAGTTCAGCCACTCCAACCCAAGATCCAGACTATTCTGGACTGGGTAGCTCCAAAAACCCAGACTCAAGTCAGGGCATTCCTTGGCTTGACTGGGTATTACAGGAGGTTTGTGAAGGGATATGGATCCATTGTGACAGCCCTCACTGAACTCACCTCCAAGAAAATGCCCAAGAAAGTGAACTGGACTGTGGAATGCCAACAGGCCTTTGACACCCTGAAACAAGCAATGTGCTCAGCACCAGTTCTAAAAGCTCCAGATTATTCTAAGCAGTTCATTGTGCAGACTGATGCCTCTGAACATGGGATAGGGGCAGTTTTGTCCCAAACAAATGATGATGGCCTTGACCAGCCTGTTGCTTTCATTAGCAGGAGGTTACTCCCCAGGGAGCAGCGTTGGAGTGCCATTGAGAGGGAGGCCTTTGCTGTGGTTTGGTCCCTGAAGAAGCTGAGACCATACCTCTTTGGGACTCACTTCCTAGTTCAAACTGACCACAGACCTCTCAAATGGCTGATGCAAATGAAAGGTGAAAATCCTAAACTGTTGAGGTGGTCCATCTCCCTACAGGGAATGGACTTTATAGTGGAACACAGACCTGGGACTGCCCATGCCAATGCAGATGGCCTTTCCAGGTTCTTCCACTTAGAAAATGAAGACTCTCTTGGGAAAGGTTAGTCTCATCCTCTTTCGTTTGGGGGGGGGGTTGTGTAAGGAAATGCCTCCTTGGCATGGTTGCCCCCTGACTTTTTGCCTTTGCTGATGCTATGTTTACAATTGAAAGTGTGCTGAGGCCTGCTAACCAGGCCCCAGCACCAGTGTTCTTTCCCTAACCTGTACTTTTGTATCCACAATTGGCAGACCCTGGCATCCAGATAAGTCCCTTGTAACTGGTACTTCTAGTACCAAGGGCCCTGATGCCAAGGAAGGTCTCTAAGGGCTGCAGCATGTCTTATGCCACCCTGGAGACCTCTCACTCAGCACAGACACACTGCTTGCCAGCTTGTGTGTGCTAGTGAGGACAAAACGAGTAAGTCGACATGGCACTCCCCTCAGGGTGCCATGCCAGCCTCTCACTGCCTATGCAGTATAGGTAAGACACCCCTCTAGCAGGCCTTACAGCCCTAAGGCAGGGTGCACTATACCATAGGTGAGGGTACCAGTGCATGAGCATGGTACCCCTACAGTGTCTAAACCAAACCTTAGACATTGTAAGTGCAGGGTAGCCATAAGAGTATATGGTCTGGGAGTCTGTCAAACACGAACTCCACAACACCATAATGGCTACACTGAAAGCTGGGAAGTTTGGTATCAAACTTCTCAGCACAATAAATGCACACTGATGCCAGTGTACATTTTATTGTAAAATACACCACAGAGGGCACCTTAGAGGTGCCCCCTGAAACTTAACCGACTGTCTGTGTAGGCTGACTAGTTCCAGCAGCCTGCCACACCAGAGACATGTTGCTGGCCCCATGGGGAGAGTGCCTTTGTCACTCTGAGGCCAGTAACAAAGCCTGCACTGGGTGGAGATGCTAACACCTCCCCCAGGCAGGAGCTGTAACACCTGGCGGTGAGCCTCAAAGGCTCACCCCTTTGTCACAGCCCAGCAGGGCACTCCAGCTTAGTGGAGTTGCCCGCCCCCTCCGGCCACGGCCCCCACTTTTGGCGGCAAGGCTGGAGGGAACAAAGAAAGCAACAAGGAGGAGTCACTGGCCAGTCAGGACAGCCCCTAAGGTGTCCTGAGCTGAGGTGACTCTGACTTTTAGAAATCCTCCATCTTGCAGATGGAGGATTCCCCCAATAGGGTTAGGATTGTGACCCCCTCCCCTTGGGAGGAGGCACAAAGAGGGTGTACCCACCCTCAGGGCTAGTAGCCATTGGATACTAACCCCCCAGACCTAAACACGCCCTTAAATTTAGTATTTAAGGGCTACCCTGAACCCTAGAAAATTAGATTCCTGCAACTACAAGAAGAAGGACTGCCTAGCTGAAAAACCCCTGCAGAGGAAGACCAGAAGACGACAACTGCCTTGGCTCCAGAAACTCACCGGCCTGTCTCCTGCCTTCCAAAGATCCTGCTCCAGCGACGCCTTCCAAAGGGACCAGCGACCTCGACATCCTCTGAGGACTGCCCCTGCTTCGAAAAGACAAGAAACTCCCGAGGACAGCGGACCTGCTCCAAGAAAAGCTGCAACTTTGTTTCCAGCAGCTTTAAAGAACCCTGCAAGCTCCCCGCAAGAAGCGTGAGACTTGCAACACTGCACCCGGCGACCCCGACTCGGCTGGTGGCGATCCAACACCTCAGGAGGGACCCCAGGACTACTCTAAGACTGTGAGTACAAAAACCTGTCCCCCCTGAGCCCCCACAGCGCCGCCTGCAGAGGGAATCCCGAGGCTTCACCTGACCGCGACTCTTTGAATCCTAAGTCCCGACACCTGGGAGAGACCCTGCACCCGCAGCCCCCAGGACCCGAAGGACCGGACTTTCACTGGAGGAGTGACCCCCAGGAGTCCCTCTCCCTTGACCAAGTGGAGGTTTCCCCGAGGAACCCCCCCCTTGCCTGCCTGCAGCGCTGAAGAGATCCCTAGATCTCCCATTGACTTCCATTACAAACCCGACGCTTGTTTCTACACTGCACCCGGCCGCCCCCGCGCTGCTGAGGGTGAAATTTCTGTGTGGGCTTGTGTCCCCCCCGGTGCCCTACAAAACCCCCCTGGTCTGCCCTCCGAAGACGCGGGTACTTACCTGCAAGCAGACCGGAACCGGGGCACCCCCTTCTCTCCATTCTAGCCTATGTGTTTTGGGCACCACTTTGAACTCTGCACCTGACCGGCCCTGAGCTGCTGGTGTGGTGACTTTGGGGTTGCTCTGAACCCCCAACGGTGGGCTACCTTGGACCAAGAACTAAACCCTGTAAGTGTCTTACTTACCTGGTTAACCTAACAAATACTTACCTCCCCTAGGAACTGTGAAAATTGCACTGTGTCCACTTTTAAAACAGCTATTTGTGAATAACTTGAAAAGTATACATGCAATTTTGATGATTTGAAGTTCCTAAAGTACTTACCTGCAATACCTTTCGAATGAGATATTACATGTAGAATTTGAACCTGTAGTTCTTAAAATAAACTAAGAAAAGATATTTTTCTATATAAAAACCTATTGGCTGGATTTGTCTCTGAGTGTGTGTACCTCATTTATTGTCTATGTGTATGTACAACAAATGCTTAACACTACTCCTTGGATAAGCCTACTGCTCGACCACACTACCACAAAATAGAGCATTAGTATTATCTCTTTTTGCCACTATCTTACCTCTAAGGGGAACCCTTGGACTCTGTGCATACTATTCCTTACTTTGAAATAGTGCATACAGAGCCAACTTCCTACAATCTCTTGCTCCGCTATCTCATTATATTCAGTAATTAAATCTCTGATAGCTGCTAAGATATGAGGGCTGGGCGCCATCACATATTGTGTTTCCAGAGCCTGTACTTTCTGTTCTATATTCTTCATTTGCGTAATTAGATCTCTAATTGCTGATAGGATATGAGGGCTGAGTGCCATCACATATTGTGTTTCCAGAGAATGTAGTTTCTGTTCTGTATTCTTCATTTGTGCCTGTATTGCCTTCAGAACCCCGGAGAGCCAATACATATCCCTCGAATGGTAGCTTTAAATGCCTCCCAAAGAGTGCCTACTTTCTCCACAGGACCCACATTTTCCCTGAAATATGCTATAATTGCTGTGCACACATCTTCGCGAAGTATAGGATCTAATAAGGCTGTGGGTTGAAGGGGCCAGGCAAACTGAGTAGGTACTTTTGTGGGTAATGTCACATCTAATTTTACTGGTGCATGAGCTGAGAATGTGTGTGGTAGCTGCTGGACCCTTCGTGCCCAAGGACTGGCCTCCTGGGTAACCAGCCAGTAGTCCAGCCTGGACCATGTGCCATGAGCCGAGGAGGCAAAGGTGCCCTCCCTACCAGTGGCATTTCTCAGGGTCTAAACATCTACCAGCCCTCTGTCAAGCATTCCCTCCCGGATCACCCAAGCAGCTTGTTTGCCTTGCCAGTCTCCGGTGACTGGGTGGTCTAGGTGCAGGTCTAAGTAGGTGTTTAGTCCCCTCCCCATATAATGGCTGATGCCTGGAGTGTGTGTAATCTATTCCACAGATGAGCATAGAAATCAGGGTCGTTTGTATTTGGCCTATATGTAGACACCAGGGTGACCATTGTACCCCAGAGGTTGCCCTGCACTATTACCCAGCCTCCACTGTCATTTGTTTCGGAGTGGGACACCGTAAAGGGAACCTGGTTCTTTATCAAGAACAACACCCCCCTGGAGTATGATGAATAGGAGGATTCAACCTGGATACTCACCCATCTAACCCCTATATTCCCACCAGTGGATTTAGTTAGATGTGTCTCTTGGTGTAAGCTGTATGTACATGATGCCTGTCCAGATATGCTAATACTTGGCATTTTTTTGGGGTTGTGCGGACCCCGAGAATTCAATTTTAGGAAGGTTAAGTGCCCTTTACCAGGAGTCGTCATCCATTCCCCAGAACCTATTGCTGTGCAATTACTTCCAGCTCATACAGGCCCCATATCCCTGGTGATGATATTAGTATCGTGCAGTATACTTGCGACTTGTCAAAAACATCAAACAGTCCCTCCAAGCACTCCAGCATCCCAATCATGATGATTACAGCCCTTATTTGCCATAACAAACTAACAGTCTACATAGACTAACTGAACAAAACCAACGATTAGCAATCATAATTTTGCGATCAGAAGAAAACATATGGGATATACCAATATGGAGGGAAAACAGAGGCACAACACTCTCTCCACAAGGAAACAGAGGGGGCTGGGAGCATCATAGCGTACCAGCATGTTCATTAAGAGCACCTCAATACATCTGATGCAGGATCATCTCCAGCCGTCCCTCCAACAACTTCCTGAACAGGTGTTACACTGCCATCCATATTGTGCCGAGGGGACTCAGGTCAATAGAGCTAGGCCCAGTGCTTAATTTGTGAATGTTGTTTCCGGTGCTCAGCAGCGGCACTTATTTTTGAGGGCCGGCACTTATTCTTCTGCTTCAAGCATTTACTGTGAGCAAAAGACATATATGGGAAAAATGGATGAAGAGAAAAACAAAAAAGCGCCACAAAGGGAGAAAGTAGAAAGCTGCAAGGGTGAGCTGAAGGGGCAGGGAGGAGCTTTAAATGGATTGACGAGGCCCGGGATGGCTTCAGGATTACGCTGCCTCAGTATTCCGAGCTCGCACAGTTAATTACAGCGGCCACGAGTTTCAGAGGAGAGCGCCGGGCACCGGCACGTTTTTATTTACAAATTAAGCACTGGCTGGGCGACTCGTAGTATCAACCCTTGTATGTAATCGTTGGGGTGCTAGCTCGCCTCACTTTGGGGTAGACGAGCACACCTCTGTCTGTGTGCCCCAAAATGCAAAATAGCAGTTCACTTCAGTTCTGAGTTTTAACCATCAATCTTCCAGTTCGTCGATGTCCGATTCAGGTTGCTTGCGTCTCTTCGATGTGATTACTTTCAGATAAGCCATGGCTGCTTTTGGGTTGGGGAGTATCTCCTGCTTTCCCTCGTAGTCGACACAAAGCCTAGCTGGGTAGAGCATAGCATATGATATTCCTGCCTATTGCATCCTGTTTTTAACAGGGAGGTATTCCTTCTGCGCTGCCTGAACTGCTGCTGTGAAGTCAGGGAAGAATAAAATGGTTCATCTTTGGTAATTTACATCCCTTTTTTACATGCCAGCTAAAGCACAATGGCCCTATCGTGACAGTTCAGCAATTTGGCTATTATAGGGCATGGTGGTGCTCCCAGCGGCGATCTGGCTCCCGGGGACCAATCAATCAATCAATCAAAGAAATTTGTAGAGCGCGCTACTCACCCGTGAGGGTCTCAAGGCGCTGGGGGGAGACTAGGGGGGGGGGCAGGGAGGGTCACTGGTCAAACAGCCAAGTCTTGAGGTTCTTTCTGAAGACCAGTAGGTCTTTGGTTTTGCGAAGGTCGGTGGGGAGGGAGTTCCAGGTTTTGGGGGCGAGGTAGGAGAAAGACCTGCCTCCTGTGGTGGTGTGCTGGATGCGGGGGACTGTGGCTAGGGCGAGGTTGGCTGATCGGAGTGTGGAAGTTTACTCTTTCATTGAGGTAGGTTGGGCCGGTGTTGTGGAGGGATTTGTCTGAGTGGATGAGGATCTTGAATGTGATTCTCTTGTCTATGGGGAGCCAGTGTAGGGATTTGAGGTGTGGTGAGAGTTGTTCGTGGCGGGGGAGGCCAAGGACGAGGCACGCGGCTATGTTCTGGATTCTTTGGAGTTTGCGTTTGAGTTTGAGTGTGGTGCCGGCGTAGAGGGTGTTGCCGTAGTCCAGTCTGCTGCTGATGAGTGCGTGGGTGACTGTCTTTCTGGTTTCTGGGGGGATCCATTTGAAGGATTTTTTTAGAGTGCGGAGTGTGGAAGCAGAAGGAGGTTAGAGCATTGATTTGCTGTGTCATGGAGAGGGAGGGATCGAGGATGATGCTGAGGATGCGTGCGTGGGTTGCGGGGGTGGGTGCGGGGCCTAGGGCGGTGGCCCACCAGGAGTCGTCCCATGTGGCTTTGTTGGGACCGAAGATGATGACTTTGGTTTTGTTTGAGTTGAGCTTGAGATGGTTAGTGGTCATCCAGTTGGCAGTGTCTAGGAGAGCGGCATGTAGGTTGGTTTTGGCGGTGGTGGGGTTGCGGGTGAGGGAGAGGATGAGTTGGGTGTCATCTGCATATGAGAGGATGGTGATTCCGTGTGCTCTGAGAATGTTGGCCAGGGGGATCCTGTAGATGTTGATGAACATGGCAGAAAAGGTCTTGTCGCCAAAGATTTTGTGCACCATATTCCCGACAAGTTTCTCCATTTTCACTGTATTGGTGGACAATGGGAGGCCAGTAAAGCGAAAATTGTTCTGGCTAGAGTTTGTTTCAAGATCCTCATTCTTGGCGGCCTGAATGACAGCTTTGGCCTTTTCCATATCTAAGCATTTCATGGAATTACGTAGGAGGTCATGCTCCACCGCCTTTATTCGCACAGTTTGTTTATCCAATTTAGCCGCCGTGTGGTCCATGTAAATGTTCAGAGAGTCTATTTTCCTGTCTATAGATTGTAGACTCATGGCCAGCAGTGTAATTTCCAGCGCCGTGGGCCCTTGTGATTGCTGGTTGTGATCTTGAGTGGTCACTAGGTCAGGTTGCGATCTGGCTTTCTTCTTATTTTTAAAAGTGAGATGGGGTTGGGTTTACCAGTCTTTCCTATCTTTGAAGCACACTTTTTTGATATGCTATATGCTTTGGAAGCTATCTAGCTCCTCATCTTTTTATTGTCGCACAGTAGGCATCGGTCAGTGATGTCGCCCCCTGCTGTAGGTGACCAGTGCTCACAGAGACTCCTTTGGGTCTGCTGTCAGGCATCTAGTCTCTGAGCGGCGCGTGCAGGTAAGGCGGGCAGTCCCTACGTCGAGTTCTCAGCCCAGCATGTATGTGTCTCTTTGCTCAGCAGATACTTAAAGCGCCTCCAATCAACTGGGCCCTGCAGATATCTGACATAGGGGCCTCTCCCCACTGTGGACGGTGCATTGGGTTCAGAAGCAGATGTATGCTGTGCGATTCAGCTGTGCACTATGTTGTCGGCTGGTAGTAACCCAAGGCACTGATCCCGTCTCACAATGCACACACAGCATAATCCAGCAGGCTACGATTCACTGCTCAAGCTCATACTATTTAATCAGCCCTGTTGCCACTTGACCTCCATTAAAGTTTATGCAGCTTATATTGTCTCCAGTACATTGCTGCAGTCTTGTCCCTCGTGCTCACTGCAACTTCGTGGTTACAGTTTATGTGCTGGTAGGCCTCGCAGAGTTCACTCTTCCTTTTGCTCCTCAGCCATTCAACATGCACTCTGCTACTCACTCACCAGTCGCAGCCTTACGTCATTCTTGCGGTTCAGCGTGAGGGAACTGACAAGCCCGCCCCAGCGCTCTTTTCACTACTGTCCACCTTGCCACTTGGTGGTCGGATGCGTGTCACGGTCTTGGCCCCGGGCCCAGTCACAGATTATGCCGCTCATGATACTGGCGAGTTGGTAATGCTTTGGCCGTCGTTCCGCCGCATCACTGCCTCACTATGTCGATAATTTCCCCGGGATCCACAGTCTCTGCTTACGAGTTGCACAGAAGGCTGCCAGCACGCTCTGGGCACCGGCTTAAGACTCCAGGAGCCAGAAACCAGCCAGCCACTTCACGTTGTTTTTCCTGAGTTCTCTTGCGTCCATTTTCGTACGATAATGGCATTACTCCTAGTCCTTTTCAGGATCAGGTGGTTCTTGTTCCGGTACCTTCTTTTATCCCGAAAGTCAATTCTTCTTTCCATGCTCGCCAGGAGGTCATCCTTCCTTCTTTTTTGTCCGAATCCCTCCTCGGTGGAGGAGGTTCGTTTACATTCATTGGATGTGCGCAGGGCTTTGTTGGAGTATCTGCGTGTGGTGGCTCCTTTCCGTAAGGGGGATTCGCTTTTTGTGAATTTTGGTCCGGCCCGTAAAGGGGAGAAGCCTTCCACGGCTTCCTTAAGTCGGTGGGTGAGATCATTGATTCTGTTGGCTTTTTCTTTGAAAGGGGTGGTTCCTCCACAAGGGATTCAGGGTCGTTCTACCAGGGGTATGGCGGCTACGGTGGCAGAGCTTCAGGGGACTTCAGTGGGGGAAATTTGCAGGACCGCCACTTGGGCCTCTCCTTCAACGTTTGTTCGGCATTATAGACTGTCGGACTTGGGTGGTTTGGAGTCGGTATTGGGTCACTGAGTCTTATCTTCTATGAGGTAATAGGGGTGGGGTATTGGTGGCCTTTGTGCAGGGTAATAAACTTCTTGCAACTCAGTGTCCGTCTCCTGTGTGTTTCTTGCTATGTCTCATTGGTGTAAAGGAAGGCGAGGGAGGGACGGGAGGTAATGCGTCCATTTTCGTACGATAATGGCATTACTCCTAGTCCTACTCCCTCGCCTTCCTTTCCGTTCCCTCCCGCCCTCCCGGTACGGACTGTCTGAGTTGCTACTTGGGCTTGGTTTTTGTACAGGAGGGGGTAGGGGTGGGGGGGGGGTTTAAAAGGGGAAGGGAGGGTCTAGTGGGAGGCAGGAAGCCTCATTGGTGTAAAGGAAGGCGAGGGAGGGACGGGAGGTAATGGCTATTTCTCTCCGCTAGCAGGACGCATCTCTTGCCACAGCACTCTTGCTGTGCGATCACTTCCTTTTTAGAGATGATTGCTTGCTTATTAATAGGATTATATGACCCAGTCGGCACATCTGCATTAAGGTGCGGTCATTTTGCTGTGGGCTCTCTGGCGCCCCCCAGTTAGCACTTTTTAGGTAAACAGGGGCTCATGAATAAAAGCTTTTGCGGTTGAACGATTGTGATACACAAAAATACATAGTTTGCAACCAAAGCACTTTTTCAAAGTGTAAAATCAATTTATGAGTTGGAAAAGGCTTTCAGGCTCGTAGATGGGCTTTTGCAACCCTTAGAGGTCAAAAACAGGAGAGGTGTGAAAGGCGCCTCCCTTCCTCTTTGAAAGTTGCAATTCAATGTACAATTGTGGTCGAAAACCAGTGGGTAAATACAAACACCTCAAAATGGATAGTATCTGATTTGCAAATGGAAAGCTATCCCTAGGGACAGCTTCCCCTTTGGGAATCATGTTGGGCAGCCTCGGAGGGAGCTGGCAGTGGTCCATGCATGTGACCTCGGATATGTTCAAAAATGGCAAACTTTTTTTAAAGCAGCACTTGTCCTTTTAATGGACACAGGCTACTTTTAAAATATTGTTTTCCATTTGGGAAAGCAAATACAAGATAGTGATCTGCTGTCCCATGCAAGCCACTATTAATGCATTTGCAGCCATTCGCAGGGGGGGTCACATATAGGACCATGTCTAACTAAAATTCATTAGGCAAGCATTTTGCAAGCCTCCTGCAAATGTGAAAGTTGTAAAGCAGCCTGTTAGCATACTAGTCGTATCACAAATTACGTACCCTTATGCGAACAAGTTGGTGGCAAATTTCACAACAAACTGCTTCACGAATGGGTCTTTGTACACAGGATTCATATTTACATGCAAATAAATCTGTGATGTTACTAAATAAGTTCCTGGAAATGGGCAATCATATTCTGTGGTCTGTTTTGTTGCTTTGTTAGATGTTATATTTTGAATCTGGCAGGCAATCAAAATGCCAACATTTTGCGTGCAGCCAAAAGATGATAACCATGCTGGGAAGTTTTTGTATGTGTCACTTCAATAGGAGCACACTGAGGGAAGGGCTATTTTAATCCACCCCACCTAATGAAGATAAACGGACTACTTCGGCAGCAGTCACAGAAATGTCTAGTAATAAACAAGTGTAGGTCAAAGACTCACCTTCTTCAACACCAAAGGAAGAGTACTTTGCGCATGTAACAACTCTGTGTTCTCAGAATCCGTCTCCGTTCCGGACATGCTCATTATCATTGATACAAAATGTTCCAAATTCAGCAACTGCTTCAAAAACCCTAAAATGAAAAGGTAAGCGGAAGACATTGCAGCAGTTTCATTAATAAGACTTTTGCAAACTCTTACAGTTCATTAACTGTAAATGAACCATGGGCAACCATGGAGCAATCAAGGCACACTTCGGTACCTTGTCATATATCAATGAGTAGTTTTACACAGGATAAATCACATGTTCTCCCTAAAGTATGTCAGTGCCCAAAGGATAGTACTCACTAACATACATTTTAACTTCAGCGTTCTCCACAAAGCAAAAATTATTCAGTTCGTATAAATATGGTTTCTTTTCATTAGGGTGAGTATACTTGTAAAGTGCAGTAGTGGGTGCATGTGATATTCTAGATCTTAATCATTTGTTTGTCCATTTGGAACATATATTGTAACGAAGACATAACACACATTTCACTCAAAGGAGTTTTGAAGGCTGAATAATATTAAGCAGAGTTCGCATTCTGTAGTTTCAGTAATTCCGTGGTTTCAGTAATTGATAAGTATCAGCGTCAGTAGCCTTTAGCATGAAATTAGAAACTAGAAATTCGAAAGAGGCCTTTTGAATAAAGTGAAATAAATCCAACACATGGTATTATACAAGTGCAAAAGCTGATTCTGAATTAACTATATTGTAACATCATAGCAATTGCACCTCTCACTAACTAGAAACATTAGTTACTTTCAGTAACATTCTTCTCGGTGGGTCCTTGATTCACAATCTCCTCAGACCTCAGCCTTGGTATGAAATTTTACAGCGGTGTCAGTCACCCGTGACAAGAAGCCTTCACTGCCTCCTCAAATGACCTTTTTTAAATAATCATCGAAAACTATAGTTACCTTAAAAAACGGTTTAAATGACCCCTTCTGTTTGCCCTCGGCATTGAACCTCTGGCATACACATTAGAAAGGAAATAGCATTGAGAGAAGACAAACTGGCCCTGACTCCCACAGAATTTCACTATTCGCAGAAAATATTCTCTTGACATTAACCAACTCAAGGCGATTGCTCCTTGTGGTGAGGATGAAGCTGAAGCCGTCTGAAGCCGTTGTGGAGCTCAAAATTAATTTAGGTAAATCTGAAACCTTAACCGAAAGCGTAGTCAGGCTACAGTCAATAAGATAAAAGGGCAGTGTCCTGTTAATCAAAAATTATATAGGTCAAACCAGTGCTTAATTTGTAAATTAGGAGGTGCCGGTGCTCAAAGCCCTTCTCTTAAACACGAGGCTGCTGTAATTAAATCTGCCAGCACTGAACACTGAGGCAGCATAATCCTGAAGTCATCTCGGGCCTCTTCAATCCATTTACGGCCACCCCTGCCCCTTCAGCTCATCCTGAAACTTTCTACTTTCTCCCTTTATGACGCTTTTAAGTTAAGTTTTTCCTTCTTCCGTCTTTCCCATACGTGTCTTTTGCTCGCAGCAAATGCTTGAGGCATAAGAATAAGCCCCGGCCCTCACAAATAAGTGCCGGTGCTCAGCACCGGAAACAACAAGCACAAATTAAGCACTGGGTCATACCCGCAGATTTCTTGAGTCCAAAAAGGAAGACAAGGAAAACTGGGAGGCGTCTTTTACTCCTTCCCAACTGAGTTACAAGAATGAAAGTGTTAGGAGTCAAACAAAACATATCAGCGAATCTCTTATCTGCGGTTGGTACATTGAGTTCAGCCCCCCACCCTGAGAGCAGTACACACATACAGTGGGTGGCATTTTCAACTTTATAATTATCTATTATCTACTGTTTGCAGATCATGTGCATTAGAATGAATGTAAATATTATGAACTCAAAAATTATTAGACATATTAGGGTGAAGAGCAGATAAAACCCATTCATATTTCAGCACACCTCCCGAATGAACTAGTCTAACCCTTGGTTCACCCTGCGCTTCAAAGCAGTTAATACACAAACAGTGATCTTGTAACATACAATGAGGACTGTATTGTATGTAGCATTAAAAATACATGTAAAGCCTTGCCACACTCGTCAGAATGATACCCTTCCTACAGGCAGGTAAATATATCAAGCATTTGGGCATGTATAACTCCGATCTGAAACTGACTTATGAAGAGGAAAATATCAAGGCTCCCCCGGAGCTATTAAAAGAGAATTGAGAAAATGGTCTTCTCTCCTTACCCATTATGTTTGGGACGAATCAACATCATAAAGGTGAATATCCCCCCCCCCCCCCACGAGTCTTATACATTTAGCATTTGTTCCCTGAAGTTCTTTATCAACTTAAAAGAAGCTCTTCTTAAGTTTGTGTAGCATAGTTCGTTACCATGCCCTGCCTAAATCCACTATGTGTATTAAGAGAAAAAAATAGTTACTTACCTGCAACTGCAGTTCCCCAGCATTGGTATCTTTAATAAATTCACATGCTTGAATCTTTATTTGCTGTCAAAGTAGGAAACCCTCAGTAACTTTACAATAACAGTAAAATGCACTGACAGTTGTAATCCCCATAGTCAGTGCCCACCTTGTTAGAAATCGACCTCATTCCAAAGGCCTCAAACTTTGGCCAATGAGGTAAAAGTGATTTCTTACTCATCCCTCCGAGGGGCTCCACAGATCAGATTTTATAGCACAAGAATAGAAATACAAACCATGAAGCAATATCTGAGATAAGCCTCTTCAGGGAAGAGGGTAGGCCGCATGTGAATCTATGAAAGATACCAACTACTGGCAACTGGTGACCATTAAAAGTGGTGGGACATAATCCTTGGCTGGAATTCCAGTGAGCCAGACTGACTCACTTACTGTAGGCTTGGGGGGTTTGCTAACACTCACTTGCACTCGGACTTAATCTCTCATTTATTCTTACTTTATCCTAGTGATTTTTTCTCATTTGTACTTGCAGTCCCTTTTACTGACTCTAACTCAGTTTCACTGACTCATGCAGTCTCACTTATTCTCACTCTGACCTGCTCATTCTCACTCTCACTCAATCCTATTCATTCTAAGTCCTCCTGACTGACTCAATCATACTCACACTCTGACTCATTTAGTCTCACTCAGTTTCACTAATTCCCACTCATTCTCACCTAGTTTCCCCGAGTCTCCCCATAACTCACTCACCTCCCTGATTCACTCAGTCCTACTCATTCTGATTTAATCTTTCTGTGATTCACTCATACTCAGTCAGTCCCACTAGGTCTCTCTCATTCTGATTCATTCAATCTCATTGTGACTCAGTCTAACTCATTCACAGTCACCCTCAGTCATTCTCACTCATTCTCACTGATTTGCTTGGTCATACTCATTCTGACTCACTTATTATCACTCACTCATACTTACTAATTCACATTCATTCTGAGTCAAACTCAATCAGATACAATCAATCTCATTCAGTCCGACCCAGTCAGTTTTACTCACTCTCACACTGACTCACTACGTCTCACTCATTCTCTGACTAAGACTCACTTAGACTTGACTCAGTCACACACAGTACCATTCAGTTACACTCCCCATCATTTCCCCTCATTCATTCATTCTCATTTGTACTCACTTTTCTTATCACTCATTGCCCTCACTTGGACTCACTCCTTCACTGACAACTTCACGTTTACTCACACATACACAGACATGCTCACATATACACACACTCTCTCACCGACACTCTCACACATACATACATACATACACAGTATTTAAAAGCATTTTTACTTCCCTTGCTGCCTTTGCAGGTCCCATTTGGGCACCCACAGCTTCTTTCAGCTTCTGACACTTGCAACTAAAACCTCAAACATAGCAGTCACAGATTCAAGGTTTTAGTCTCTGATCATTCAACCCACCCTTTTCCAAATCTGTGAGGAGCTGGGAAACAGTTGGGTGACAGGCTGATTGGCATGTAGCCACAGGCACTGCAGGGCTTCAGCCTCCAATTCCCTAGGCTAACTTTAGCTGTGGCATTTTACCACATCCAGACTGTGAGGCACTAAGGTGTGCCAGGGGTCAGAAGCCAGGGCTTCGGGTTTCAACAGATTTGGAAAATTTCTGATGGCTGATTCAGGGGCCTTTGTGTGCCTGTGCCAGACATCAGACATTCTTACTAGCTGAGCTGTCTTAGGCTGCTGCTGGACGGCATTTTCTTTTTATACCAAGTCCGAATAAAAAAATATTATTCATTCTTGGTATAACATGAAGGGCTGTATCCTTGGAGCCCTAACCGCAGTGACGGCTGCCACTGAATGGGACTGGGAGGCTAAAAACAAAATAAAAAAATGAAAAAACACTTACTTGTTTCCTCCGGAGACGGGTTTGTCTCCTCCAGTCCTCCTCGTCCGTGAAACGCACAGGCTCCCAGACTCCCCTCAGCCAATCACAGATCTGCTGTCCCCAGCATGACAGCAGCAATGTGATTGGCGTGAGCGGCCTGCTTTGGTGCTCACAGAGGGAGTGAAAAACCTGTGCACTTTCTCCTCCCAGCTGTGCAATACAGCCGGGTGCAGAAATGCAAAGTATGCATGTCTGTTTGGCCGGATCAACACAGCCGGCCAAACAGACGTGCACTTATGGTGCACAAACCATTCCTCCCTCCAGTCCCACCTGCCCTAACCTGACTCAGCTGAAAATAATAATGATCTGTTATTATCAATTTATTTTCCCTTCTGCTAAAAGCAGTGGGGAGACGCTCCTCCGCCATAGTGGAAGAGCCAACCCTGCCTAATCAGGAAACTGCAACTGATACCAACACTGGAGAACCACAGTTACTGGTAAGTAACTTGTTTTTAATTCAGCACTGGATCTTTCATAGATTCAACTGCTTAAATCAGAACAGTATGCAGTGTTAACATATCAGTTCATTGTATACATTAAGTGAGGATGGTGGGATAGACAAGTTCACCTTATTTGAATAGATGATGGAGAACTGCATCTCTGTTTGCAATTGCTCCCAGGTAGTCGTGTCTGGTGAAGGTGTGTCTGCTCCTCCATGTTGCTGACTGGTAAATTTATATCAGTGGCACTCAGGTAGAGAGAGCTGATGATGGGGCCATGCTCTTTGTGAAATGGGCTTTATCTGTTTGTATTAAGAGGTATTTCTGCTTTTGTGTGACAGGTGATTGAGGCAGCTAGCCATCTCAATATTCCCTGTTTTGATACAGGGAAACACTTACGTGGTGACCAGAGTCACAGTAGGAGTTGGTTAGATTTTCGTATTTGTTTAGCTATGTCCAGACAAAATTGCAGACACCTTCTGACATCCAATGAGTGCAGAGCTATTTCAGCAGGGCTTCTAGGATTGTGAAAGAATGCTATGAGGATTACTGGTTCATTGATCTGAAATGCAGTTTTTTCCTTAGGGATCAATTTGGGACTAGTCCCAAGTAAGACTTCATCTTTTGGAAATTGCAGGAGAGGTTCCATGGTCATAAAGGCGTGAATCTAGCTTACTCTGCTTGCCAATGTCATGGGTAGGAAGAATGCAGTTTTCCAGCTTTAAGTACTTTAGGGTTGGCATGAGAATAAGTGCTGATCTGTCATGAACTGCGAGAGCATGGTATTCAATTCCCAGGCTGTTAGTGATGTTATAGATGGCAGGATAATTCTGAACTCATTGTCTATTCTTTGTGACCATATAGATGGCTCATTAGGTGTCCATTTGGAACATGAGATGGCTGCCAGGTGAACTATTATTGAGGTATGCCTTTGCCCTGACCTTGCCAATTCTAGAAGGTTTGGAACTATCTGATGGTCCTGAAAATGAAATGGATGCAATCCACTAGAGTGATATCACATACCAAACCTTTTCCATTTTGTATTACATGTTGTATTCATTGAAATTGTCCAGACTTGGCCAAGATATCCTTATAGTCTTGAGGTATATCTAACAGTCCAAATTCATGGCGCTCAGGAGCCTGGTTGCTAATTTCATAGGTTGTGGTTTGGGATGAAGAACGTGACCCTGGCATCTGTATAGAAGATCCAATGTCACCTCCAGAAGAAAGGGTAGTTCTTTAGTCACAGTAGGTCTGAAAAATAGTACTGTCTCAGTCAAGAGGCAGCTACAAGAAGTAGTATCTTTTCGTTTTGGCTATTACTTTGGGAAGGAGAAGAATCATCAGAAAGGTGTAGTCAAAGATCTTGGACCATCCTATCAAAAGAGCAGGAGTGTAGGTGTGGGTACCTGCTTGCGTAACACTGGCTATTCTTGTTCTTTATTGCAAAAAGGTGTATTGGTGCTTTTCCCCAAGCCTGGAACATTTTATTTAGCACATTGTCCTTTAACTCCCGCTTGTGACTAAACTCCTGCAACATTCAGCTAAGGTAATCTGCTTTGGAGATGTTCTGCTGTAAGGGTAATTCTGCTGTGAATTGGCCAATGCCTTAGTTATTGTGTTTCTGTGGATAGAATTTGAAAACCCGTTCCACCTTCTTTGATTATGTAAAACATCATGGTGGAGTTGACTGTTTGAACCAGTACTTTGGAGTTGCAGATACATGGGAAAAAGAATTGTAATGCTCACCTTACTGCTCTGAATGCAAGTACATTTATGTGTAGACACTTTTGTTGTGGTGTCCAGAGTCCTCTTGTTGTTAACTCTTGAAGGCGTGCTCCCCATCTTTCATGGAGGCATCCCTGGGAACCACTAGCTGGCATTGTGGTTGAAGGAATGTAAGCAACATCACAAAATAAAATAAAATGATGGACGGAGTGTTGAAACTTTTCAAACACTCACCTCCAGTCACAGATCTGGGTTTAATCCATCGTTATTTTGCTCACCACGTCACCCCAGTTTGGACCCAGCCATATGCAAATCAGTCTTGACCCTGTTCCCTATGGGAACAGTCCAGCCCGAACTGCTAGGACAGGTCCTCCCTGGACAGGAAACAAGCATCCTGGGACCGGTTTCAGGGTATCACCCTTCATCAGCCAGGCTAGCATGAATCCAGTGGCGCAGCGAGCAAGGGACCCACGTCTGGGCATACCTCTGCCACTTAGGGTACACAAAGCAACATCACAAAACAAAATAAAATGATGGACGGCCCTGGCTGTCTCTGTATCTAATTTAATACTTTGACATGCTCCATCCACTTGCTTACCAAATAGCAATTTTCCATCAAATGGCATGTCTAATATCTTAGTTTGTACCTCTGGCCTGAAAGAAGTGTCTCTCAACCATCCGTGTCTGTGTAATTACACTGTACCAGCTAGTTGTCTGAATCTAATATTTGAGATGTCCACTGCTGATCCTATCAGCGCAGATGATGCTTTTTCTCCATCTTGAAGGATAGATTTCAATTCCTGCTTTTTATTCCAGCAGTGGCCATAGAGGAAAATCTTTTCCCCAGCATGTCCATTCTATGGCCTTCCCAATCCAGTTGTGCCTGTAAAATATGTCATTGTGTCCCTAGACCTCCGCTGTACTTGGTGACAGAATCTCTCTTTGGGTGGCCAAGGAGGAACAGAGATAACTTCTCTGAGATTTTGTATTTTTTGTCAATTCAGGGTATAACTGCTGCCACTGTAGTTAGCATTAGCATTATGTTTTATGCCCTCTTGCGAAATGTGACCCAGAAGGGAAATTGCTTTGACTTACCTTATTGTTGGTTCTCTGAAGCTGTACAGGAAACAGTCATTTACTTTCACTGTTGAATAAGTCAAACCTCTTGGCAGCCCTATCAATCTGAAACTTGCAAATAGCATCTGATGGTAAAGCAACAGGTGGAGGAGTTGGAGGAGTTGGTGACAACAAGTAGTATGTAACTGTCACACTAGTCTGCCCTTGTTAGGTCTGTTGGGCATATATCACCTTCTTCTATGTTTGTATATTTATCATCATCTGACATGTCTACCTGGATGGACAGTTGAGGTATGTCTGAATATTGTTTCACTGGTTGACTAGGCATTTAAGGTGGATGGTGTACGCTTTCTTGAGATGTTCATGGTGCAGGTGCCGTGAAGCCTGGTGTTTGCTGAGGTGGGACAGGTGTAGGGGCCTCTTGTGGACCATCTGTAAACTGTGTGCCATAGTCTGCCACTGTGTACCTTAGATCCTAAATAAGGTCCACTGGCAACCTCATCATAGGCCTTTGTTCATAGTTTTCAAATAATACGCACCAGGGATTTTTTTTTTTTACAGATGGGGAGCAACCCCTTAGGCAAGGGTCGCTCCCCTGGGGGGCAAATTTATTTTAGGCCATTTCTGCCCCAGTTGGGGGAAGATCGGCCTATTTCTTTTCTGCCCAACAGGGGTGGGGGGCAGACACCACTTAGGCACCAGGGATTGGTGTGTGTGTGTTTTGTTTGGGGGGCCAGCCCCTTGGGCAAGAGTCGCTCCCAATGGGGGCACATTACTGTTGGCCATTTTTGTCCCGCTTGGGGTCAGAACAGCCTATTTTTTGGAAGGCCCATCTGCCCTCAAGCGGGGCAGAAAGCCCAGCAGAGACCAGGGAAGATTTTTTTTTAAAAAAAGAGGGTGGGGATATAGCCATTCCCCGCCCCAAATAAATGGGGACAAAGTTGTTCTGCCCACTGGTGGGCAGATGGGACAATTTCTACCAATTCACTTCCCAGGGGGTGCCCAAAATCCAGAGCTAGTCACGTTCCAAAAAACACATCAGTTTCTAATGCAAAAATCTGATGTGTACATATTGCGTTTTGGGGTGTTTCCTGTCACGGGCACTAGGCCTACCAACACAAGAGGGGTACAATTTTTTTGGGAGACTTGGGGGAATGCTGGGTGGAAGGAAGTTTGTGGCTCCCCACATATTCCAGAACTTTTCAGCACCGAAATGTGAGGAAAAGTGTTTTTTTTTTTTAGCCAAATTTTGAGGTTTGCTAAGGATTCTAGGTAACAGAACCCGGTGAGTCACCACAAGTTACCCTATCCTGGGTTCTCCTAGGTGTCTAGTTTTGAGAAATGTCCAGGTTTGCTAGGTGTTCCTAGGTGCCGGATGAGCTAGGGGCCAAAATCCACAGCTAGGCACTTTGGAAAAAACAGGTCAGTTTTCTTTGGGAAAATGTGATGTGTCCATGTTGTGTTTTGGAGCATTTCCTGTCGCGGGCACTAGGCCTACCCACACAAGTGAGGTACCATTTTTATTGGGAGTCTTGGGGGAACACAGAATAGCAGAACAGGTGTTATTGCTCCTTGTCTTTCTCTACATTTTTTCCTTCCAAATGTAAGACTGTGTGTAAAAAAGACGTCTATTTGAGAAATGCCCTGTAATTCACATGCTGGTATGGGGACCCCGGAATTCAGAGATGTGCAAATAACCACTGCTTCTCAACACCTTATCTTATGCCCATTTTGGAAATACAAAGGTTTCCTTGATACCTATTTTTCACTCTTTATATTTCACCAAATTAATTGCTGTATACCCGGTGTACAATGAAAACCCATTGCAAGGTGCAGCTCCTTTATTGGCTCTGGGTACCTAGGGTTCTTGATGAACCTACCAGCCCTATATATTCCCGCAACCAGAAGAGTCCAGCAGACGTAACGGTATGTTGCTTTAAAAAATCTGACATCGCAGGAAAAAGTTACAGAGTAAAACGTGGAGGAAAATGGCTGTTTTTTCACCTCAATTTCAATATTGTTTTTATTTCAGCTGTTATTTTCTGTAGGAAAACCTTGTAGGATCTACACAAAAGACCCCTTGCTGAATTCTGAATTGTGTCTACTTTTAAGAAATGTTTTGCTTTCCGGGATCCAGCATTAGATTCACACCCATTTTTGTCACTAACTGGAAGGAGGCTAAAAGTACAAAATGGGATATGTCCCAGTAAAATGCCAAAATTGTTTTGAAAAATGTGGTTTTCTGATTCAAGTCTGCCTGTTCCTGAAAGCTGGGAAGCTAGTGAATTCAGCACCACAAACGCTTTGCTGATGCATTAGACACATTAGAAAGGTAAGAACCAAGTTAAGGTCCCATAATGAAGGGAGCTAGAGGAAACGTGCTGCAGACCTTAAAGGAACCTATTTCCAGAAAGTCTACAACCCCACCCAGCTCTGCTTTATGCAGTACTAAATGGTGGTGGTGTTGTCCGTGAACACCTGCACAAGCCTTCCCTTGATGGAGGGCAGAAAGGCTTTCGTTGTCAGTCGGATTGTATGCAGCTCCAACAAGTTGATGTAGAGTACGGATTCCACCGGAGGCCAGAGTCCTCTGATCGCCACCTCTCTCAGATGGCCGCTCCATCCCTGGAGTGAAGCATCTGTCACTACCGTCAGATCTGGTTGGAGTAGGGAGAGGAGTCTGCCGCTGACCCAATCGCGGGCCGTCAGCCACCAGTGCTCTACAGGATTTGGGCCATGTCAGAGAGATTCCCCTGATCCTACACCCAATTAAACTTATAGTCCCACTGCAAAGCCTGCATATGTCAATGGGCATGCACCACTAGCAGGATGCAGGAGGCAGGAGGCTATAAGACTCAGCAGCCTCAGTCATTCCCACAGAAACCCAGGATAGAGGCTGAAATATTGGTATCATAGCCGGGATATTCTGGAATCGCTGTTCGGGAGGATAAGCCAGAAACTGCACTGTGTCCAGAATACCTCAGATGAAAGAGACAGTCTGACAAGGGATCGGTTGTGACTTTTTATACATTTATAGTGAACCCCAGCAAGTGCAGGAGGTCCGTTGTAGTCTGGAAGTGGGAGACAACCACCTGGAGCTAGCTTGCCTCAACAGTTAGTCGTCAAGATAGATAAAGACCGGTACCCCTGATTTCTCCAGATGAGCAGAAACCACTGTCATCACCTTGGTGAACACCGGAGGGGCTCTGGAAAGGTCAAAGGGGAGCACAGCAAACTGAAAGTGCTGGTGGCCTACCATGAACTACCGAGAACGTCTGTGAGCAGGCCGGACAGAAATGTGGAAGCATGCGTCCTGAAGTCCAATGCTACCATTCAGTCTCCAAGGGCAGACAGAACTTGAACGAGCATGAGCATTTTGAGTTTCTCCTTTTTCAGAAAGTAATTGAGATGGAGCAAGTCTAGGATAGGACAAAGGACTCTGTCCTTTTTGGGCACCAGGAAGTAGCACAAATAACAACCACAACCCTCTTCTCTATAGCTCCCTTGGTCAACATAGCCACCACTTCCTGGCAGCGTTATAAGATGTGGTCCTCCATCAGCCTGTCACAAGTGGGTGGCATGGGTGGAGACGTAGTTACAAAGGGGAAGGAGTAGCTCCTTTGGATTTATGGAGAAACCAACAGTTGGATGCTATCGACCTCCAGTGGTGCAGGTGATGGTGTATCCTGCCTCTCACCACTCAATGCCCATGATGCATGATGCTAAGAGAGCAAACAAAAGAGGCTAGGATACTGCTGGGGGGGGGGGGATAGCAGGGGGCTGGCCCAACCTCTGGCTGCCTGATCCATGAGGTCTGGGGTTGGCGAGGGGCCATAGAAAGGGCCAAGGACCTGTCCATAGCCCTGCTGTCCTTGAGGCGCGTCAGCACTGAGTCTGCTTTGTCTCCGAAGAGGCAGAAGCCACGGAAGGGCTGTCTATGAGCAAAACGTGGACATCCCCCGAAAAGCCATTGGTTCTCAACCAGGCATGGTACCTAAGGGCCACTGACTATGAAACTGCTCTGCTTAGTGAGCCAGCTGTATTCAGTCCACAGCATATGGTGAACTGAGCTGCGTCTCTCCCATCAGAAATACCTTAGGAGAGTAAGGCTCAGGTCTCCTTCAAGACCATAGGCAACACCTTTGCAAGCAAATGAAAGTATTGGCCCAAAAAACATGTGGTGTTCACCATCTGAAGTGCCAGGCTGGCAGAAGTAAACATTTTCTTCCAATATGTATCCAGCCTCTTGGATTCCCTGTTTGGTAGAGTGGAAGGGAATATGCCAGGATTTACTCTAAAAGTGGAGGCTTGGATCACCACGCTCTCCGGGGTGGGGTACTGGGTGAGGAAAATTGGGTCCCCTGGGGCAGTGCGATGTGGCAGACAACTGTCCAATTCACAGGAGTACCTGTGCTGTGATCGGACCAAGTAGGTCGTACATGAGAGCTTCGTTAAATGGGAGAAGCTGTTTGATGGGGTCACTCCCAGCTGAAGCTCCTCCATTAAGACGTTTATCTGGACCCTCACAGAGGGCAGCTGAAGATCCAAGACCATGGCCATTATATTCACCACCATAGAGAATGAGGCTCCCTCCTCCGTAGCTACAGTAGGAGGAGAGACCTAGCCAGTATCAGGGAACGTGTCCTGACCACTGGCATCCACCAGCTCCTCACACCAGGTGTCCTCAGTGACAGCTAGGGGTTGGTATTCATCAGGGTCCAGTAGCCCCTCCCAATCATCCCCAAGTCCTAGCCCACAGGAGTAGGGCACAGGCTCCGGCCTGGAAGGAATCCTTCCAGCCAGAATCAAGTCGGTGTTAGATAACCCCCATCCAGATGAGTATGGGGACAGCACAGCTGGTGGGTGCCGGCTGCAAAAGGGACGTCAACAACCGGGCATGGGAGGGTCAAGGTGGCTCAACCTGTGTTGCTCTGGATCTGTCCATGATTCCAAGGGGCCCAACTGATGCTGCTGGGTGAGCCCCGGTGGAACGTCAGTAGGGGCCTGTCCTGAACCTGCAGGGCCCGAAGGGTGCGCCAGCAAGGATCGGCCACCCAAATATGAGGTGCATGGCCTCATAAACCTCACAGAGTTGATCAGGCGGTCACCCTGGCTCCAGGAAACTCAGGCAGGCATGGAGACGCCCTGGCCCGGGCTCAACCACAGAGCCAGGCCTCCAATGCTGGAGTTTCCTCATCTCATCAGATGACTTTGACAGACGGGGCCCCCGTCATGCACATTTTTTCCAGCAATAATTTCCAGCAAATGATGCACTGATATTATCTACAATGTCACAGAAGATGTCATGAGTGTTATAATATGTGGGGAATTAGTGTATGGCGAGGGTGCGAGTTATAGTTACCTTAGAGCACGAGCTATAGTTACTTCAGATAACTATAACTAAAACTGCTGAATTTCTGTCATTTCGTTCGTGAAAAATTTGAAACTAACTATATAACGTCCCTGTAACCTTTGGTTCTTCACGGAATTTCAAAGGTATTTTAAATGTTATTTCCTAACTATAAAGTCCCTGTAACATTTGTTTTTTTCAGTGAATTTCTATGGTTTTTTTAAAATGTAAAGTAATATTTAATTACCATACTTTAATCCAACCTCCGGCAAACCCCCGCATGCAACCAAACCCCACGCCGAACATGGCCTTCAGCCTTGTGCAGTGGGGTAGGCCACAGGGCCTTGCCTGCAACCAGGCCTTGTAGCCCACTCACAAAGGCATTCAACCTGGGTAAGGGCACACAGTCCCCCTCCCTTGGTCAATTCTGGCCCCAGGTACCCCATACCCCATGACCAGCCACCTTTTTGTTGGGGAGGGGGGTATGTGGCACCCATCCTGAGCCATATTTGGCCCCAGGGATCTCATCCCCCACAGCCCATACCTTCAATTATGCAGGACAGCTGGACACAGCCACCCTCCACAGGCCAATTTCAATCCCAGGGACCACATCTCCCAGGGCCTGGCATTATCATGAAGGGGAGACTACGCTGTCCCCTTGCTTATGTTTTTTCATGTTTTTGCCTAGGACTCAGCTGAGTCCAAGTCCCAAGATAGCTGCCAGCACTTCCTGGTAGAAATGCTGGCAGCCAATAGGATCTCAGAATGAGATCTGTCGGATCCGTGCCCCTAGATAGCAATAGTTCTCTGTTTTGTTAATACCTCCAAAACTACTAAACGGAATTACACCAAATTACACAAAAGGTTATTTCTGGACAAACAGCTAGCAGTTATAGTTCTTTCAAGTAACTAAAACTTGCACCCTAAGGTAACTATAACTCGCACCCTCGCCATGCACAGTTGTTTTATCAATAAATGTATTGCAAATGTTGCAGTAAGAGTAGGAAAGATACCATAGAATATGTCATCAATGATACAATATGTTGAGTAATTAGCTGTGTATGGCGAAGGTGCGAGTTATAGTTACCTTAGGGCATGAGTTTTAGCTACTTGAAAGAACTCTAATTCTAACTATAACTGCTGGATTTCTATGGTTTTGTACGAGTAAATTCAGAACCTAACTATAACGTCCTGTAACCTTTGTTTTTTTCAGTAAATTTCTATGGTTTTTTTAACATATAGTATTTTTGGGTCTGGGTGGGGGCATGAGGGTCTGACTGGGGCTGTGACCGAGTGCATGAGGGTCACTGTGGGTCTGTGAGAGAGTACATGAGTGTCTGAGTGGGTCTGTGAGTGGGTGCGTGAGTGCCTGAGTGGGTCTGTGAGTTGGTGTGTAAGTGTTTGAGTGGGAATGTGAGTGGGAGAATTGATTGAAAGAGAGAAAGGAAGTGAGAGGCAGAGGGATAGAGTTTTTTAGGCCTTGATGTCTGATATACTTAGAATGAGTTATTTGTCTCCAATTTTAAATAAAAACATTTGTTTTTGGTTTTTTATTATAATATATTTTTTTATTTAAAAAAAAGGAAATAAATGCAGCTGGACTCAAACCCCCATAGCTCAGTGTGAAGGTCTACAACTTTCACACTGAGCTATGGGGGGTTATTTCTTTCTAGCCCTAGGGCCTTCATATAATTTATTTCAAATAAAAAATAAAAAAAAATAACAAAAGCCCTTTACAGGCTATCTGCGACTGCGGGGGAAGCCTTAAGGGCTCCCCCACGGCCCCTATGAATATTAAAAAAAATAAAATGCCCTTTGCAGGCTACATGGCACTGCAGGGAAAGTCTTAAGGCTTCCCTTGCAGTGCCATTGCTTCAACAAGTACGGAGCTGCTTTCACAGCAGCTCTGTGCCTGCTGACGCACTTCATCTCTGATTTTGACAGTGGGACCTGCTTTAAAGGTCTCACTATCAAAACCCTAAGTGTTTGCTGTGCTTGGATGCAACTGCTGCGCTGCAGCCAAGCCACAGCAAACATCTATATCCCAGGGGTGGGCACCCCCAGGACATAGCAGGAGCCGGCCCTGGGGGTTGGCGGTCACCAGGGACATCACTGGCTCCCCTCCAACAGGACATAGGCCCAGGGGTGGTGGTCCCCAGGGCTTGGTGGTCCCATAGGGACCCCCTTTCTTTTTTTTTACACTTTGCCCCGGGGGTGGTGGTCCTGGGCTAAGGGGGCCACGGGCCCCTCCGCATATTTTTAAATGGATGCCCCGGGGAGGTGGTGGTCTCCATGGCGCGGGAGGGCCATGGACCCCCATATATAATAATTTGAAAGCCCTCGAGAGATGGCCCCCACCACATATAAAAAAATAAAAGTTCCGGGTAGATGGTAGTCTCCAGAGCTGTGGGGGGGCTGAGAGCCCCCCCCCAACACTAAGTTTTGAATACCCCCGGGACCTGGCCCACCCAGTGTCCTATAAAAAAAGGCACAGGGCCCGTGCTTGTGTTTTTTTTCACTTGTTTGCCGCAAATGTGCGATTCTCCTCAACTCGTGCCACAAAAAGCATTTATAAAAATGATTTTTTGCTCTGACGGATCCCTTTGGGACTGCCTCCACCAGTGCTAAGGGGTCAGGGTGTCCCTACCCTGGCCTGTTTTATTTTATTTTAACTTTTTTTCTGGGACTCGGCTTGAGGCTGCCAACACTTCCTGGTTTGAAGTGTTGGAAGCCAATCAGAGCAGTGCATATACCTGCATGTGCTTGTCTTTGTTCGCAAATACTATGCAGCCAGAGATATACAAATTTGAATTTCCCTAAATTTCTCAAAAACTACTGAACAGATTTACTCCAAATAAGCCAAAGTGTGTTCTGCGTGTGCTGCATATTGACAGCTAGCTTTCTGCCAAATTTGGTATAATTCCATCTAGTGGTTCGGCCTGTATTTGTGTCTAGAGAATCCTGTGGAAATTAACATGGGAAACAATACATTTTTTAAGCCACCTTTTAATTGGCTCTCGCTTTACGGATCACCTCAAAACTTTCCATGCACAACAAGAATCACCACAACACTTTTTTGGAAAATTTTGTGAAGACTCGTCAAACGGTGCCAAAGCTACAGGGAAGTCAAAAAACGCTTTTCCTATGGAAACGTGGTCCTAACTATAACTACCTACTGGCAATCGCCAGTAGGTAATATTTGTGTGTGTGTGTGTATACATATATATATATATATATATATATATATATATATATATATATATATATATATAAATATGTATCATAGTGTAGTGTACAGTGGCGGCCATAACTATGTAGCTATAGCACAGTACAGTGGAGGCCGCCATTATGTAGTTATAGTTAGGTCAAAGTTTTCATTGTGTTTTTGTTCTGGTAATAACATTGGCGCCAACTGCCCAATTTTCACAAAAAAAAATCCCAAAATGATAATCTACTTCAGCTCCTACCTGGTAGTTTTTTTATGATGATCCGTCAAGTGGGAGGGCTAAGAAAAAGAGGACATGGGAGGTCTCAGAACATTGATGTCCCATGTTAATTACCATTGGACATTCTGGGAAGCAATACAGAAAAAATGTGGATGAACAGAATTACACTACATTTGGTAGAAAGTTAGAACTTTATTTAGAAAACATCATTTTTGTTATTTGGTGTAATCAGTTTAGCCGTTTTAAGAAACCTTTTGTTTAATTAGGTGCTTGGGGTGATCATGAAGTGGTCAAAAAAAGGTACATCTTGACTGTTGGTGTCCAGATATGTTGTGATTGCCCACTCTAAAGGGGACTATCAATCCAGACTGGCTGACCACCACCTGAAAAGTATGTTGTGGCAGTTATTCCAGGGCTCACACATGAACATTAATTTTAAAAATAATTAAGAGAGCAGAGTGAGCACACCCTGACCCTAATCCTATCCTCGGTTTACTAGCCACAAAATGGACAGCATGTTATGGCGGCCATTCTAGAACTTGGGGTCATGATCCCCATTGAAATGCATTGTAGTGAATGGCATGTTTTGAGTGTCACAAAAAGAGCACATACAAAAGATGATAACAGATTTTAGTGCCAAAATAAACCATTTGCTGGTGGTACCAAGCTAATTTTATGAATTATGGTGTGCTCTAAAGTGATTTACCCAGTGACAAATACTAATATACTGCTGGGATTTGATGAACCATGTTTTAGCAAAAACAGTTTTCTTTTGTGATTTTCTCTTAAAAATTATGGAAGGTGCTGCAAAAGATAAAATGAGAGCAATTTTTATCAGCCAAGTGAGAATTAAGTCTGACACCTGGAATAAAACGTGCTAACAACAGCAGCCTATAACAGTCTATATGTTGATTCCTCAGTGTTCTACTGCTACCTCCCACAGTGGTCTAATGAACACATAAAAAAATAACTTTCAGTAAGCATGCAATTAGAAGTGTGGCACACCGGAAGCCATCTTAATGGACTCAAAGGTTAAATTGAAAGCATTTCCTTCAGAAAAGAACAAAATGAATTGATTCGTCTTGACTTTGAAATTATGGTTAGTGCCCTAGAAAGCCAAAATGGGGACACGCTTTCTATGAGTTCCTAAATGTACTGTATTTCTCATCCATTTCAGACTGAAACATTTATTTTCAACAATAGCAGCAGTCTGTCATTTAATAACCCAGCGTGCTACTGCAGGTTTCCAAAGTGCTCTACTAAACAACATTTGTATTTATGACATGTGGCACACCTGAAGCCATCTTGATGGAATCAAAGCTATGAACCTTATTGCATTTCCTTTAGACATGAACAAAATGAGGGGGATCTTTTTGTCACTGAAATTATAGTTAGTGCTCTAGAAAGCTAAAATGAGGACAAGAGTGTGCGCTTGCTCAGAGAACCCACATCAGGAGATCTAGGAGAGATGAAACAGTGGCGAAAGATTTGATGATATGGGAAGATGCGATGCTAGAATTCTATGAAATGAGACCACATGACACACAATAGTGAATACACTAAAACTGAGGACATATACATGTGTATGCTTGTTATATATTAGATCTTGTACAATGTGTAGTCCACCTATAGTTAATGAAATGGACCTTATTCAAATCAACCATGTACTGCACAATATGTCATAAAAGTGAGTGGGGGAGCAGAATAATGTGATAAAGATTTCCAAGACACAACAGCTGTATTTGTGTTCTGCTGATCTTTTTTTAGGAAAAATGCAAAATAAAGGATTGAAAAAAGGGGGATTAGTGCCTGGCAGGGGCAGCACCAGACCATGGAGGGCAGGAGGAAAGGGGCAAGGGCACGCACACAAAAAATGGAAGGTAAGGGAAGGTGGGAAAGGGCAGCAAGCAGACCACAGAGGGTAGGCAGGCATGGGCAGCAAGCTGACCAGCAAGGGCTAGTGGGAGGGGGCAGGACAGTGTTTTTTTCTTGAGACCTTTGCAGCGGGTAGGTAACTGATCCTCTTCATTGCACAAACAGGGGAATTAATACTGGAGGTAGTGACGGTGCACTGTTCTCCCACTTCCCACCTTTAGACTGATTTAGCAAGCGGCAGCCTGGATTCTGCACAGGCTTTGTGTAGGATGTATTCATTATTTGTTTTTTAAACTTTATTTACCAGTTTTTCAATTAACAAACAGATAGCAGTGACCAGTTCACCAAGTACATATCACTTTAGACAGATACAGTGTGAGAACATTCTGAGGACAATGTCAAACGTCTGTTTCATTGCATTTCTGCTATCGCCAATCTCTTCTCATATTTTCTTATTTTACTTCTAAATTCGAGGCCTACCACGTGTCAGCTCTCCCTCCTCCCTCTCCATTGTGCCACCCCTCACGTCATCCAACAAACTATCACTGTCTGAGGCACTGGACGTGTCTGCTGAATTCAGGAGTCTGTCACTGAGATCCCTTAAGACCTTCAGGTCCCCCACCACTTTATCGTCCCTCCTGCTTAACTTTATATAAAGTTCCTCTTCTAATGCCCATCCCCTTTGCCAGTATTGTATATTGGGTGCTCTTTGACCCATCCAGGAGATGGGGACCCGACGTTTCGCATGCGCTAGCGCCAACTGCAGAAATTTAAAGGCCATCTTTTTCTCTTTTGGATGTCAAATAATCCCCAACAGGCAATACAATGTGGTAAGCTCCAGAGCTATGTTCACAGTCCTTTTCAAGTCTGCTAATACCAGCTCCTAGTATCTGTGCACTTCACGGCAGTTCCACTCTAGGTGCAAAAAGCCCACATCCCCTTCCTCACATCTTGGACAGCTGTCTGATTGGGCAGCGGATATCCTACAGAGGTCTCTGAGGGGAAATTAGTCTTCCGCAGGAAATTATAGTAAATTAATTTGAATTGTGCGTTGCATGTTATCGAGTGGGTCAAGACATTGATATGTGTCCAGTCCACCTCCCCCAGATGTACCTCTAAATCACGTTCCCACGCGGCTCAGGGCCGTGGTTGCAGACCATCCCTGTCTGTTCTCATGGACTTATATGGTAGTGTGATCAAGTGGTGGCCTGCCCCACAGGAGAGGAGAATTCCTAAAGGGTGTGTTGTACTTGGGGCAACCGGGAAGGTGATCCAAGAGCCCCTTGCTATATCGGACAGTCCAGCATAATGCAGGAAATGCCCCCACCCCAATGTGAATGTAGAGGACGCCTCCTCGAATGAAATATAGGTACAGGCTGAGTAAAGGTCTGCGAGCGTGTCACAGCTGCCCCCTCTCCAGTCTTAGAAGGACACCTCTTTCATCAATTATCGGACCGGTTTTAATATCCAGGCTGGTAGTTCTTGATAAAAAGGGGGCCAACCTTAAGTCTTTTTGGACAAACCATTGCCAGATGTCAGAAGCGGTGCACATTATCTGCGAGACAGTCCCCTCCATTAGGAGTTCAGGTAAGCGCTCCACCTTTACTCTACCGGCCAAGAGAGGCTTCTCCCAATTATAATCGGGGCATAGCCAGCATGCTACGTGCTGAAGGTGTGCCACATAAGAATATAAATCCAGGTATGGGACTTTTAGTTCCTCCTCTTCATAAGTCATTTTTAAAGTTGACAGTGACACCCTGCATCGATTGCCTGCCCACAGCAGGTAAACCTACAGGGTGTTCAGATGTTTGAAGACCCTCTCAGGGAGGGGCCATAGCGAGTTTTGCAATACATAGAAGTGTCACGGGAGAACATCATTTGCAAGAGGGGCAAAGTGTTCCAGAACAGGATGGAAGAGTTGAGGTCAACTAACACCCTGTCAATATGGAGGCTGAGCTGACGAGCTTCTGTGTGTGCCACAATGATACCCAAGTATCTGAGGTGGCCAGTTTCCCAGCACAGTCCCAGAAGTAGTAATTCTTCTGGCACGCACCTTGACATCTGTTCAGTCTCAGACCCGAGGGATCCCCACAGTTCTCCAGTAACTAAATAAGTAGGGGCATGGATTCCTGGGGGGAAGACATACAGAACAAGGCGTTGTCTGCATAGAGTAATATTATGTGCCCGACTCCCCCAAATCGTATTCCCCAGGGATGCAGTTTTTCAGCACAACCATATCACAAGTGCAAATAAGAGTGGTGACAATGGGTATTCCTGCCTAGTGCTGCGTTCCAGTGTCCATCCCGCAGAACAAGCGCTCCCCACCTTAACCCTTACCCTCAGCTCAGTATAGGGGAGGCTTATCCAGCTGCATTATTAAGGGCCGAACCCCATGGCCCGCATAACCTCTAGCAAATAGCCCCAGTCTACGGTATTGAACACCTCGTGCAGTATGTAGGTTAGCCATCTGAGGTTTATTACTGTTTTGGGTCCTGGAATGAAGCCACACTGGTCTTTGTGTACCAGCTGGGCTATATAGGCGATCAAGCATGTCATTAGCATTTTGCCAAGTATTTTCATATCTGTGTTAAGTATGGTGATGGGAGAGGGGGCATGGCAGGCAAGATGGCCGCTCAGATGCACTAAAGCAAAGCTCGCGACCCCCTGGCCGGAATCCTGCACCATCCTGTCTCCTCCGGGCTCCACGGACCCCGCAATGTAGTCACGGGGGTCTTGTGGAGGAGGATGTGCCACGGGAGGTGAGAATCGTGCTGAGGCAGAGCTGCATCACCGAACCCCGAGCAATTGCCTGATCTTAACATGGCGGCCGCCATGTTTATCGACCAATGGCCCGGTCGAGAGGGGACCTGCGGAGCACCGCCTGGCGTTGGCAGCGGGGGGACCCCCCAGTGGTGCTGCTCTGACCAGCAGCGGTCGGTGCCGGTGGGGAGAGGGCACCCCCTCCCCCCCTTTTTTCGGCTGTGCGGCCCGTCGTGAGAGGCGGGCCGGGCCTGTGGCTGTCCCGGAGCCTGGTGGCCCCACTGAGGCATGTGCTGCTCCAGTTGTGAGGGACCCCTGCAGCATGGGCCGCCCCCTTGCAGGCGAGGAGGAGACACTGGGTGCTATTGTTTTGTTGGGAGGCTATTGGAGGAGTTTAGCCCCCCCCCAGCTGGTTCGCCCCTGCGTGACGACCTGTTCCCGGCGTGATGCCCGCCGTGTCGGCCAGCCATCACATTCGGGGCCAGAGGTGTCTAGTGGTGCCATCCGGAGAGCTCGCTGAGTGGGGTGCACCGGGTGCAGTGATATGGTTTGAGCAGATCGGCGCTAGTGTTGAACTAATTCTGCCCCCCCCTCTGCTTTAGCTCCGTACTGGAGACGTGCAGGGCGGATGCTGGGTCAATCAGCCTGATTCCCCCCGGACCCATATGGCGCCAGACATTGTGAATCTCCTGAGTGGTGGCCTAAGCGCCAGTGGTGTGATTTTGGCGCACGGTCATGGTGAGCAGCTGAGACTTGTGTGGGACGTCGACCCAAGCCGGTTGGATCGTGCCCGGCCCTTCTCTACGTTGCTTCTATGGTTGATGAGCACCTGAAACTGTGAGTTGGCCCTGTGGCATGCACTGAGACCCTCGGTGCCTAGACGAGTGGGGAAAGCTAATGTGCAGAGTGCACCATGGGCAAGGACAAAGCGGGGAAGGGAACACAGCAAAAACACAGAAAACAGCAAACCCGGATGGACCAATGGACCAATACACAGCACATACTATGAGTGGGCCTCTACTGCAAGAATCTTTGTGTCCCTTGAACAAAGGAAGCGAACCCACTGGCACGCAAATCCTAGCCTCCATTGAGGCCTCGGGTCAGGCAGTAAAGTAGCAAATTGCCACCATAGCAGTTGATGTAAACTTGCTAAGAGCGGATTTGAGAAGGGTGGCTGAGCACTCAGTGGCGAGCGAACAACAAGTGACCTCTATGGGGACCGATACTGACATCCTAAAGACTTTGGTGGCTGCTCTGTAGGTTAAAATGTGCAGACTGGAATTGAGAGTTAAGGACACAGAAGGAAGAGCGCGTAGATCCAACCTCCGAGTGGTGGGTTTCCCTGAGGGGGCAGAGGGCTCGAACCCAGAGGCCTTCTTGGAAGACTGGATTAAGAGAGCACTGCCTAACGCCTCCCTGTCAACTGTGTTTGTTGTGGAACATGCGCACAGGGCATTGGCCCCTCCACCGCCGCCGGGTGCCCCCACACCCGCGATCATTACCAAAGTTCTCAACCATAGGGACCGGCACACTATCCTTCAAGAGGTGCGCAAGTATGGAGACCCTTCCTATGAGAGCCACATAATCTGTTTTTCCCCCGATTACACCAGGGAGGTGCAGCTCCAGAGGAAGTCCTTCATGGGTGTTAAGCGCAAACTGAAAGAACTTGGGTATACCTACATGTTACTATTCCCAGCTAAACTGAAGGTTCTTCATGCAGGCAGCTCTCACTCTTTTCAGACACCCGAGGCGGTATGGGATTGGCTGGAGCTGGGTAGTAGCGATGGCACACCGAGGCCCCAGAGTGGAGGAGTCCGCGAGCAGCCAGCCAAAATGGGTAATATACAATGCGCCTTGCGCCGGACCACTAGGAGACGCCGTGCCACCCGGAGCGCCAAGGTGATGGTGCGATCAGATGGCCCTTTGAGTTTGGACAAGAGGCGTCAGGAGCGGGAGGAGGCGAGATTGTTGGTGCGTTCCGTCGGTCCGGTTCCCCCCGAGAGGATGGTGGATTGGCACAGGATTCAGACAGCACAACGCCCGAAGAGCTGCTGGGAATGGACTTCTGAACTAGATGGGTGGTGCTGTGACTGCTACTGGACTTGAGACTATGCCTTGGTCACTTGCTGTTCCTCCTTCCCTCCTCCTGTTCGGCGGCTGCCCTGCCGCTTTCCCCCCTCCCCCCTCTTTTCTTTCTGTTCAGCTCCCTTATTGCGGGGTGGTGGAGTCTCGGGAGGCTATGGGACGCGGGGCAGGGTTTATGTTTGTTCACACTCTACCTTTCCCCCCTTTCTCTTTCCCCTGTTTGCTTGACCAAAGCTAACATTGATTTTTTTTTTTCCACCTTTCTGTCCAGACCAGTTCCCCGCAGTAGTACAGTTTGGTGCTGCTGCTACTTCCTGGTCTTTGATGCAGACTGCGGGGCGCACACATGGAGTGAGCAGACATTAGTTGTGTGTGGTGTTTACTCGGGGTGGGTCATGGATTCTAATTTCGATTGTTGTTGGAGTTTTGCATCATGCACTGATTGTACTGTACATCCTGAGACGGATAGGTGGACCGCTCTTTCATTGCTGCAAATGCGAGTGCCTGCGGTCCCGGGCTGGTGTGGCAGCTGGTTGGTGTGGGGGGGCTTGAGTGGGGCTGGAGGGAGTGTTTGCGAATTGGCATAGAGCATGGCAGGTACATTGATCAAGATGGTCACATGGAACGTGAGGGGGCTGAACTCTTTTGTAAAGTGTTATAGGGTGCATACGTATCTACGGAGACTTGCGATCCATACTGCCCTCCTGCAGGAGACACAGCACAGAAATGACAGAGAAACTGGCGAGGTCAGCTCTACTCAGCAACATATTCATCTTATGCCGGGGGGTGACGATCTGGGTGGCCCCTGGGACGCCTTTCCAGTTGAGGAGTTGCACCGAGGATGTACAGGGCCGCTATGTCTTTCTGCATGGGGAGCTGGATGGCCATGAACTTTGCATTCTGAACATATATGCCCCCATCTCCGATGATGCAGAGTTTTTCCACGGGCTCCAGTGCGAGATGGTGCCCTATGCTGGGATGCCCATCATTTGGGCGGGCGATTTTAATTGTGTAGTGGACGGGCCATGGATAGAAGTCCCCCCAAGAGGGGCACTAAGCCCTAAATGACTCCCATGCTTTGCGGTATAATGGATAATCTACACTTCATGGATATATGGAGGGAGATGCACTCCACCTCTACAACCTTTTCCTGTTACTCTCCCACACATGGAGCATATAGCCGCTTAGACAGATTTTTGCTGGGGAACGACGGGTCCCTCGATGTTCGTCAGGTTAACTATCAGGTCAGGTTTTTGTCGGATCACGCCCCTCTTCTGTTGGAGTGTGGTACCCATCCTCCTAGGCCAGCGATCCCCCTCTGGCGCATGCGGCCGGAATTACTGGGTGACCATGAGTATAGGTATGATATTCAGGACGTGCTGGCTGGGTATTTTAGCAAGAACTGGACTACAACCCTGAGTCGAGGCTTGGAATGGGAGGCCCTTAAAGTTGTTATAAGAAGTGAAAGCCTCGCTAAAACATATGGTATTCGGAAGAAACTAGATCGGGAACTAGCACAGCAAGAGGACACCTTAAATGCCTTACAACGTCAAAATGACAATGGGGGCGCACTGGAGAACAAGAGTTGCGTGGTGCATGGTCGCATAGGTGCCCTGTGGAGTAGACTGGATAGTTATGTTCGTAAAGATTTTCATCAGCGATTGCATCGTGAAGGGGACCGATATGGGCGCTTACTCGCTTGGCTACTCCACTGTGAACGCTCCACCCCCATAATTCTATCTCTTCTGGTGATAGGATTTTAGGTCACACTTGCGTGAATGCTCATTTACGAGAGCACCTTGAGACCATCTATTCTTCCCTGCGGTGCGATGCGAGCTGTCAGATATGAGAATACCTAGATGGCCTCCAGTTACCCAGTCTCACAGATGCTCAGACGGCAGAGTTGGAGGCTGAATTGTCCCTGGAGGACCTTCAGGGAGCCTTGGGTGACATGGCCTCTGGAAAGGCACCGGGTACCGGCGGCATCCCGGTCGAGTTTTATCACACCTACTCCGGGACACTGTTCCCCAGACTTCTGGAAATACTTAGGGAGTCACGCGAAGGGGGCCTGTTGCCACAGCAGATGAGGGAGGCATTGATGTGATGCTACCTAAAGCTGGGAAAGATCCTGAGGACCGAGCTCATATAGGCCACTTTCTATGTTAAATGTGGATGTGAAACTCCTCGCCAAGGTCCTTGCAATGCGATTGGGACAGGTGGTGACTTCATTAGTGGGGCAGGACCAGTGCAGGTTTATTCCTGGAAGAGGGACCCACATGAACCTGTGGAGACTATCACATGTCACGCACGAGACGAGCGGACTCCCTGGCCGTGCTGCGCTGGTTGCCCTGGACATAGAAAAAGCCTTTGACGCTCTGTCCTGGGAATACCTGTGGGCTGTCCTGAGTAGGGTGGGCCTGGGACCCTCCTTCTTGTCATGGTTACGTCTGCTTTACTCGTCCCCGCAGGCCCAGGTTCGCACAGGAGCTGTGGTGTCCGAGGCGTTTGCTATACAGCGGGGCACCTGACAAGGCTGCCCCTAATCTCCGCTATTATTCGCTCTGGCCATGGAACCCCTAGCTATACGGTTGTGAAAACGCCTGCGGAATTGGGGCATACAGGTTGGAGCAGAGACGCACACTATATCACTATATGCTGATGATGCACTGGTATATGTTACTAATCCGGAGTGCTCAGTCCCTCTCTTATTACAGCTGATAGACGATTTCGGTAGGGTGTCGGGGCTCTATATAAATCGACGGAAGACGGTAGTGTTCCCCATGGCGGGTCTGTCGTCCGTGGCTGTGTCTGAGTTGCCACGAATGGATCTGGAGTGGGAGACAGAGTCGTTTAAGTATCTGGGAGTGCAGGTGACACACTCCCCTCACCTACAATATGCCTTAAAAATGGGTAGGGTGATGGATAGTCTCCGTGCCTCGGTCCACTTTTGGACCCCCCTCCCACTGTCTGTTATGGCCAGAGTCGCGCTCTGCAAGATGATTCTTCTCCCGAGATGACTATACATGTTACAAAACTCTTTTTGGGAAATGCTAACCCCTATTTTTCGGCAGCTCGATAAACTACTTCTGTCTCTGGTATGGGCGGGTAAGCGGCCCAGGGTACGCTTGGATGTGCTGAAGCTGGACCTAGTTGACGGTGGTCTGGGCCTCCCCGATTTATCCTCTACTATGTGGCATGCTGGCTGCAATATGCGGCTCTGTGGTGTGATGATGGCTCTAATTGGGAGAAAGAGGTGCTGGGGGGCTCCGTTTGCTTGTCACGTATACCGAGCTTGTTGATGGGCGGCTCTAGGTCGCCACCGGGGACCCCAATCCTGGTCGTGCCGGTGTCGCGAGTCTCGGAGCAGGCCATTGTGAAGGTGTTACGCAGGGCACCTTATGCGCGCTTACATCTGCTTTGGGTGCTGCGCCCCTTCGCCCATGTTGCAGAGATGTTAGACTTTGGAAAATGGCGAGACGATGGCTGTAAAGCTGCTGGTGATCTTTACCAGAACAATACGTTTATTACTCACGAGGAAGCACAGGCCCTCTTTGGCATTGATCGGGTCCGTTTTTTCAATACGCAGGCCTTTCGCGGACGGCACGTGAGGTTTGGACCTCTTTTCCTACAGAGCTGACTGAATCCCACCTTGCAGCTACCCTTATTGACCCTGGTGGTGTCCGAGGTCATATCTCCCAACTCTATAAGGCCCTAAAACAGGACAGACAGATAAGCATGGCATGGGTGAGGGATAGTTTGGATGCTGTTCTGGATGGTCCGCTTACGGATGGTGAATGGTCTAGAATGTGTTCCATGGTGCGGGATGTGACCAGCAATGCAAGATTTAAATTGATACACTTTTATTATGTCCACCGGGCTTACCTGACACCCACCGCCTACATAGGATATTCCCAGCACGCCCAGATAGATGTGCTCGCTGTGGTGTGGCTTTCGCTAATTTCGACCATATGACATGGGTATGTGGTAAGATTCAACACTTTTGGACCCAAATAGTGAGCACGCTGAGGGAAGTGTCGGCGACTATCGTGGGGGTGTCCAGGAAGCACTGCCTATTGGGTCCGATCCCTTGCCCTAAAAAAGGTTGTAAAATGGCTTAAGATTTGCTCAGTTAGGATTCATCCTCGCCAAACGACGCATTGCGATACACTGGACAAGCCCCCCCGCATGATGCTTGGTTAGCTAATCTTATTGAATGGGTGACTGCTGAAGAGTTGAATGGGTGACTGCTGAAGAGTGTCGGCTTCGTAGAGTGCATACAGATGAGTTTGCTGAGCGAGACCTGGAGAGATGGAGGGGTATGATTGATTCCCTATTAGGGGACTCTGATGAGTTAGCGGGGGACTGCTCGGAAGAGACTTCTGTTTGTTGAGACTGGGTGATACCATTTTATGACTGACGTACCTTTGTGTGGATTGTATGATTTTTTGGAGCTATTTAGGGGCTGGTCTGACCGCGCCTCCTCATTTTTTTATTTTGTTCTCCACTGATGGGCTGTTGCCGGAGGGTAAATGCCCGTCCCCCCGCCTGCCTGTATGGTAGTTACTGTATGTGATGCTCAGAGTTGTTGTGGGGCTGGATGGTTTCTCTGTGGTGTGTTTTATAGATGGGGTGGGTCCAGCCCAGGTTTGTACATACCCTTCTGACTCAGAAGTTCACACTACCTCAGCGACAGTATTGCACACTGGGTTGTCCCCGATGCGATGTCCATGTTGCAGGTCATGTGGTGCTTGGTAAGATATCATACCGTTGTTCAGTTGAAGCTTGTCTGGCTGCAATTTTTTTTTGCAGGCACATCGATTGGTCTGATCTTCTGTCTTCTGTATGGGGATCGCTTCAGGCGCCTCCACAGTTCTTTTTAGGGACATGTTGCGGCCACTATGATTGTCAATTTGGTCTGGGATGATACTGTGTATCATATGAACAGTGCAGTTTTTGTGTGGTTATTATAAAGGCAATAAATAAAGTTAAATAAAAAGTATGGTGATAGGCCTGTAGGCAGCTAGATCTGCCTGCAACCCCCCCTGGCTTCAAGAACATGCACATTTCCCCTTCTCTTATGGACGGTGGAAGGACTCCTTATCTTTAGCCACCAGATAGACTTCCAAAAGCTTCTCTGATATTGGTGCCAAGAAGGCCTGGTAAAACTCAGACGGGAAGCCATCACTGAATGGTACTTTTGAGTGGCAAAGGTCTTTCAATGCTGCTCAATGCTCTACCATGGTCAGTAGGGTTTCCAGAGCTCCTTCAGCCAGTGGAGTAAGTTTGGGGATGTCTATCCCTTCCAAGAACCTAGTATATTGCTGTGAATCGACTCTAGCGTCAGCTGTATACACCCACTGCATGTGATACCTGAAGGTTTGTGCTATTTCTGCTCTAGAGGTGACCCTCTTGCCAACTGGAGTCAAAAGATGTGTTACAAGTGCGGGGGGACTGTTTCCCTTCACAATAGCCAGGCCAATTATTTTCCAGATTTGTCCCCTACCTGATGCAGTCTTTGTCGATATTGGCGTACAGTGTATTTGTCCAGTCAGTCCCAAATATCCACAACATGACAGTGGATGTAGTTTTCCCTACCCTATACTCCGAGCAGATTAGTGACTTCCGCCTGTGTTTGTGAAAGGTCGGATTCCTTCTGAGGGAGTTCTGACAGCAGTCGTCCAGCACCCAATAAGTAAGGCTAAGACTTGACCCTCGCACCACTTCTTTTAGGGCCTTCCAGTCTGTGGACCTAAGTGTCATGGACCCCAAGTTCCTCTCCAGGCAGCCTGTGAGTGCGTCCAATGTAGCCTCATGACCTTCCAGGACCTCCAGTATGTCAGCAGACAGCCACCATGTTCCAGACCCCTCTCTTGTCTCCTCCCTTGTCATCCTGCAACAGACTGCAGAGTGATCAGATAGGAATCTTGCCAGGTGCATTACTACTACATTGTCTACACAAGGGATTCCGGGCAATCAGGATCCTATCTAGTTGGCTGGGTATATTTTGGTTTAGTGAGTGATATGTGAATACAGTTTGGGCAGGATGTTGTAGTCTCCATACGTTTGTAGGTTGTGTGTCACTCCGTGGAGAGCCTCCGTCATGTTGGGCTTGGTACCATCTCTCGGGGATGTCCTATCCAGAATGGGATCTAAAACACAATTGAAGTCACCCAGACAAATTATTGGGGTCCCAAGTCTTGTACCAATAGGTCCTGCATGGCATGAAAGGACCCGGGGTTGTCTGTATTTGGCGCGTAAATGTTCTATAGGGTTAGTGGTTGAACATCTAGCTTACCATGTAATAGGACATACCGCCATCCCCACGTCAGCCTCAGAGAAAGTGAGTGGAAAATAGGTTCCGGTGGCCACCCAAATCAGAGTGGCCATAATATATGAGGAGTATGAGGACTGATATAGTTGTCCCGCCATTTTTTAGCCAGACGCTGGGCACCTGCATTGATAAGGTGTGTTTCCTGCAAGCATGCTATATCAATCTTGTGTCGCTTCAGGAATGTGTACCATTTTACATATTCGCCCAGGCTCCTTACATTCCATGTTAGTATTCTGATGTCACCCCGCAACCGTATATGGAGGTATTGAGGAGTAATGTTCCATCCCCCCATTGTGCCCTGTATTTTGTCATCTGCTATAACACAAAACAATCTAACCAATGAAACCTATCCAAATCCCTATACCCTCCCACGGGCAAAATTGTGAGTAACCATCATCATATATTACTGCCCTCCCCATGTGTGTTCCAGGACCAGCACTACCTCTCTGCTAGCCCAACGGGGATCGGCTGACTCCTGGAAAGAGCATGCTTCTGGCCAGCTGTGTGCCTCTGCTACACTTGCATATGATATTCGCCAATAAAGACATGCTTGCCATTTAACTGTGAACTCGGCAGCAGCTCTATATACATTGCTTGTTGTTGTGGGGCGCCACGGCCTGGATCATTCCCATTCAATCACCACTCAATGCATGCCGTCAAGCTTATGCAGACCTTTCATTCACCAAGGCTAAGACAAATCCCTCAGTTGCCCATAAGGCCATTAGCTGCCACCCCACCTTTTACCCCCCTGCCATTGATATCAGTGAGGTCTCTGTGATCAGACTTCAACTGCTGCTATGTGTCACTTCTGGAGTGGGACCATAGCAGTCAACTGTCTTTGCTTTGTCTCCCTGCTTGTCTGAAGGCTGCTGTGCGCCATCTTTCTCCTCCCCCAGCTGTATAGGCATGGTGGTTAAACACATAGGCTCTCATTACGAACCTGACGGTTGGTGATCAAGCGGCGGTAATACCGCCTACAGGCCGGCGGTAATAAATATGAAATTATGACCACGGCGGAAACCACTCAGACAGACAGCCACTTTAACACACCAACTGCCAGGGGGAAACCAACAGGCACCACAGCGGTAATCGCCTACAGCCAGGCAGAAGACAGTGTTCCGCCACCTTTTCCGGGGCAGTACCAACGACATCAAAAGCCTGGTGGAAACAGATTTCAGAAGTCAAAGGACTCACCTGTGGAGACTCAGGGAAGAACCACGCGCCATGGAGCCCGATTTGCATGTCTTCCCCATGATCTTCTACCTTCTGCTCCATTACGAACACCAATGCCGGTGAAGACGACCACGGTGAGTACTGCTGCCTAGCACACAGGGGAGGGGGGGAGGAAAAAGAGAGTGACACACAGACGCAACACCCCCAACACCATACACATAACCAGATGTAGTAACATTACATATACACTCTGTACCCCTCAGGAATAATGCAAGGACAAAAGGAATTGATTAAAGTGAGTGTAATAAGATAACATACTATAAATATGTGCATCAAAATCAACAAATATACACATATTTACAAATGTAGGGACACTGCCCAGTCCTCAATGTCCGTGGGCCACAGGGCCACATCACATAGTCCAAGGCCCCACCTTACTCCTACAACAATACGGAGAGAACACTGCAGGGGTATCAGGTCGAAAAGAGACAGGCACCTCCGGGGGACGGGGAATGGGGGGGCACCTCAGCCGGAAGATGGTACAACGCCACTGGTCCTGAAGGGGCCAACATGTCCTGTGCTTGATCCTGGGGAGTGCAAGGCCACAGTGTCTCAAGTGGGTGATCTGCCCAATGCCTGGTCCTGGGGTGTGCAAGGCCACAGTCTCTCAAGTGGGTGATTTTCCCACTGCCTGGTCCTGGGGAGTGAAAGGCCGCAGTCTCTCAAGTGGGTGATTTGCCCACTGCCCGGTCCTGGAGAGTGCAAGGCCACAGTCTCTCAAGTGGGTGACTTCTTCCATTGGTTCTGGAGGGGGAACTGTGCCCAGTGAACTTCTTCCTGTGGAGGACCGGGTGAGTGGATGGCTTCTTCCACTGGTTCTGGCGGGGGCATTGTGCCCAGTGAGCTTCTTCCTGTGGAGGATGGGGTAAGTGGATAGCTTCTTCCACTGATTCTGGAGGGATCATTGTGCCCTAGATCTTGGGGAGTGCAAGGTCACAGTCTCACACCTGGGTGTCATACCCACGGTATTTGCTGAGTACCAGGCTGCACAACAGCCCATGGAGGCAGGACTACACACTGTCAGCCGGCGGTGATGGCTGGTGGTGGAGCTGGCAGTGGTGGGGGGAGGCTCCAGCCCATCCCCTGCATCCTTGGACGGCTGCCCATTGGGGCTGCTGCTGCTGGTGGCGGTGCTGGCAGTGGTGGGGGGAGGCTCCAGCCCTTCCCCTGCAGCCTCGGACGGCTGCCGACTGGGGCTGCTGCTTCTGGCACTGGTGCTGATGGCGCTGCTGGGGGCGGTGCATGTGGCGGTGCTGGTGGCAGTTCTGGCAGTGGTGGGAGGAGGCTCCAGCCCTTCCCCTGCAGCCTCGGGCGGCTGAACCACCATGGTTGGTGGTGAGGGCTCCGACTGAGTCCCAGCACCATGCCTCTTGTCCTTTCTGCCTGCTGGTGTAGGCCCCTTGCCCTTCCTTTCAGCAGCTGGGGATTGCGCCTTGCCCTTCCGTTTAGTAGCTGGGGGTGCCTCCTTGCCCTTCTGTTTAGCAGCTCGGGGTGCCTCCTTGCCCTTCCTTTCAGCAACTGGGGGTGCTTCCTTGCCCTTCCTTTTAGCAGCTGGGGGTGCCTCCCTGCCCTTCCTTGCAGCACTTGGTGCAGGCACCTTTTGAGTGTGGCTGCCTGGTGCCCGGAATCCTCTCCCACCTGGAGTAGCTGTGGACACTACTTTGCCTGTGGACTGGGTGGCTGAGGTGCTTGCCTGGATTTTGACCGCCCTGGCCTGACGTGAGGGACGGGGTGGGGGAGGGGTAGGGAAGAGGTCAATGGTGGAGAGAAAAAGCTTTTTAGGGACATTGGGCGGGAAGAGGGAGATGATTTGGGAGAGGAGGAAGAGGGAGTGGTGGTAGGAGGTGTCTGCTAAGTTTGGGTGCAGGTGCATGGGCTGGATGCTGTTGTGAGGTGGATGGCTGTTGGGTGTCTGAGTGCATGCGTTTGTGTCCTTTGGGAGGAGGGGCACAGACACAGTGGGAGAGGACACAGGGGACATGTGCATGGAAGTGGGGGTGGTGACTGCTAGTGAGGGGCGTGTGCTGTTAGATGTGCTAGTGATGGGGGTAGTGGATTAGGATGTAGTGCATGCAGGTATGAGTGGAGACGCAACTAGGAGGAAGGTGGACGACGACGAGGAGGGGGCACAGTAGAGGCAGTGGATGTTGGTATGTCTGATTCTGGATGGTGTTTGTGTGAGTGCCTGTGGGGTGAAGTGTGGTGGTTGTGTTTGCCATGTCCACTCTTGTGTGTTGTCCTGGATGCATGCTCTTCCGACTGTGTGCTTGGGACAGGTTGGGGTTGAGGGGAATGGGATTGGGTAGAGGAAGTTGGAGGGGGAGGCTAGAAACAGAGACAATGGCTCCCATCAGAGAGGAGGCCAGAGCCTGGATTGATCTATGTTGGGCCGCCATGCCAGTGTGAATGCCCTCCAGGAATGCATTTGTCTGTTGCATTTGGGCTTCCAGCCCCTGGATGGCATTCACAATCGTTGACTGCCCAATAGGGATGGATCGCAGGAGGTCAATAACCTCCTCACTCAGGGCTAACTGGGGCAGGGCCTGAGGTGCCTGGGGCGAAGGAGATGCCCACCCTCCTGGGTGAGCGGGCATGGGAAACTCACTTAGGGGCTGCTGGGAGAGCGGTGCTGGTACGGGGTGGCAGCTGTACCTGTAGATGGGGTGGGAACAGAGGTGTCCACCACCACCAGGGAGCTTCCATTGGAGGAGGAATTTGTGTCCAAACTCTCCTCTCCTGTCTCTGCCGTGGTGCTCCCCTCGCCCTCCGTCCCACTGGTGCCCTCACTGTCGGTGGATTCGGCATTCTGGGTCCTGTGGGATGCAGTTCCCTCCGTCGCCGGTGCCTCTGCTCCTCCGCCAGATGATGCTAATGCACATGAGGACGGGGTGACAAAACAAAAAGGGGGGGCAAAGGATACACTTGGTCAATGGCGCCAACAACACCACTGTTGGTGTACATGACACACTCACACACAGGGAACAGCCCTACGCACTAGGCAATGCACTACAAGTCAGAATGCTAGTCACCAGGCCATGGATAGGGACACCTAAAGCCAATTGCAGCATACCTGAGGCCCACAGACCCCTGCCCAGTAGTGGATGCCTACTAGCTTGGTTGGAGTACTTTCACATCTCGACTCTGCCCAACATGGGACCAAACATGCGATACCAGGCCTGGCCTAGGGGCACCCACAGGGCCCACACCCCACTTCCGGATACCACCCCACCATGCGCAAGTTGTATATTGGGGCATTGTACTCACCCCCTTGTGGCTGCTGTGACGCCCCCAAGCGCCCATCCAGCTCCGGATAGGCCACCGCCAGTATGCAGGCCATCAGGGGGATCAGGGTTGGACGGGCACCCCTTCCTCGTTGGGAGGCCATCCCCAGCTGGGCCTCCGCGATCTTCCGTGCCCAGTGTCTGAGGTCCTCCCACCGTTTCCAACAGTGGGTGCTCAGCCTGCCGTAGACCCCCAGGGTCCGCACTTCCTTGGCGATGCCACACCATATACCCTTCTTTTGATGGGCGCTGACCTGCAGGGAAATGGGCACAGGGAAAGGTATTAGTCTGACCGTCCTGCCTGTTACACTCATGGCCCACCATGACCCTTCCCATCCCCAGCAGCACAGGCAAGGCCCACCATACATGCTGCACGCTGCCCAGGGCCCATCCACCACCCACCCCCTACATGAGGCCTTCACACATAGCATTCCATGCCTTAACGCACCATGCATGGTACTCACGGTGTACACTCCTGTTGGTCTGGAGGCCCATACAGCATTTGGTACTAGGGAAGGACCCCATCCACCAGTCTCTCCGACCCTGCCGAGCTGAAGGCAGGGGCCCTTTCCCCTAGTCTGCTCCAGACACAGGTCACAGCAGCACATGCAGTGTAGGTCCTCTCCTGTTGAAGGTCAGGTAGCAAGTGAGTGAACAGATTAAAAATGGCGGTGACGTCTGCGGCGGTGCATACTGTCACCGCTGGCGCACATCACCATTGGCCACTGTACCCAATAGGGCCCAATGTTAACCAATGAGGAGTTGCACAGCGTTTTTTGACCGCCTCCTGCAACGGCGCACAACGTCAGCGGAATTACCTCATATCCACCTGTCCCTCCACACAGGACAGGCAGACGCCATTTCAGTGGGGGGGCAGGCCATGGATCCTAACTGCGTCACAGTACACAAATGCACCATTTGGACATCTACAACAAAATAACGTTACAATCACAACATGCATTGAACTCTAGTGGTTGGAATTAAGAGATAATGACCAGCTGTTCACCATTTTGCACCCTAGATTGCAACCACTGCAGATGAATAGGAGATGGAGACTTTCCCCTGTGTACAGACCCCTGGTGGACGTAGCAACAATGGAGGACAGGCACATTATCCTCACCTATAGACTGGACAGGGTCACAATCACAGAGCTGTGTGCCCAATTGGACCCTGACCTAATCTCTGCTATCCGGCACCCCACCGGGATCCCTCCTCTTGTGCAAGTGTTATCAGTGCTCCATTTCCTGGCAACTGGCTCCTTCCAAGTGACAGTGGGCTTAGCAGCAGGAATGTCTCAGCCAATATTCTCAAACGTGCAGACTGGAGTTTTGTCTGGCCTGATTAAACACATGTGCAGCTACATCGTTTTCCCCCAGGTAGAGGATGTGGCCACAGTGAAAGCTGATTTCTATGCAATGGGCCATATCCCCAACATTATTGGGGCAACTGATGGAACACATATTGCATTTGTCCGCTCACGGCGAAATGAACAGGTGTTCAGAAATCAAAAGAGCTTTCACTCCATGAATGTACAGATGGTGGGCCTGGCGGACCAGTACATCTCCCACATCAATGCAAAATATCCTGGGTCTGTGCATGATGCCTTTATCCTGAGGAATAGCAGCAACCCAAATGTGATGGCTCAACTCCAGAGGCAATAGGTGAGCCCTAGTTCCCACCAAGTATTTGTTGGTGTACGGGTATGGTGTGGGCCCTAAGGGTTAGTGTGTGGCTAACAGTTGTCCCTCTATATTTGCAGGTGACTCTGAATAACCCAACCTCTCATGGCTCCTGACCCCTGTGAGAAATCCCAGGACAAGGGCAGAGGAATGTTTGATTGAAGCACATGGGCGAACAAGAAGAATTATAGAGAGGACCTTTGGCCTCCTGAAGGCCAGGTTTTGTTGCCTCTGTCTAACAGGTGCTAGTCACCCAAGAAGGTCTGCCAGATCATCGTGGTATGCTGTATGTTGCACAACCTTGCCTTGCGTCGCCAGGTGCCTTTTCTGCAGGAAGAGGAGGCTGGAGATGGCCGTGTGGCAGCAGTGGACCCTGTGGACAGTGAAGATGAGGATGCAGAGGATGAGGATGAGGACAACAGAAGTGCAATAATTCATCAATATGTCCAATGACACACAGGTAAGACAGAGTAAATTCACATTTAATTGACAGTTTTGTGTTTGACATTGCCACTGGCTGTTTTTCCCACTTCTATGGCTACTCACTGTACCCTTAGGCATCTCTATTTGCAGATATTTGTGCCCCACTATCGCTCCTTTTGTGTTGACTGCAGCCAACTACAGGTCTTTCCTATGTACATTACTGTACAGTTGAATTGCAATGTTTAAACCTTGTTAAACAAATACATAGTTAAATCATTTGACATACTCCATACTTTTAATTTTCAAAGAGTGTTTATTTAAGTGCTACGAAGCAGAGGGAGTACTGGAATGGGCTGGGTTGATGATGGAGGAAAGTCCAGGATAGAGTCCAGTCTATTTGTATCACAGGTGCATTGTCCAAAGGAGCATAGAAAGGGGAGCAATGGCAGTTCAGGGTTGACAGGGTGATAGAGTGGGACACAAGGGTAACAATCAGGAGAGTCTTATTTCCTGGCGGGGGTCTTGGCAATAGTCTCTGGCTTCTGCCTGGATCGCAGGGAACGTTTGCGGGGTGGTTCTCCTTTTGCAAGGGGAGGGCTGCCGGTGGCCTGTTGGTCCTGTGGCGGGGCGTACTGTTCACTAGCGGCAGCGGAGGTGGAGGGCTGCTCATCGGTTTGGCTAGGGTCAGGGGCCTGGTGGTATGCCACTGCCTCCCTCATAGTGTTGGCCATGTCTGCCAGCACCCCTGCAATGGAGACCAGGGTGGAGTTGATGTCCTTCAAGTCCTCCCTGATCCCCAGGTACTGTCCCTCCTACAGCCGCATGTTCTCCTGCAACTTGTCCATTATCTGGCCCAGCGTATCCTGGGAATGTTGGTATGCTCTTAGGATCACGGTGAGTGTCTCCTGGAGAGTTGGTTCCCTGGGCCTGTCCTCCCCCTGTCACACAGAAGTCCTCCCAGCTTCCCTGTTGTCCTGTGGCTCTGTCCCCTGAACCTTGTGCCCACGACCACTGACCCCAGGTCCCTGATTGTCCTGTGTTTGTGGGGTGACCTAGGGTCCCTGTAGAGGTGAACACACTGCTGACTGACGTGTCCTGGGGACAGAGGTATGGGCCCGCTGGGTGGGTGCTGTGGTGGTTGTTTCCTGAGGGGGGAGGCTCTGTGGTGGTGTGTGAATGTGCGTGGGTAACCAACTGTCCGGAGATCCCTGATGGGCCAGGTTGGTCATCCAGATCCAGGCGAGCAGAGCTGCTGTCATCACTGTGGGCCCCCACCCGGCCACGACGAGGGTGCTATGTTCCATTATCACATGGCCTGACTTGGTGGACTTTTGGCGAGTCAGACATAACCGTGATAAGGAAAGCAGGTGTACCACTGTAGGAAAGTACCATCTTCCCTGGCATGTTACTCCCATATTTACTGTATGTATGTTTGTTTTTGCCTATGTGTCACCGGGATCCTGCTAGCCAGGACTCCAGAGCTCATAAAGTGTGCCCTGTATGTGTTCCCTGTGTGGTGCCAAAGTGTATCACTGAGCCTCTGATAACCAGAACCTCAGTGCTTATGCTCTCTCTGCTTTTAAAATTGTCACTGCAGGCTAGTGACTAATTTTACCAATTCTGATTGGCACACTGGAACACCCTTATAATTCCATAGTTTATGGTACCTAGGTACCCAGGGTATTGGGGTTCCAGGAGATCCCTATGGGCTGCAGCATTTCTTTTGCTACCCATAGGGAGCTCAGACAATTCTTACACAGGACTGCCACTGCAGCATGAGTGAAATAACGTCCACGTTATTTCACAGCCATTTTACACTGCACTTAAGTAACTTATAAGTCACCTATATGTCTAACCCTCACTTAATGAAGGTTAGGTGCAAAGTTACTTAGTGTGAGGACACCCTGGCACTAACCAAGGGGACCCCACATAGTTCAGGAAAATTTCCCCGGACTTTGTGAGTGCCGGGACACCATTACACGTGTGCACTACATATAGGTCAATACCTATATGTAGCGTCACCATGGTAACTCCGAACATGGCCATGTAACATGTCTAGGATCATGGAATTGTCCCCCAATACCATTTTGTTATTGGCGGGACAATTCCATGCATCCCCGGGGCTCCAGCATAGAGCCCGGGTACTGCCAAACCAAGGCCCTCATTACGAACACGGCGAGAATTCCCGCCGTGTTCGGGCTGGCGGTCTTTCCATCGACTGCCAGCCTCCTGGAAAACCCGCCAGCCATAGAATGAACTCCCCGGGCAGGCCGGCGGGCGGAGACAGTATCTCTGCCTGCCGGCCTGGCGGGGAACACAGGCGCAACATTGAGGGCGGCTCCATGAGGAGCCGCCACCAATGTTGTTGTGTGGCGGGTGCAGCAGCACCCATCGCGCATGTCACTGCCTGTAAATCGGGAAGTGACATGAGCAATGGGTGCCTGCACCGGGGCCCCTGCACTGCCCATGCAAAGGGCATGGGCAGTGCAGGGGCCCCAGTGGTGCCCCGGGGCACCCCCTCCGCCAGCCTTTTCCTGGGGGGATATCCCGCCAGGAAAAGGCTGGCGGCATTGGAAACATCCGTAGGGTAGCGCAGCTACCATGGCGGATGGTGTTTCCTCCCGCCGCCAGCCTACCTGGCGGCGGGAGCATGGCGGTGGGTGACGGCTGCCGCTGGCAGCCGTAACCATGTTGTTTATATGGCGGTTCGTCCCGCCATGCCGGCATGGCGGGCCGAACCGCCAAGTTCGCAATGAGGACCTAACTTTCCGAGGTTTTCTCTGCAGCTACCGCTCCTGCCAACCCTCAGACAGATTTCTGCCCCCCTGGGGCCTAGGCAGCCCAGTCCTAGGAATGCAGAACAAAGGATTTCCTCTGATAGAGGGTGTTACACACTCTCCCTTTGGAAATAGGTGTGAAGGGCCTGAGAGGAGTAGCCTCTCCTGGCCTCTGGAAATGCTTTGAAGGGCACAGATAGTGTCCTCCTTGCATAAGCCAGTCTACACTGGTTCAGGGATCCCTCCAGCCCTACTCTGGCGCGAAACTGGACAAAGGAAAGGGGAGTGACCACTCCCCTGACCAGCACCTCCCAGGGGAGGTGCCCAGAGCTCCTCCAGTGTGTCCCAGACCTCTGCCATCTTGGATGCAGAGGTGTGAGGGCAAAATGGACAGCTCTCAGTGACCAGTGCCAGCAGGAGACGTCAGAGACCCCTCCTGATAGGTGCTTACCTTTCTCTGTAGCCAATCCTCCTCTGAGGGCTATTTAGGGTCTCTCCTGTGGGTATCTCAACTGATAACGAATGCAAGAGCTCACCAGAATTCCTCTGCACTTCCCTATTCGACTTCTGCCAAGGATCGACCGCTGACTGCTCCAGGACGCCTGCAAAACCGCAACAAAGTAGCAAGAAGACTACCAGCAACATTGTAACGCCTCATCCTGCTGGCTTTCTCGACTGTTTCCTGGTGGTGCGTGCTCTGAGGGCTGTCTGCCTTCACCCTGCACTGGAAGCCAAGAAGAAATCTCCTGTGGGTCGACTGAATTTTCCCCCTGCTAACGCAGCCACCAAACTTCTGCATCACCGGTCCTCTGGGTCCACTCTCATCTTGACGAGCGTGGACCCTGGAACACAGGAGCTGGATCCAAGTGTCCCCGACAGTCCAGTGGCCCTTCTGTTAAAATTTGGTGGAGGTAAGTCCTTGCCTCCCCACACTAGACTGTAATCCTGTGTACTGCATGAACTGCAGCTGCTAGGGCTTCTGTGCACTTTTGCAAGACTTCCTTCATGCACAGCCTAGCCCAGGTCCCCAGCACTCTGTCCTGCATTGCCCAACTCGCTGAGTTGGACTCCGACTTCGTGGGACTCCCTTTTGTTGTGCCGAGTCAACCGTCATGCTCAGATCTTCTGAACGCCTGTTCAGGTGCTTCTGCGGGTGCTGCCTGCTTCTGCGTTGTCTCTCCATGTTGCTGAGCGCCCCCTCCATCTCCTCCTCCAAGGGGGCGACCTCCTGGTCCTTCCTGGTCCCTGGCAGCACCCAAAACCTTCAACAGCGACTCTTGCAGCTAGCAAGGCTTGTTTGCGGTCTTTCTGCGTGGAAACAACTCTGCATCTTCCAGCATGCCTTGGGACATCTTCTGACCAAAGGAGAAGTTCCTGGCACCTTCCATTGTTGCAGAATCTTCGGCATCTTCCACCCGGAGGCAGCCCTTTTGCACCTTCATCCGGGGTTTAATGGGCTCCTGCCCCCCCTGGACACTTGCGTGACTCTTGGACTTGGTCCCCTTCCTTTACAGGTCCTCAGGCCCAGGAATCCGTCTTCAGTGCTTTGCAGTCAGGTGTTGTCTTTGCAGAATGCCCTATCTCGACTTTACTGTCTTTCTGGGGTAGTAGGGTAACTTTACTCCTACTTTTCAGGGTCTTGGGGTGGGGTTTCTTGGACACCCTTAGTGTTTTCTTACACTCCCAGCGACCCTCTACCCACTACACTAGGCCTGGGGACCATTCGTGGTTCGCATTCCACTTTTGGAGTATATGGTTTGTGTTGCCCCTAGGCCTATTGTCTCCTATTGCATTCCATTGTGTCCTACAGTGTTTGCACTACTATTCTGAATGTTTACTTACCTGATTTTGGTTTGTGTGTATATTTTGTGTATATTACCTACCTCCTAAGGTAGTATATCCTCTGAAATACCTTGGGCATATTGTCACTAAAAAAAAGTATCTTTATTTTTAGTAACTCTGAGTATTATTTTTTCTTGTGATATAGTACTAAGTGATATAAGTGGTATGGTAGGAGCTTTGCATGTCTCCTAGTTCAGCCTAAGCTGCTCTGCTATAGCTACCTCTATCAGCCTAAGCTGCTAGAACACCTCTAATCTACTAATAAGGGATAACTGGACCTGGCACAAGGTGTAAGTACCACAAGGTACTCACTATAAGCCAGGCCAGCCTCCTACAACCACACATAACAGCTGGTCTCAAATAGACATGTGGATTGCCACTACAGATGCAGACTCCTGGACCAGTGCAGTTACACATTGCCCACACACACTCTCTGACCATTCTCCTGTGCTCTTAGAGATGTGGGTCCCGGGTGGAGCACAACATGCATTTACGTGGCGACTCCCTGCAGGACCCCTGCACAACCAGGTTTTCAGAGACAAAGTAATGAAAGCCACTGTAGACTACTTTGCTCACAACAAAGGAACCGTGCAATCCCCTGGGGTTCTTTGGGATGGATTTAAGGTGATCATCACGGGGGGTCTGCCTGGCTAAACAACAAGGCATCCTCCACATGCTGTGCCGCAACTTGACAGAGCTGGAGGAGCAGCTTGGGGATCTTGAAAGGCGTTATTATGCCTCGGGAGACATCTCACATCTTGCTGAAGCCTGAGCTAAACGTAATCAGTATGTGGATGTGGTGCAAGCAGAGGTTTGTTACTTGGGGAAATCAGTGCAGGCAAGACGATACGGGGAGGGCAATAGGGCTGGGAAGATTCTTGTAAATATCCTGCGCAGAACCTGGGCTTGTGAGTACATAGTTGAGTACAAGCAGGAATGCAGGTGGGGACAGGAGCATTACAACAGACAATGAAGTGCTTTTATGCCATCCTTAAGTCCTCCACTTATTCTCCTAGTGATAATGTGTACACTGATGATTTTGATACGCTTCAGCTTCTGTGGCTGGAAGACGGCCACAGACAGTTCTTGGACTCCCCTTTCACGGTTGAAGACATTGCCCAGGTTATCCAGGGGCTTCCTGGCAATAAAGCACCAGGACTGGACGGCCTTACAGCGGCATTCTATAAGGAATATGCAGATCTACTGGTGCCGTATTTCCTAGAGATGTATACTGAATCAATAGCGCTCGCCCTTAGCCGCCCTCTTTATGTGAGGTGCTAATTGTGACTATTCTTAAGCCTGGTTAAATGGAACTCTTACTGCTTATTGTCATTAATCAATATAGGCAACACAATTCTGGCAAAATTGATTACTTCCTGGCTGCTTCCTCTACTGCCAACTATTGTCAGGCCAGACCAATCTGAGTTTGTCCCTGGCAGATTCACTTTGTATAACCTGAGGACATACTTCGCAGTGGGGCAATCAATAGAACCTGAGCAGCAGCGATATTCTTAGTTACTACCAAAGTGAGTGATTCTTTAGAATGGTAATGTCTCTTTACACTTCTAGCCCACCTGGGCCTTAGCCCCAAATTTATCCAGCTTGTCCAACTCTTATACACTGAGCCCTCGGCCAGGCTGCTTATTACCAGATCCATTACTGAGCCTTTCCCTGTCTCTAGAGGCACCCGGCAGGGTTGCCCCCTTTTGCCATTGCTGTTTGCGGTGGCGATGGAGTTGTTGGCTGCACGTCTTAGACAACGCTACATCCATTGGGCTTGGCCTTCACACCTCAAGCGATCCCTGTATCGATGTATACGGATGATGTCAGACTCTACATTTGGGACCCACAGAATAACCTGGATCCCCTCTTATGAGAGTTTATCCATTTTGGGGAACACTCTGATATAAAGATTAATTGGGCAAAATCTATAGTATTCCCAATGATGGATACCACCACATCACATGCCTCTGAATTCCCCTTGTGCTGGGCAACGAAGCCTGTGCTCTACTTGGGGATCTTGCTAAGCAGACATTTGGACAAATTGTGCATGGCAAATTACAGTTGGGCAATGCCTTGGTTAGAGGATAAGCTAGATTGCTGGTGGGTCTTGCTGCTTTCTCTCACCGGATAGCCATTGCTAAGAAGGTGGTCCTTCCCAAATTTCACGAGTTTTTATCAGTCTTCTGATACAGCTTAGGAAAAGGCTGCACTCGCTTCTGATCTCCCTCATTTGGGCAGGTATGCAGCCATGAGTGTCATGGAAATAGCTTGCACTGCCCACTGAGCAGAGTGGGCTTGCGGTGGCGGATATGGATCTATATTACAACTGCACCCAGGCACAGTTTGCACCCTTCCGGATACATCTGATACAATATCTGCCTCACACTGCCCCGGAACCTAATTTAATATGCCCTTGTTGGCTGTTGAGAGTGATTTACTTGCCTCCACATAGGCCCCGTGCTAGATTAGTTAGTGTGACATGCATGGTGTATCGCAGAACAGGCGAGAGTACTCTCTATGCCAAAAAAATTGCTCTAATGGTCTAGTGCTCTCTTCTAATGGAATGTCTTTTTCATCCAGTTGTGGGCTACTAAATGAGGTATGGACCAGTTTACCTCAATGGAAATCCTTTAGACTGCAAGAAAGAGATTGGTAGGCCCACCATAAATCCAATATGTACGTTCAAATCTTCCCACTATCAAAATGTTTTTGATTGAGGCGCTGAGTCAAGTCAATAAATCCTGTGAATATTCATTATAACACACTTGAAAAGCGACAGTCGACACGTGTTTCGCCCCCTAGGGTGTATATACCTGGGGCTTTCTCAAGACTGTGGAAGTATAGAAGTAAGTTAGCTAAAAAAGAAATAAAAAAGCTACCCAATCTCTCTCTAACCCAAAGTGCAAAAAAAGAAAAAAAGGGAGAATTATATTTCAGTTCTTTTTTTTGGGCGGTAGTGGTGAGAAAAGTAAAGGAAACCATGTGTGAAAGTAAGTGAAAGAGAAAAAAATAACAAAATTGAATCTATATCCATATGTTAATATTATAATGATGATGAGAAAATGCTAGGTACGTGAGGTTTTTGTAGACAGATGCTGGCAACTGGTTATTAATTCAAGGCAGTTAAACACTGATTAAACATAAGAAAAAAATGTATAATATTGAGGATTACTACAACCAAAAATCCCAAGTGCATAAATGGAGAAACAAATCATACCTAACAGAGCAGGAGAGACAGAACCTCCCGCTTTAAGTCAATTACTGCATGCTCATGCAATACTGCGAATAGGAGAAGTGGACAGGCCCTTAGCCAATACAAACAGGGTCATACTATACCTATCCGAATATTCAGAAAGATGTATCCATTTTTTGGTTTCCAAGAAGATATGTAGGTGACCAAAGTAATAAATCTGTACTGACGAAAATATGCAGTAAAGACATAATTTCAATTTCACCCGAAAAAAGTGAAAAAATGCCATTCTTTGGACATACATCGGTACTGATTTTTACTAACGGTCCTCAAAACAAATGAATGTCAACATCCAATAGCCTAATCATTACATCGCATACAATTAAGTAATGTAGCACGGTTATATAATGTCCAATAGGTATGTTTGTCATTTGTAAATGATAAGTACAGAACTAGCGAATTGAGCAGAGCATTATTACAAGTTGTTTTCCCAAGGGTAACATACAAAGTAGAATAGAAGGGAAGCAAATGGTTGTGTCACACAAAGTAGGTGACATAGACAGGGCACATGTGATCTAGTAGTGCATCAGGAATAGCAAAAAACGAAATGGAGAAGGGAAAGAAACGTATAATCACCATAGAACCAATTAAACATAGTTCGATTTGGAAGGTCATGGCAGATTACACATCTCAGAAAGAGCCAAACATCATAAATGAAGAACAAAAAAAACATACATCATGAATGAAGAGCCATATCTCATGAATAAAGAGCAGAAAAACCAATATGAAAACCCCCCATCCAATTGGGCCAAGCTGAGCGTTAATCTAAAAGTTGAAAATGACTTTTTATACTATAGAAATAGACTATAGCTAGCTAGAGGGGCCTGCGAAGGTCCCAAATATCACTTACAGGTCAAAAATAGATTCTGTGAAAAATCATCTGCTAGTCTCGGGTTAAATCGCTAACATTGGGTGATTGTGGTGAAAGGTCTGGTGTCTTAGTCCAGCGGCATGTTCACTGTTACGAAATAAGCATCCTACTTTTATTTTCCTAGTCCAGGACTCTCACCAATCCAGGCATCTATTATGGTGGCTATGATGAAGGGATGTTTGTTTAAAACATAGCGTTGTGATAAATTGAAACATGAATACAAGGGCTAAATACAAACTAGGTAATAAGACCTCCTTGAGGCAAGAAGGTGGAAAATTATAACTCAATCCGCATTTAGAACCAAGCAAGTGTGCCAAATGGTAAATAACCCGCGTCCAAGAAATCTGGCGCCATATTAGGTAGAAACAAAATCTCAGTCCTAGTTTAGCTTCTAGGAAATTCAGTACTTTGACCCGTAATACCTAGCTGTAGCAGCCATATTGAAAAGTACTACTCGAGGATCATAGATGTAATAATATTAATGATATGCATTAACAGATACATGTGTCCTAAAAACTAAGGCCCTCATTCCAACCCTGGCGGTCTATGACCGCCAGGGTGGAGGGCAACGGAAGCACCGCCAACAGGCTGGCGGTGCTTCCAGGGCCATTCTGACCGCGGCGGTAAAGCCGCGGTCAGAAAAGGGGATCCGGCGGTTTCCCGTCGGATTTCCCCTGGCCCGGAGAATCCTCCATGGCGGCGCTGCATGCAGCGCCGCCATGGGGATTCCGACCCCCTTCCCGCCAGCCTGTTTCTTGCAGTTTACACCGCCAGAACCAGGATGGCGGGAACGGGTGTCGTGGGGCCCCTGGGAGCCCCTGCACTGCCCATGCCACTGGCATGGGCAGTGCAGGGGCCCCCTAACAGGGCCCCATTAAGACTGCACCCGTCGCACCCCTGCAACTCCGCCGGCTCCATTCGGAGCCGGCTTCATTGTTGCAGGGTCTTTCCCGCTGGGCCGGCGGGCGCCCTTTTGGCGGTCGCCCGCCGGACCAGCGGGAAAGTCGAAATTACCCCCACAGTCTTTTGACCGCGGTGCGGTCTTTCGACAGGGTTACTTTGGCGTGCGCCCTCCGCCGCCTGCCAAAGTTAGAATGACCCCCTAAGTTTACTATAAGGATAGAAACTGTTTATATGAGTCTGACATTTTTTTATTTAGAAGAAATCTAACTACTTGGTCCATATTGCTTCCATATCGTCACATGAAGCAGTCTAAAATAAAAGTTATAAGGATGCTACCTGAGAAAGGAACAAAAAAGAGAAAGGGAAAAAAAAGAAAAAATAGTGCCTAACGAGGCAAAAATAAAGAAATATTAATTGTGATGAGTCCAAATTTCCTTGGAGATCTAAAATGGAAAGTAGCCAGAGCAGCTTGGACCCAAGGGACATAAGAGTATGTGAAAACATCCCTGGTTTGTGAGAGGACAAGATATTACAATAGATGCCAAGGCCAAGAACAAATTGGAGACAGAGAATGTCTTTCTGCACATCCTAACTAGTTATATATGCATAGGTGTAACATCCTCATATTCTTCAAGTTCCTGTTCCATGTTCCTATGCAGGAGGAGAAAACACAGACTGTTTGTTCTACACAGATCGATTAGAGCGTTAGAGGAGCCTGTAATGCCATTCTGCATCTTTATTTAGACCATGTTGTTCAGTGTCAAAACAAATGATGAGGGCACTTTCACATTATCGTAGCTTCTGTTTTACATCTCCGCCTCGAGGATGTTGTTTTAGTTTCAGAAGACCACAGAAGTTGAAAGTCCTAGAATAAGGGTGACATAATACAAAATGTTCCACCAGTGGAGGTCTCAGGTCGTCCCTTTGTATGTTGCGAAAATGTTCTTGTAGCATTGATTTCAGAGGTCTGGTCGTACTTCTAATATAGAACATGTCACAGGGGAAATGATAACGTATACTACAATGCTACTTTCACAGTTGATAAAATTGTGTATTGCAAAATTCTGACCATTGATGTCTATCTGTTTTAATTTAGACCGACCCAGTTTACAAATTGAACAGTTTGTGCAGGTATACAAACCTGAGAGTGGTTTTAGAAAATGTTTGATTGCTTTTTTTTTCTTGGTAGAATAAAGGACAAATTTTATCTCTGAAATAGGTGCCCTTTTGAAGCACATTTGTGGAAATTATTGAATAGCCTGGGAGATGGAATTGTTGTTGGTAAGCAGGGACCATTGTTTTTGTAATAATTTGCGAACATATTGATGACCATTGCTGAAATTAGTAATGAAATGAATTGGTGTCTGGGTTACAGAAATCTTACTTTTGTTTAAAATTACATTTCGATCTATTTTGGCAAAAAGTTATTTTAAGTGATTTAGGTGGCCATTACAACCCTGGCGGACGGTGTTAAAGTGGCGGTAAGACCGCCAACAGGCCGGCGGTAAAAAATTTGGAATTACGACCGTGGCGGAAACCGCCAACATAGACAGCCACTTTAACACTCCGACCGCCACGGTGGTACAAACAAGCAGCGCGGCGGTCACCGCCAACAGATAGGCGGGAGACAATGTACCGCCCACACTATTATGACAGGCCAATCCGCCACCTCTTCCGGGGCGGATTCACCGTGGATAAAAACACGGCGGAAACAGGAATCCCGAAGGAAAAACGCTCACCTCTACACACTCCACGAGGAAGGAGGACCCATGGATCCGGAACTCCAAATCCTACCTGCGATAGTCTTCCTGCTCCTCTACCAGGAGTGCGAACGCCGTCGGCGAAGACCACGGTGAGTACTGCACCTCCGACACAGGGGAGGCAAAAAACAGGGACACACACATGCAACACCCCCCCCCAACCTCACCCACTACAACACACACACTAATACATATCTACACATTATAGTTACACCCCCCAAGCCCCCCGGAAGAATGCAAAGACAAAAGGAAATGAGTGTAACCATTGTAATATATTAAAATCCAGTACGCAAAAATATACATATATACACTATTAACATACAACAAGAATAGTAGTCCAGGTATTGCACCATTCATAGTCCGTGGACCACTGGGCCCAAAATGCATGGGCGAGGCCCAGACTCGATACCAGATCAAAACAGAGAGACCACTGCAGGGGCATCAAATAGAAATACAACAGGCACCTCAGGGGGAAGGGAAGGGGGGGCACCTCAGCCGGATGAGTGCACGACGCCAGATCCACGAGGGGGCTCCATGACCACAGTTCAATCCTGGGGAGTGCAAAGCCACAGTCTCTCAAGTCTCTACAGTGGGTGGTTTGCCCACTGCTGCATCCCATCCTGGGGAGTGCAAAGCCACAGTCTCTCAAGTCTCTACAATGGGTGGTTTGCCCACTGCTGCATCCAGGGGAGTGCAAAGCCACAGTCTCTCAAGTCTCTAGAATGGGTGGTTTGCCCACTGCTGCATCCTGGGGAGTGCAAAGCCACAGTCTCTCAAGTGGATAACAGTCTCCACTGGTTCTGGAGGGGACTAGTGCCCAGAGTGCTTCATCCTGTGAAGGACAGAGGTAGTGGATGCATGTCTCCACTGGTTCTGGAGGGGGACTGGTGCCCAGAGTGCTTCATCCTGTGAAGGACAGAGGTAGTGGATGCATGTCTCCACTGGTTCTGGAGGGGGACTGGTGCCCAGAGTGCTTCATCCTGTGAAGGACAGAGTTAGTGGATGCATGTCTCCACTGGTTCTGGAGGGAGTCTGGTGCCCAGAGTGCATCACTCACCCCATGATAGACCCAGTTGCGTCAGTGCCCCTGCCGCTCATGGGCTAGCGGTGCTTGATTTGGCGGTGCCCTGTTCAGCGGTGCTTGAGTTGGCGGTCCTTCATGGCCCAGCGGTGCTTGATTTGGCGGTGCCCTGTTCAGCGGTGCTTGAGTTGGCAGTCCTACATGGCCCAGCGTTGCTTGATTTGGCGGTGCCCTGTTCAGCGGTGCTTGAGTTGGCGGTGCCCTGTTCAGCGGTGCTTGAGTTGGCGGTGCCCTGTTCAGCGGTGCTTGATTTGGCGGTGCCCTGTTCAGCGGTGCTTAAGTTGGCGGTCCTACATGGCCCAGCGGTGCTTGATTTGGCAGTGCCCTGCTCAGCGGTGCTTGAGTTGGCGGTGCCCTGTTCAGCGGTGCTTGAGTTGGCGGTCCTTCATGGCCCAGCGGTGCTTGATTTGGCGGTGCCCTGTTCAGCGGTGCTTCAGTTGGCGGTGCCCTGTTCAGAGGTGCTTGAGTTGGCGGTGCCCTGTTCAGAGGTGCTTGAGTTGGCGGTGTCCTGTTCAGCGGTGCTTGAGTTGCCAGTCCTTCATGGCCCAGCGGTGCTTGTGCTGCCGGTCCTTCATGGCCCAGCAGTGCTTGTGCTGGCGGAGCCCTGTTCAGCGGTGCTTGAGTTGGCGGTCCTTCATGGCCCAGCTGGGCTGGGGCTGGCGGGCCTTCATGGCCCAGCTGGGCTGTGGCTGGCGGGGCCCTCCTGGGCAGCTGGGCTGGCAGACCCTCCTGGGCAGCTGGGCCGGCGGGGCCCTACTGGGCAGTGGGGATGGGGCTGGCGGGGCCCTCCTGGGCTGCGGGGATGGCGGGCCCTCCTGGGCAGCAGGGATGATGACGGTCTTCTCCGCTGTGCTGCTCTTCCCAGACTTGCCAGGTTTCTTGTGGCCCTTCCCCACCTTGGGAGGTGTCACAGCTGAGTCCACACTCCCACCGGGACCCCTGGGAGCGGCTTGGGTGGCTGGAGTCTTCCCCCTCTCCCGCCGGGCACTGGCCAACTTCTGGTGCTTCACAGGGGGTTGGGTCTGGCTGTGCTGTGGCTCCGTGCCACACTGGCTGTCCTGGTGGCCGATGCACTCCACATACCTGTGACTACAGGCACCACTGGTCCCGGAGATGTTGTGGCTGAGGTGCTAGTTCGGGACCTATGGGATGGACAGGGGGGAGGTGTGGGAAAAAGGTCAAGGCTGGACAGGAAAAGTTTTTGGGACACACTGGGACGGGTAGCTGGAGGGGGTTTGGGAGTGGAGGAAGAGGTGGTGGTAGTAGGAGGTGTACGTTTGGTGACTTTGGGTGCAGGCGCTGGAGGCTGTCGTGAGGTGGATGGCTGTTGGGTGGGTGTGTGCCTGCGTTTGTGTATCTTGGAAGGGGGCGTCACAGACACACTGGGGACGTGTGAATGGTAGTGGGGGTGGTGACTGCACGTGAGCGGGGTGTGCTGGTGGGTGTTCTGGTGAGGGACGTAGTGGCTGTAGAGGTAGTGCATGCAGGTGTGTGTGTAGACGAGACTGGGAGGGAGGAGGGAGACGACGAGGAGGGGGACACAGTGGAGGCAGTGGATGTTGGTGTGTCTGCATGTGTGTGATGCTTGCGTGAGTGCCTGTGGGATTTGTGGTGCTTATGTTTGCCTGAGCTTCCCTTGTGTGGTGAGGTGTGTGCAGGCTGGTCTGATGGTGTGCTTGGGATAGGCAGAGGTACAGGGGATTGGGTCTGGGTGGAGGAAGTTGGAGGGGGGAGGCTAGACACAATGGCTGCCATCAGTGCTGAGGCCAGAGTTTGAAAGGCTCGCTGAAGGGCCGCCTGACCAGAATGAATGCCCCCCAGGAATGCATTAGTTTGTTTCAACTGCCTTTCTACACCCTGGATGGCATTCAAAATGGTAGACTGCCCAACAGTGAGGGACCTGAGGAGGTCAATGGCCTCCTCACTGAGGGCAGCAGGGGTGACTGGGGCAGGGCCTGAGGTGCCTGGGACGAAGGTGATGCCCACCCTCCTGGGTGAGCGGGCACGGGGCGAAGGCTGAGGGGCTGCTGGGAGGGTGGTGCTGGTGGGGGGGTGGCGGCTGTACCTGTAGAAGTGGGGGGCACAGAGGTTGCCGCCACCACAAGGGAGCTCCCATCAGAGGACGTGTCCGTGTCGCTGGTTTCAGCTCCTGTCCCTGCCGTGGAGCTCCCCTCGCCCTCTGTCCCACTGGTGAATTCTGAGTCCGTAGTCTGGCCCTCCATGGCCATGTGGGATGCAGCTCCCTCGTGCTCCGGTGCCACTGATCCTCCGCCTGATGATGCTAATGCACACAAGAACAGGGAGACCACAAAAAGGGGGGGGACACAGAATAAAGACATGTTGAGTGCATGGACACAGAAGCCCCCTGCACTACGCCACGCTCTTGTGCTCTACAGTGCGATTCCTGGGAAATGGCCTACAAGGCTATGGACAACATCTGCACACATAGGTGACACAGGGGCATGAATAGCTGTAATTGGCACTCTACAGAGGTGGGGTGGGGGGCCACAGGGCCATGCCTTACGGAGGGGCCTAGCCTACAGAACTCGCCCTGGCCTAGGGAAACCCACAGCCCTCCTCCCCCACCCAGACGACTCCACTGCGCACAAAGTCAGCTGAATGAGAGTGTACTCACCCCCTTGTGTCTGCTGTGATGCCCTCAAGCGCCCATCCAACTCCGGGTAGGCCAACGCCAGGATCCTGAACATCAGTTGGGTCATGGTTCGACGGGCACCCCTCCCACTTTGGGAGTCCATCCCCAGCTGAGCCTCCGCCGTTTTCTTGCTCCAGCAGCGAATGTCCTCCCATCTTTTCTGGCAGTGGGTGCTCCGTCTGTGGTAGACCCCCAGGGTCCGGATGTCCTTGGTGATGACACGCCAAATATCTTTTTTCTGGTGGGCGCTAACCTACATGAAATGTACAGGGGAAGAAGAGAAGTCATTACCAACTGCACCGTCAAAGTGAGTGGCCCCAATCCCTACCCTTGCCATGTGGCACATGCACCCAGCCGTCTTTCATGCACGCAGAACTTTGCCCCCTTCCTTCTTACATCCAGCCATCTCCACACAGGCATAGCCCATACAACATGCTCACTGTGTACTTACCTGTTTGTCTGGAGGACCGTAGAGTAGCGTGTACTGGGGGAGGACCCCATCGACGAGCTTCTCCAACTCCTCCGATGTGAAGGCAGGGGCCCTTTCCCCAGATGCACAAGCCATTGTCTCTTCCAGACCGAGGTCACAGCAGCACTTGCAGTGTAGGTCCTCTCCTGTCGAAGATCAGGTATCGAGTGATTAAACAGATAGAAAATGGCGGTCACGTCCGCAGCAGTCACGTCCGCGGCGGTGGGTACCATCACCGCCGGCGTACATCGTCATTGGCTCCTGGGACCCATAGGGTCCAATGTTAACCAATGCAGCATTGCGCCGCGGTCTCCAACCGCCTACCGCGACGGTGTACAACGCCAGCGCAGTTACCTTACATCCCATTGTCCCACTTTAGAGGTCAGGCAGCCGCCACTTCAGGGGCCCACATGGCCTAATTTCCAACTGCGTCACACATACCTAGGCCTAGTCTCAACACACATACAGGACACATTTTGTGTATGATTGGTGTTCTGGGTAAACTGTGGGTACGTACCTCTGAGTTGTTTTACTCTGTGCTCCCTGTTGTCCTTCATAGGCACCGTCCGCTGGGGCATGTGAGGAGATGGCGGAATCCTCCGGTGTACCGACCGCTGGTGGACCTGTCGACAATGGAGGAAAGACATTTGATAATCACCTACAGGTTTGACTGTGCCACAATCCAGGAACTTTGTACCCAGTTGGAGCCAGACCTGATGTCAGCAATCTGCCATCCCACAGGAATCCCCCCTCAAGTGCAGGTGCTATCAGTGCTCCATTTCCTTGCAAGTGGGTCTTTTCAAACAACTGTGGCCATGGCATCAGGGGTGTCCCAGCCTATGTTTTCAAACGTATTGTCCAAAGTGTTGTCTGCCCTGCTGAAACACATGCAGAGCTACATCGTTTTCCCTCAGGTGGAGGATTTGCCTACAGTGAAACGTGACTTCTATGCCCTTGGACATATCCCCAACATCATAGGTGCCATTGATGGTACCCATGTGGCTTTGGTTCCCCTCCCACAGGAGTGAACAGGTGTACAGAAACCGGAAGAGTTATAATTCCATGAATGTACAGATGGTATGTTTGGCAGACCAGTACATCTCCCATGTGAATGCCATGTTCCCTGGCTCAGTGCATGATGCCTACATCCTGCGGAATAGCAGCATCCCTTATGTGATGGGTCAACTCCAGAGGCACCGTGTGTGGCTATTAGGTGAGCCCCTGGAAGCAAGACAGTGGGAATGGTTGTCTGGGGTTATCCCTACAGGTTAGTGTGTGTCTAACAATTGTCCCTCACCATTTGCAGGTGACTCTGGGTACCCCAACCTGTCATGGCTACTGACCCCAGTGAGGAATCCCAGGACCAGGGCAGAGGAACGCTACAATGAGGCCCATGGGCGGACTAGGAGGGTGATCGAGCGGACCTTCGGCCTCCTGAAGGCCAGGTTCAGGTGCCTGCATATGACAGGTGGATCCCTATTCTACTCACCAAAGAAGGTGTGCCAGATCATCGTGGCCTGCTGTATGCTACACAACTTGGCTTTGCGACGACAGGTGCCTTTTCTGCAGGAGGATGGTCCAGATGGCAGTGTTGTGGCAGCTGTGGAGCCTGTGGACAGTGATGATGATGAAGCAGAGGAAGAAGACATGCAGAACAGGGACTCAGTGATCCTGCAATATTTCCAGTGAAACACAGGTGAGAATACATTCCTGCATACTACATGTACTTTTAGACTACTACCTCTATCCTGTCTGTCGTTTTCACACAGTGTATGGTCACTGAGTTGTCACTTTGCCTTACGGTTTCACAGATGTGGGTCCCAACGTGTGTCATCTGCTTAGATTCATCATGGACTAGAGCTGTGTGACATATGTATGTTGACATTACTATTTCAAGAACATTTTGTCACTGTAATTGCAAATACACTATTTCAAAATCACAGACAGACTCCAGAACTTTTTGTGCTTTAGGTGTGTTTATTTAAATGCAAAATATTGGAGGGGGAAGTTAAATGGTGAGGGATGATGGCAGAGGACTGTCCATGGCAGAGTCCAGTCTATTAGTCTCACAGGTGCATTGCCCATATGGGCATAGGAAGTGGAGCTGGGGCAGTTTAATAATGGACAGAGTGACAAAGTGGGACAGTGGGATGACAATCAGGGTGGTCTCATTTCTTGGCAGGGGTCTTGGCATCGTGCTCGGTCTTTGTCCTGGATCTCAGGGACCGTTTGCAGGGTGGTTCTCTGTCTGCAGGGGGTGGGGTGCTGGTGTGGTGGTCCTGTGGCAGGGCGTCCTGTCCACTAGCGCCGGCGGAGGTGGTGGTCAGTTCATCGTCCATGCTAGTGTCAGGGGCCCCTTGTAGTGCCACAGTGTCCCTCCTGGTGTTGAGTACTTCCTTCAGCACCCCTACGATGGTGCCCAGGGTGGAGCTGATGGTTCTGAGTTCCTCCCTGAAGCCCACATACTGTTCCTCCTGCATGCGCTGGGTCTCCTGAAACTTGGCCAGTACCGTTGCCATCGTCTCCTGGGAGTGGTGGTATGCTCCCATGATGGAGGAGAGGGCCTCGTGGAAAGTGGGTTCCCTTGGCCTGTCCGCCCCCTGTCGCACGGCAGCCCTCCCAGTTCCCCTGTGTTCCTGGGCCTCCGTCCCCTGGACCGTGTGCCCACTGCCACTGCCCCCAGGTCCCTGTTGTTGGGGTGGTGGGTTATCCTGGGTTCCCTGTAGTGGTGGACACACAGCTTGTTGACGTGTCCTGAGGACGGAGGTATGGGCCCGCTGGGTGGGTGCTGTGCTGGTGTTTCCAGAGGGGGGAAGGTCTGTGGTGGCCTGTGCCTGTGTGAGGGGAACCAACTGTCCCGAGGCCCACGATGGTCCAGGCTGGTCATCTAGATCCAGTTGGACAGAGGTGCTGTCATCACTGTGAGCCTCTTCTGTGGGTGGAGTGGACATGTCTGGACCCTCCTGTCTGGTGACATTGGGTAGTGGTCTTGCAGGGGTGGAAAGGCATGATTATTGCATCTGTGTGTGTCATGGTGTGCAATGGTTGGGTGACCGTGTACCCCAGTGCTGGTATTCCTGTGTATGAGCTTGTGTGATGATGGTTTAGGAGGGTGTATGGCTATGTGCAGTGGGCATGATTTAGTGATGGTGTCCATGCATTGTTGTTGCATGTAGGGCTTGGTGTTGGGATGTGTGGTTTGTGATATTGGTACATTTGTGAGGAGCTTGAGTGATAGGGGTGAGGGCAAGGGTGGGGGTATGTGATGGCATGCAGGTAGGGTGGGGGATGTAATAGTAAAGATTTGACTTACCAGAGTCCATTCCTCCACCAACTCCTGCGAGGCCCTCAGGATGCAGAATCGCCAAGACCTGCTCCTCCCATGTTGTTAGTTGTGGGGGAGGAGGTGGGGGTCCGCCGCCAGTCCGCTGAACCGCCTGGTGGTGTCTTGATACCACGGAACGCACCTTCCCCCATTAGTCGTTCCACCTTTTCCTTATGTCCTCCCGATTTCTTGGGTGTTGTCCCACTGCGTTGACCCTGTCCACTATTCTTCGCCATAGCTCCATCTTCCTTGCAATTGAGGTGTGCTGCACCTGGGATCCAAATAGCTGTGGCTCTACCCGGACGATTTCCTCCACCATGACCCTGAGCTCCTCCTCCGAGAACCTGGGGTGTCTTTGCCGTGCCATGGGTTGGTGTAGGTGATGTGTGGGGTGGTGTGTGTGGTGATAAGTGTGGTGATATGTAGTGGCGTGTTGTGTGAGGTGCGTGGAAGTTGTGTGGGTGATGGTGTTGTGTGACTGTGGATCCTAGTATTGTTGATGGTGGTGTCTCTCTCTGGCCTTCGTTCGTGATTTTTGGTCGTAGGGGTTTGTGGGTGATGTGGGTGTTTGTTTTATATTGTATTGGGTGTGTGGGAGTGGTGTGTGTATGTGTCTCAGGTGTGTGTATTTCAAATTGTCCAATGTGGCTGTGTTTTGTTTGTATGTGTGTATTTTGGGCGCGGCGGTGTGTACCGCCAATAGAATACCGCAGTTGAAAGACCGCTGCGTGGATTCGTGTGTCGTGATAGTGTGGGCGTATTTCTGTTGGCGTGACGGTGGAGGTTTTGTTTTCGCCAGTTTATCACTGGCCTTTGGGGTGGCGGACTTGTGTGGGTGTCTGGATTTTGGCGGATTCCAAGCAGTGGGTCATAATGACCGTGGCGGAATTCCACGGCCGCGGCGGTGTGTTGGCGGTCTTCTGCACGACGGTAAGCGGCTTTTACCGCCAATGTTGTAATGACCCCCTTAGTCTTGAGCGGTTGTATCCTCTTCTAGAAAGGCGTTCAGTAATTTCCGTTGCCTTTGCCTCATACTCTTCCATAATGCTGCAGTTCTGTGTGGTGAATCCGTATTCTCCACATGGAATATTGGCTATTGTATGGTATGGGTGACAAATAGATCAGTGAAGGATGGAATTGGCAGCCATTTTTGTCAGTGAAATTGAGCATGCAGCTGATTGTGATGAATGTAAAGGGTAAAATCTAGGAATTCAAGTGATTCTTTTGAGATTTGATATGTAACATCAATTTCCGATTTGTAAGGTGTTAATGTCCTCACAAACTGTTGAAGGAGGGACTCCTGGCCTTGCCAGATAAGAGGAATATCATCTATGTACCGGCCCCAGAAAATAATATGATTTAACAGGTCCTCTGTATTCTCCTTCCACAGCAAGTGTCTTTCCACTTCACCTATGAGAATACAGGAGTACGGAGTAGCAAAATGTGCTCCCATTACAGTCCCTTGCTGCTGAAGGCAGTATTCACCCTTGAACAGAAAAAAATGTATTTTTTTAGGCAAAAAGTCAGCATTTCAATTAACATATTGTTCCTTTCCAGTAAATGTACTGATTGTGTTGATAAGCATTTGTGTACTGCCTTGATGCCATCTTGGTGTTTGAGGTATACAGACGGACTACATCTATAGTTGCTAATATGTAGTCTGATTGACAATCCATATTCTGGAGTTTTTGAAGGATGTCTTTTGTATCCTTAATCAGGGAAGGTAAGTTCTTCATAAAAGGTTTGAGTTCTGAATCAATAAAGTTGCCTACCTTAGAACAGATAGAGCTAATGTAGGAGGATGGCCTGGCTTACAGTGGGTACCTGATGGTACTTACACCTTGTGCCAGGTCCGGTTATCCCTTATTAGTAGATTAGTAGTGTTCTAGCAGCTTAGGCTGATAGAGGTAGCTATAGCAGAGCAGCTTAGGCTGAACTAGGAGACATGCAAAGCTCCTACTATACCACTTATATCATAATGCACTATATCATAAGAATCACAATACTCAGATGTACTAAAAATAAAGGTACTTGGGAGTGCTGGAGACCTGGGCAGTGCTGTGCACGAAGGATTCCTTGCAAAAGTGCACAGAAGCCCTAGCAGCTGCAGTTTGCGCAGTACACAGGATTACTGTCTGGCATGAGGAGGCAAAGACTTACCTCCACCAAATTTGGACAGATGGACCACTGGACTGTCGCGGTCACTTGGATCCAGCTCCTATGTTCCAGGGACCACGCTCGTCACAATGAGAGGGGACCCAGAGGACCGGTGAAGCAGAAGTTTGGTGTCTGCGTTAGCAGGGGGAAGATTCCATCGACCCACAGATTTCTCCTTGGCTTCCAGTGCAGGGTGAAGGCAGACAGCCCCCAGAGCATGCACCACCAGGAAACAGTCAAGAAAGCTGGCAGGATTAGGTGCTACAATGTCGCTGGTAGACCTCTTGTTACTTTGTTGCAGTTTTGCAGGCGTCCTGGAGAAGTCAGCGGTCGATCCTTGGCAGAAGTCGAAGAGGGAGATGCAGAGAAACTTTGGTGAGCTCTTGCATTCAATATCTGAAGAGAAGCCCACAGGAGAGAACCTAAATAGCCCTCAGAGGAGGATTGGCCACCCAGTCAGGCAAGCACCCATCAGGAGGGGTGTCTGATGTCACTTGCTGGCACTGGCCACTCAGAGGCCTCAATTGTGCCCTCACACCTCTGCATTCAAGATGGCAGAGGTCTGGGACACACTGGAGGAGCTCTGGGCACCACCCCTGGGGTGGTGATAGACAGGGGGGTGGTCACTGCCCTTCCCTTTGTCCAGTTTCGCGCCAGAGCAGGGGCTGGGGGATCCCTGAACCGGTGCAGACTGGTTTATGCAAGGAGGGCCCATCTGGCCCTTCAAAGCATTCCCAGAGGCCAGGAGAGGCTACTCCTCTCAGGCCCTTAACACCTATTTCCAAAGGGAGAGGGTATAACACCCTCTCTCAGAGGAAATCCTTTGTTCTGCCTTCCTGGGATTGGGCTGCCAAGACCCCAGGAGGGCAGAAGCCTGTCTTCTGTGGGTTGGCAGCAGCGGTAGCTGCAGTGAAAACCCCAGAGAGCTGGTTTGGAAGAACCCGGGGTCCACGCTGGAGCCCTGGGGATGCATGGGATTGGCACCTCAATACCAGATTTGGCATGGGGGGACAATTCCATGATATTAGACATGTTACATGGCCATATTCGGAGTTACCATTGTGAAGCTACATATAGGTATTGACCTATATGTAGTGCACGCGTGTAATTGTGTCCCCGCACTCACAAAGTCTGGGGAAATTGCCCTGAACTATGTGGGGGCACCTTGGCTAGTGCCAGGGTGCCCTCACACTTAGTAACCTTGCACCTAACCTTCACTAAGTGAGTGTTAGACATATAGGTGACTTATAAGTTACTTAAGTGCAGTGTAAATTGGCTGTGAAATAACGTGGACGTTATTTCACTGAGGTTGCTGTGGCAGTCCTGTGTAAGAATTGTCTGAGCTCCCTATGGGTGGCAAACAAAATGCTGCAGCCCATAGGGATCACCTGGAGCCCCAATACCCTGGGTACCTAGGTACCATATACTAGGGAATGATAAGGATGTTCCAGTGTGCCAATTAGAATTGGTAAAAATGGTCACTAGCCTGCAGTGACAATTTTAAGGGCCGAGAGAGCATAAGCACTGAGGTTCTGATTAGCAGAGCCTCAGTGACACAGTTAGGCACTACACAGGGAACACACAGTCAGGCCACAACTATGAGCACTGGGGTCCTGGCTACGAGGATCCCACTGAAACAGGCAAAAACAAACTGATACACAAGTACAAATGGGGGTAACATGCCAGGCAAGATAGTACTTTCCTACAATTAATACCTGCAATGATCGGTCTACCTTCAGGTGGAAAACCTCCCTTGTGGATTTTTGGTAGGAGGTACAATGTTGGAGTAGTGGGATGTTTCACAAACAGATAGGTATTTTCTTCCAAGTTAAGTAAATCCCTAGAGTACCAGAGGTCCAATAATTCTTTTAAGTTATATTGTACCTACTGAGTTGGATTATTTGTTAACTTCACGCAGCAGGGATTGTCATTTATTTGTTGATATACTTCATGAAGGTAATCCTTTTTATTAAGACAATGACAATGACTATGTTCCCCCTTTGTATGCTTGTCTGCTCTCTATGAGCCTTCCATGCCTCTTATAGATCAACCTGCGCTCCCCATAACGTATGATGCTGGCACACGATTGCCATTATAGGGGATGCAGCTGACCTCTATTGGCGCACTGCACCCTGACGGCAAATTCATTACCCCAGATCTAGCACTGCAGGAGCCTTTCAACACTCGACTTTATAGGTTCACCCATTTCCAACTGCAGGCTGTGCTCTGTGCTCAGAATTATGATTTTCTCGCTGCACCACTGGTGCTTCAGGCTTTAGAAATACTGCACACCTCCTCAACACCACATTGCATGATCACCAGACTATACATTGCTATGCAGTCTACTGCGCCTGCTATATGTCCTAGCGCAGAGGTGATATGGGAATGCAACCTGAGAATGCATCTTTCGGTTGCTAGCTAGATATATTGCTGTGCACACATTCACACATTATCCCCAAATTATTTTTCGCGCTTGATTCATTTCAAGTTTCTGCATTGTGTATAGTACACTCCGGTGCGCCTACACTACATGGGGATCCATACTGATTTGTGCTGTTGGAGGTGCTCCACTGTGGATGCAGACTTTCTGCACTCCTCTTGGGGATGCCTCGAAGTGCAGAGTTTCTGGCAGGATGTGTTAGACGTAGTGAATGCTGTGACAGGTACTGCGACTCCATGCACCCCTCTGGTTGCTCTCTTGGGTTATGTGAGGACATCAAGAGTGGGTTGCGAAAAATGGTGGGATTGCTGCTTCTGCTGGCCAAGCATAGAATAGCGATGAGATGTGGTCGTGGAGGGTCTCCTCAGAAGTCTGACTGGCTGAAGGATGCTGTATATTGTCAGGAACAGCTGCAATTATATTGGGATACGATGCTGACAGGTTCACAACCCCTAGATATCTGGGCCCCCCTATTGAGTTTTTGGCAGGCACTAGCGACCGACTTGCCAGTGCAAGAAGCAGCGCTTGCACCACATTTTCCCAATGTTATGATTGATGCATCTGAGGCTGCAGGTGTAAGTCATAGATAATTCAATACTGTACTCATTTTTGTTTGAACTGATGAGTGCCCTTTCTTCCTCCTCAAGTTCTCCCCTCCCCCCAAGATACTCTCCCCTCTTCTCATACTGAGATTGTGTCTCATTTTGCAGCACACAAAAATGGATGTTAATGAGATGACACAACAAATGCATTTCTGTGTTGATATACTATTTGGTGATTATTAGCCATCTACAATATTGAACGTGCATAGTCAGTTCTGAGGTGACTGACTTTTGTTCTGTACTCTGTATGTTTATTTTCTTATTGCAAAATCAATAAAGAAATAATTTTTAAAAGTTGACTACCTCTTTATTGGATTCCAGACTGTTTTAAAAAAAAAAATCCCCAATTTTCTTTATGCAATATAAATCAACTCATACATAACTACACCGTATGTTAGGCACACTTCATCAGCACTACAACTCATTCCACCCCTCCAGGTACGATGTCTAGACTATGCCAGCTCTACAGTCTGCATCTTTTTATGTAATGCTACCGTACAGAGCTTATGGCCGAACAGTACAGTAGTGGCTGTATAATAGTCTATCTTCAAGCTGCGTAACACTTGAATATTGTAGAAGTGAGCAAGTTTATCTATATCAGTCACAGTGCACAGTATATTAAATCTTAGCAATGAAACAAATGTTACTGCAATGCATGTTACCAGATACCAACATGAAGAGAGAGCAGCTGTCACCTTCCAATTGACCAGACAACAGTATTCAGGTGGGACAGGCCCTTAGAGGGGCCAGCGGACATCCAACCTGTAATTAAACAGGTACCTAGAACAAGGAAGGAGGGAGGGGGAAGCCCCTTGAGGAAGCGTAGAATCGAAGGGAGAGGGGCACATCATCATCCATCCACTCTCAGCCACATAACCGCAAACCACTTATTTACTTCCCAATCAGGATGTCAGTATCAGCACTTAACTATTGGGTTTGTCTGCTAAGGAGTCCTCACCGTCCTTGACAGACTCTCCATGCAGGCCCTCGATCATACCACACCAGACCTTCAGGTCTCGCTCAGCGTGTTCATCCACACATATTTTACGGAGTCTGCATTACTCCGCATTCGCCCACTCAATGAGGTCAGATAGCCACTTATTATGCGACGGGGGGACCGAGTTTGCCCACCGGATTGCAAAACACCTCTTGGTCAAAACAAGACCCAGCTGCGCAAATCTATATGCCATTTTGCGCCCTTTTGTAGAAGTGGGTAGAAGTCCCAGCAAGCACTGACTCATTGTTACCGTCGCGCTCACAACCGTCACATCTCTCAATGTCTGCACTATCTGGCACCAAAAGGGTTTAATGAGGCTACATGCCCATGTTAGGTGTTCAAAAGTGGCTGGGGACACTCCGCAGCGGGCACATCTGTCAGGTCGTGATGGGAATATTCTGTGAAGGTGTTGCGGCATCAGATATGCTCTATGTCGATAGTAAAAGTGCGGCAGTTTAAATCTAGCATTGCTAGTCCCACCAGTGAGCCAGTCCTAGTCCATTCCCCATCAGTAAGTGGAGTTACCAGGGACGCATCCCATCGAGCTTTTGCCCAATTTATGTTTATCTGCCTATCCCTTTTTAGAGCCTTGTATGTTCAGGAGAGGAGACCACAATCACAACCTGGGTCAATAAGTGCCATTACGTGGTGGGATACAATGGGCTCCACGGGGAAAGATGTCCAAATCTCCCGGGCCGTCCGCAAAAGGCTTGCATATTGCAGGAATTGTCCCTAGTCAACTCCAAATAGAGACTCGGCCTCCCATCGTGTGACAAGTGTGCCATTTTGGTATAAATCACCGGCATTATTACATCCACCTGCTCGCCATTTTGAGAAGTCCAGGATATCAGTCACTCTAGCAAAGGGGCGGATCTACCAGAGCGGAAGTAGGCGTGCATAGGGTGCTCGCCGAAGTACCCACGTAACAGCCTGCTCCCACATCCGCAACACCTGCGCTACTAGGAAGGGGGCACCCTGTGGAAGCCTAGAGCCACCCATTAGTAGGCCTGGTCGAGATATACATATGGAGCCTTCTAAAAATTATTTTTCCCAGTTGGGGGCATCTTCGCACCACATGGCCAAATAATGCAGCAAGCCCGCTTGTAGTATAGATGTAGGTCTGGTAGCCCCAATCCCCTGTCGACCAAATCTAACTTCAACACCTCAATGCGAACTCTGCATCTCTTACCTGCCCAGACTAGGGACAGCAGCAGTTTATCTGTTGAAACAGAGGAGGGGGTAGTTCACAGAACGAGTTTTGCATAACATACAGGTAGTGCAGGAGTAAGATCATTTTAGTGAGTGCAATTCTGCCCATTACCGACAGTGGGAGGACGGTCCAAAATTGGACAGAGACTCGGAGGCCATCCATCACTCTACCCATGTCCAAGTCATATTGAAGTTGAGGGAAGTGCGCCACCTGCATAACCAAGTACTGAAAGGACTCAGTCGCCCATGCCAAATCCACCTGCGGGAGCTCTGATGGCGCCACAGTCATCAGACCCGCCATGGGGTACAACATCGTCTTCCGACGGTTGACATGGAGGCCAGATATCCCACCAAATTTGTCCACCATTTGTAACAAGAGCGGGATCGACCGTTCCGGGCCTGTAACGTACACTAGAGCATCATCTGCATATAGTGATACAATGTGCATTCTTGTCCCCACACGTATGCCCCACCTCTGCAGGTCTGCCCTCAGTTGTATGGCTAGAGGCTCCATAGCCAACACGAACTGTAGCGGCGATAATGGGCAGCCCTGCCGTGTGTCCCGTTCGATATTAAATGAGTCTGACACTATTGCTCTAGTACGCACCCGCGCCAGCGGTGCTGTATACAGCAGACGCACCCATGACAGGAAGTTTGGTTCAATGCCCATCCTGCGCAGGACCTCCCATAAGTAGTCCCAGGACAGAGTATCAAATGCCTTTCCTATGTCTAAGGCGACCAGCGCAGCGCAGATTGCAGAGCCGCGTGTCTCATGCCTTACATGCAATAACCCCTGCAAGTTCATATGGGTTCCCCTCCCAGGAATGAATCTGCATTGATCCTCCCGCACTAAATGGGTTACCACTCGCTGTAAGCGCGTTGCCAGTACCTTAGCAAGTAGTTTTACGGCAACATTATGCATGGACAGTGGCCTATAGGGTCAGCTGTATCTTTCCGTGGTTTTGTTATCATAACAATCAATGCTTCCCTCATGTGTGCTGGCAGGGTGCCTTCTCTACATGCCTTGTGAAATGTTTCCAACAATCTGGGAAGAACCGTTGCAGAATATGTTTGGTAAAACTCAACTGGTATCCCATCAGGACTGGGCGTTTTACCATGCGTCATGGCCCCCAAGGCTTCCTGTAACTCCTTCAGTGACACCTCCCCCTCCAGTTCCTCCGTCTGAGCCTCAGCAAGCTGGGGAAGTCGAAGCCCGTCCAGGTACCCACGCATTTGACATCTATCTTTGCGCTTTGGAAAAGTGTATATGGTTTTTAGGTGCAGTCCAGTCCAGTTTTTTCCTAATACCCTATGATTTACCAAGGCTTTCGCCTCTTATGACGACGACCTTTAGGGCCTCCCATTCTATGCCCAGGGACTGGGTCATAGCCCAGTTCACGCTAAAATATCCATTCAGCTCTGCCTGTATGTCTCCCTTATATTCAGGGTCCCCAAGTAGCTCAGGCCGCATTCGCCATAGGGGGATCGCCGGCTTCGGTGCATGCGTCTCGCATTCTAATAACAGACGGGCATGATCTGAAAGTAATCTAGCCTGATAGACAGCTCAATGGACATCGAGCGTGCCGTCGTTTGTTAGCAGAAAAATATCCAATCTGCTATGATCCCCATGTGTGGATGTGTAACAAGAAAATGTTTTGGATGTGGGGTGTAGTTCCCTCCCTATATCCACTAAGTGCAGGCTTCTCATGATCTCGCAGAGCTTGGCAGTCATATGAGGCTAAGGGCCAGATGTAGGAAGGCATTAGTGCCTTGCAAACGGCGAAAAACGCCGTTTGCGAGACGCTAATGCCCTCACGCGATGCGGAAACACATATTGCGAGTCGCTACCGACTCGCAAAATGTGTTTCAGACTCGCAAATAGGAAGGGGTGTTCCCTTCCTATTTGCGAGTCGCACCACGATGTAGAGTTGATTTGTGTCCGCGAAAGCGGTCGCAAATCAACTCGCAGTTACCATCCACTTGAAGTGGATGGTAACTCATTCGCAAACGGGAATTGGTCCCCAAGGGACCCCTTCCCCTTTGTGAATGCTCACAATAATATTTTTTCAGAGCAGGCAGTGGTCCTATGGACCACTGCCTACTCTGAAAAAAAACGAAACTAAAAGGTTTCGGTATTTTTTCTATTTGCAGCTTGTTTTCCTTTAAGGAAAACGGGCTGCAAAGAGAAAAAAAAAAATGCTTTATTGAAAAGCAGTCACGGACATGGTGGTCTGCTGTCTCCAGCAGGCCACCATCCCCGTGAGTGCCTAGATTCGCTATGGGGTCGCAAACTGCGACCCACCTCATAAATATTTATGAGGTGGGTCTTTGCGACCCCATAGCGAGTCGCAGAAGGTGTCCGAGACACCTTTCTGCATTTCCTTTTGCGAGGTGCAAATTGCGAGTCGCTGGGACTCGCAATTTGCACCTCGCAAAAGGAAACCTACCTACATCTGGCCCTTAGTGCCCAGTTTTGGCGGGTTCCGATCCAAAGTGCCTTCTAAGACACAATTAAAATCACCCGCCCAAATGATGGGCATCCCCACGTAGGGTTCTAATTTTTGTTGGAGCTTATTAAAGAACTCTGCATCATCCGAGTTGGGGGCATATATATTTAGATGAAGAGTTCACGCCCGTTTAATTCTCTGTGCAAGAATATATAGCGGCCTTGTACGTCCACCATTAGACTTTTTAGTTGGAATGGGATCCCAGGGGCAACCCAGACAGACAACCCCCTAGCGTAGGATGAATATGTTGCCGAATATAACTGTCCCGCCAATTTTTGTGTAATATTTGTGCTTCATTATCCATTAAGTGCGTCTTCTGTAGGAGAGCAATGTGGGCACCTATTCGTCTAAGGTAGGTGTGTACTCTATAGCACTTTATAAAAGAGTTCAGCCCTCTCACGTTCCTTGCATTAGGGTACCCATCATGATCCATGTCAACCTACAATCGCCACAGCGCGCTCTCAACAGTGTAACTCCATGTCTCCTCTTCAGCACAATGCATACAGTATGCCAAGTATATAAAACAGAACTCCAACTCCAACCAAGAATGGCATTCAACACCCCCATCCCTCCCCAGGAAAACACATCCCTCAACTAGTGTCTGCCCAATCCGTGTGTGCGCCCCGCTATCCAGTCCAAAATCCAGAGGAGAGGAAGAGCAATCGCTGCCCCCACTCGATAGCAAGGTACCAGTCAAGATAGTGCGACCAACTCACAAGTAGTTCTCCAACTCCTCTCACAACCATCCAACCACACAAACACTGTACCCGAATAACTCAGCTTATCACTGCAACAAAAAAAGCATAAACAACAAGACACGCGCCACCTAGAGAAAGAAAAGATAGGAAGACAAGTTTAGTTGTGGCCAAAGGAGGACAGCTTGTGTGTTAGATCGCCCCCTCCCCGTGTCTTGTTGCGGTCCCGAATCCCCGCCTCCCCCAGCCCTGGTAGACAGTGTGAAAGAGAGGGGGGAGAGTAAGAGGGAAAAGAGCAGAAAGAAGGGGGATCAATATTTCCAAGCCTGGTATGAGCCCAGCTCCAGAATTCCAACTCAGGCCCATAGTTATACTTTTTTAGCTCTGCATTTGCGCCGCTTTTTGATGCAAAAGCGGTGCAAACTTACAAAATACAATTGTATTTTGTAAGTTTGCACGGCTTTTGCGTAAACAAATTACGCAAATGCAGCGTTACAAAAGTATAAATATGAGCCTCGGTGTCTCATCAACGTCTCTCAGGTGTCGGCATTGTCCGAGTCCAGAGTCAGGCCATCCTCGCCGTGTGGCGATCTGGAACACAAGGAAGCCTCCGAGGTGATGTATTTCACTAACAGTCTGGCCTCCTCACGCTCCTGTCTTCTCCGTTCCATACTCATGGTGCCATCTGGATGCACTATCACTCTATTGCCACGACTGGTGCGATGGCGCCTGTAATTCCTGTGCGCGGTGGCCTGCGAATCACTTGCTTCCTTGTTCCCCCCTTGTCTTCCTCTGTGTGGGGTTTCCAGGGGTCCCTCACTGACTCTCAGTTCCAACCAGTCCCAGACTGCTTGAGAAGTCTGAAAAAAATGTGAGCGGCCCGCGTGGAGGACCTTCAACTTGGCTGGGTATAGTAACATATAGGTGTAAACCAATTCTTTAACTTTTGTTTAACACCTACTTACGATTGTCTTTGGAGCTGTACCTCCCTAGTATAGTCTGAAAAGAAGCGTATAGTGTGATTCTTGTAGGTAGGGTCACAGTGTTTGCGCACTTCCTGTAAGATAATGTCTTGGTCCCTATAGTTGAGGATTTTGGCAATGATCGTTCTAGGGGGAGCTCCCTGCAGTGGAGGGGGGATTAAGGCTCTGTGTGCTTGCTCAACCATGAACACCGACGATAGGGGGGTGGCGGGCAACTTCATTTTGATCCAGTCCTCTATGAAGGCCTCCTGGGCCATCCCCTCCACCCCTCTGGAAAGCCCACTACAAGTAGATTACACCTCCTCGCCCTTCCCGCTGCATATTCAGCCCTCACCTCCAGTTTGCGTGTTTTAACTTCAAGGGTGGTCACAGTGGCCTTCAGCGTATCTATGTCCGTTTGCATGCAAGTCACTTGTTGCTCAGTGGCCAAAGACCGTTCTGCCCCCACCTTCAAATCTGCTCTCAATAAGTTGACGTCCACTGCCATAGCTGCAATTTGCGTTTGTACTGCCTGTCTGGATGCCTCAATGGCAGCCAGGATTTGCACTCCGTGGGTTCATCCCCCTTTTCCATGGGTCCAGAGGGATCCTTCTGCAAACTCCCTCCTGTATTCTGGGCTGGGTCCATCCGGGTTTGCTGCGCACCTTTGTTCGATCTGTTTTTGCCCATGTTGCACATGGCGAAGGTACTGGTGGTCCCGCTGCGGGCAACAGGATAACCACCCAGTCCCCACGTTCTCACGACTCACTGTGTCTCAGCCGACGAGCGGTGAGTTTCCGTTGTAGCAGCGCCAGTCAGGACGCCCAGCGCAGGCGATGCCAGATTTCTGGTGTCTTTTGCGTTCTAGAGTGCTGTCCTGTTCAACCGGCCAGCTGTGTTCAAAGGGCCATCCAACAACGTTTAGGTACCCAGAAGGGGGGGAGGAGACAGCGCCCACACAACCAGCCCACTGACGGGCCCCATCCGCCTCCCAGGTCCCTCCGTCCCCTCTCCCAGCACAGCGCCAGGTCTCACCAGGCAGAGTATGCCCCCCCCAGGGGGGAGGGGGGGGCTCAAGCGTCAGAACAGGTGCACTTCACCTCCTCATCAGCGCGGTTTTCCGCATCTCCGTCTATCCACTGGGGTTCCCCTGTCTCCTCCGCACTGCTCACCGTCTTCCACCAGGCCTCTCCAGCGAGTCACCCCAGTCCAGGTGCTCAACGCCGGCACAGCCCTCACCGCGTGGGGGAGTGGGGGGAGTTAAGGAAATGAGGACCAAAACTGGTCGCCCCCCTCACAGCAGCCAACCCCGCTGGGGCCTCTCTGACCCAGGGCACACAGGGCAGGTCCAGGGCGCTAAATAACGCCAGCCCAGCTCGCAGATACGATCGCAGCCGCCATGTTAGAGTCAGGCACTCACCATGAGTGCAGCTCCGCGGCTCATTTTCTGTGTTTTCATCCTTCGTCTGCGCTCCACCTCGGTCCCCCGATCCCCATCAAAAGGTCTGCTGGGTCCGCATGCCTCAGGACGGCAGTATGGTGGAGGATTTTTAAGCGGGGCCGGGAGCACTCACCTAGTGCGTCCAGTCGGCCATCTTGTGGGCCACGCTCCCCAGATTCCAGACTGTTAGTTTGATGACTATACCTTGCATCACATTAATCATTATTGTAACCTGTAATAGATTTTAGGAGATTACTTTATCACCTAAGAATACTTTTTTTGATGTACATTGAATTGAATTATAACATCATTATGTTATTCAGATTTTCTATGCTGCAGCTAGAAAAGCAGTTATAGAAGAATATTATTATGTTGCTCCAAATCAGCTACACAAAGATTACTTCAATCACTGTATTTTGCACAAAATTGCACATGTTGATTGCACACAATTTTCCAGCCATGCAGCTCACTTTACTTTCACTTCCATCAGTAGATGGGGAATATTTAGTCCCTCAAGCACTGATTTTGTTGGTAGAGTTATTGTTGTTGGAAAGGGGAGAATCTCCCTTTTTCAACGGTATCTCTCCATTGTGGGTCCCTGTAAGGGGACTGTCATATAAAGGAGATCCCAACGTTGATCCAAAATTAGACACTGGGGTGAGGGGAGAGGCCATCCAGGCAAAGGAAACTGCTTGCCATCGTTCAGCATTCAGTATTTTTACACCCTCAGGAATGATTAGGGGGTTTAAAACCAGCTAGCAATAAGGGTTTATTATTAAAAAAGAACGGTGTTGGGCGGCATGCCCTGGCATTCATCCATGCCTCCTTCACCTTAAGGGCCCCACACTCTCTGGGCATCCCAGTTTCTCTACAAGGGATGGAATGAGGGCGACACATCCAGGCAGTAGTCCTTACCCCTACACTTGAAAGACATAAGAGTTTTTGTTTCTTTCTGACTCTCATCCTGTCCTAGGTGGGGGCAGAGGAGTATTCATTAAGCCCACTAAATACCACTGATTATTCGTTGTAACAAAAAAATAGGGTGGGGACCGCTTGCCAGGCACTGGGCACTCCCATAACACCTTGTTGCTCGAATGAGACTTTACCTTTAAAACAAAAGACAAGAGGCGTCAGGCAAAAAAGGAAATAGTTTGTTTAATTAGACATTGCTGCCGGGAGGGCAGTTGCAGAACCAGGGTCTGAGGACCATCTCTCATAGTATATTGAGTTGATGCAGGTTTAATACATTTCTTCTTGGTGCAATGAAGTAATAAAAAGCAAACATCTGTCAAAGAGTTATAGATACAATTGTAGATAAGGAAAGCAGGTGGGCCTCGACCTCGCGTGGACACAATGTGGGCCAGCGAGTACGTGTCCAAAAGTCTGAGGGGAGCATGGTAACTGTGTGTGCTGTGTCCTGATTGTCTAAATGTACCTAACTGCATGTGACATCTAACTTTTTGGTGATTTGGGAATGCATGCATCCCTCTGGCCATGTGTGTTTTATGGGGGGCAATCGCTGGGGACCATTATAGTGCTGCTGCCTGTAGAAGGCTGGCCTGGTTTGTAGTGGGTACCTTGGGCACTTACACCTTATACCAGGTCCAGTTATCCCTTATTAGTGAAATGTAGTAGTGTTCTAGCAGCTTAGGCGAATAGAGGTAGCTATAGCAGAGCAGCTTAGCCTGAACTAGGAGACATGCAAAGCTCATGCAATACCACTTATAGTTACACAGTACTTATACACAAGTAAAGACAATACTCAGTGTTACCAAAAAGAAAGTTATTTATTTGGGTGACAAAGTACCAAAAATATCTTAGAGACATTACGCCTTCTGGAGGTAAGTATTATACACAATATATACACTAGACACCAAAATTAGACAAGTAAATAGTCATATAACAATGCAAACAGTAGGAAATCCTATAGAATGGAATGGGAGAAAATAGGTCTAGGAGTAACACAAATCATATACTAAAAAAGTGGAATGTGAATCACAAATTACCCCCTAGACAAGTCTAGTGTGTGCAGAATCGCTGGGAGACTAAGAATACAGTAAAGGTAAGTAAATTACCCCACCCCAGAACCCAGTAAAGCAGGAGTAAAGTACTGCAGGTTTCCTTAGAACACACTACACATCGTTTTTTGGATTTTGCAGCAGCCAACCAAGTCTGTAAAGAACAACTGCTGGATTATTGGACCTGAAGACCTGCAAAGGAAGGGGACCAAGTCCAGAAGTCGAAAGAAGTTCCAGGAAGGACAGGAGCCCCTGCCAACCCAGAAGAGGGTGCAAAATAAGAGTCCCTGGTTTGTTGAAGACTACAGAAATGCACCCGAGGGAGATGCCAGCGGGTTCCTGCATGATGCAAAAGATGTCCCACGGCATGAAGCTCGTTGCAGGCAAGATTTTGTGTTGGAAGGCGCCAACAGGCCTTGGCTACAACAAAAGTGCGTTTTGCATCAAAATGGCGCTGGATGGACCCAGGAGGCACCTGGGGGCCTGAGCTCTGCGTGAGGAGGAAGAAGGGGCTATCAGCACTTTAGAGAGCCCTCAGGATGCCAGCCAGCACCCCCAGAAGCCACAGGATCTGGGTTCAAAGGAGGTGCAAAACACGGTTGATGCAGCACAACAAAAGAAGGTCCCACGCTGCCGGAGAACAACTCAGCGAGTTGAGTGTCGCAGGGTGGAGTGCTGGGGACCTGGGCCAGGCTGTGCAGGAAGGAATTTTGCAAAGAGTGCACAGAGGCCTCAGGAGGCGCAGAAGACACAAAACACAGGGGTACCATCGTTCTCGGGGAAGGCAAGGTCTTACCTCCTCCAAATTGTGTCAGCAGGCCCTCAGGACAGTCTACGTCGATGATGTCCACCCTCTGTGTCCCGAGGAGCATGCTTGTTGCTGTGAGAGGAGTCCCAGTGTACCGGTTGTCACCTTGGAATGTGCCTGCTTGTAGAAGGGGAGTGAATCCGTCACTCCACTGGAGATTTCTTTGGCCCTTCTGGTGCAGGATGAAGACAGGGACTCCCCGGGGCATGCACACCGTGGAAACTGTTGCAGTTGCTGAATTGGAGCTGAGGTTGCTGACACTTTGTTGCAGTTACAGAGTTTCTTGGCGCAGGCTGCGGTTGATCTGAGGTCAGAGGATGCTGAAGTTGTTGTAGAGGATTCCTGAAGGAGACTTGCAACCAGAATCTGAAGAGAACCCACAGGAGAGACCCTAAATATCCCTGAGAGGGGGATTGGCTACCTTATCAGGTATGGATTTATCAGGAGGGGTCTCTGACGTCACATGCTGGCACTTGCCACTCAGAGCCCTCCAGAGTGCCCCCACACCTTGTAAAGCAAGATGGCCGAAGTCTGGGACTCAATCGTGACGCTCTGGGCACCACCCCTAGTGTGGTGATGGACAGGGGAGTAGTCACTCCCCTTTCCTTTGTCCAGGTTCACGCCAAAGCAGGGAAAAAAGGGTCCCCGAACCGGTGTAGACTGGTTTATGCAAGGAGGGCACAATCTATGCCCTTCAAAGCATTTCCAGAAGCAGGGGGAGGCTACCCCTTCCCAGCCTGTAACACCTATTTCCTAAAGGAGAGGGTGTAACACTATGCTCTCAGTGGAAAAGCTTTGTTCTGCCTTTCTGGGACTGGGCTGCCCAGACCTCAGGGGGGCAGAACCCCGTCTGTGAGGTGGCAGTAGCTGTAGCTGCAGTGCAAGCCTCAGAGAGCTGGTTTGGCAGTACTGGGGGTCCATGGTGGAGCCCCCAGGATGCATGGAATTAGCTCCCCAATACCAGATTTGGAATGGGGGGACAATTCCAAGATCTTAGACAGGTTACATGGCCATATTCGGAGTTACCATTGTGAAGCTACATATAGGTAGAGATCTATATGTAGTGCACACGTGTAATGGCGTCCCTTCACCCACAAAGTCCAGGGAAATGGCCCTGAACTATGTGGGGGCACCTTTGCTAGTGCAAGGTTGCCCTCACACTTAGTAACTTTGCACCTAACCTTCAGCAAGTGAATGTTAGACATATAGGTGACTTACAAGTTACTTAAGTGCAGTGCAAATGGCTGTGAAATAGTGTGTGCACTATTTCACGCAGGCTGCAGTTTCCAGTCCTGTGTAAGGGTTTGTCTGAGCTCCCTATGGGTGGCAAAAGAAATGCTGCAGCCCATATGGGTCTCCTGGAACCCCAATGCCCTGGGTACCTGTAGGAAAGTACCATCTTGTCTGACATGTTACCCCCATTTTCACTGTATGTATATTTGTTTTTGCCCCTGTGTCACTGGGATCCTGCCAGTCAGGACCCCAGTGCTCATAGTATGTGCCCTGTATGTGTTCCCTTTGTGGTTCCTAACTGCATCACTGAGGCTCTGCTAACCAGAACCTCAATGTTTATGCTCTCTCTGCTTTCTAAATTTGTCACTGCAGGCTAGTGACTACATTTACCAATTCTCATTGGCACACTGGTACACCCATATAATCCCCCTTGTATATGGTACTTAGGTACCCAGGGTATTGGGGTTCCAGGAGCATTTCTTTTGCCACCCATAGGGAGCTCACACAATTCTTACAAAGGCCTGCCACTGCAGCCTGAGTGAAGTAACGTCCACATTATTTAACAGCCCTTTTTCACTGCCCATAAGTAACTTATAAGTCACCTATACGTCTAACCCTCACTTGGTGAAGGTTGGGTGCCAAGTTACTTAGTGTGTGGGCACCCTGGCACTAACCAAGGTGCTCCCACATCGTTCAGGGCAAATTCCCCAAACTTTGTGAGTGCGGGGACACCATTACACGTGTGCACTATACATAGGTCACTACTTATGTATAGCGTCACAATGGTAACTCCGAACATGGCCATGTAACATGTCTAAGATCATGTAATTGTCACCCCAATACCATTCTGGTGTTGGGGAGACAATTCCATGATCCCCTGGGTCTCTAGCACAGAACCCGGGTGCTGCCAAACTGCCTTTCCGGGGTTTCCACTGCAGCTGCTGCTGCTGCCAACCCCTCAGACAGGATTCTGCCCTCCTGGGGTCTGGGCAGCCCCGTCCCAGGAAGGCAGCACAAAGGATTTCCTCCTCTGAGAGAGGGTGTTACACCCTCTCCCTTTGGAAATAGGTGTGAAGGGCAGGGGAGGAGCAGCCTCCCCCAGTCTCTGTAAGTACTTTGATGGGCACAGATGGTGCCCATCTCTGCATAAGCCAGTCTACACCGGTTCAGGGATCCCCCAGCCCTGCTCTGGCGCAAAACTGGACAAAGGAAAGGGGAGTGACCACTCCCCTGACCAGTACCTCCCAGGGGAGGTGCCCAGAGCTCCTCCAGTGTGTCCCAGACCTCTGCCATCTTGGATTCAGAGGTGTTGGGGGCACACTGGACTGCTCTGAGTGACCAGTGCCAGCAGGTGACGTCAGAGACCCCCTCTGATAGGCTCTTACCTCTCTTGGTAGCCAATCCTCCTTTTTTAGTAGCCAAACCTCCTTTTCTGGCTATTTAGGGTCTCTCCTCTGGGGTATTCTTCAGATAATGAATGCAAGAGCTCACCAGAGTTCCTCTGCACTTCCCTCTTTGACTTCTGCCAAGGATCGACCACTGACTGCTCTAGGACGCCTGCAAAACCGCAACAAAGTAGCAAGACGACTACCATCAAAATTGTAGCGCCTCATCCTGACGGCTTTCTCGATTGTTTCCTGGTGGTGCATGCTCTGAGGGCTGTCTGCCTTCACCCTGCACTGGAAGCCAAGAAGAAATCTCCCGTGGGTCGACGGGATCTTCCCCCTGCTAACGCAGGCACCAAAAGACTGCATCACCGGTCCTCTGGGTCCCCTCTCATCCTGACGAGCGTGGTCCCTTAAACACAGGAGCTAGATCCAAGTGGCCCCCACTGTCCAGTGATCCGTCAGTCCAAGTTTGGTGGAGGTAAGTCCTTGCCTCCCCACGCTAGACTGCAAACCTGTGTATTGCGTGATTTGCAGCTGCTCCGGCTTCTGTGCACTTCTCTAAGGATTCCTTTGTGCACAGCCTAGCCTGGGTCCCCAGCACTCCGTCCTGCAGTGCTCAACTCTCTGAGTGGGACTCCGACGTCGTGGAACCCTCCTTTTGTGACTCCGGTTACACCAATCTTCTAAGTGCCTGCGCCGGTACTTCTGCGGGTGCTGCCTGCTTCTGCGGGGGTTCTCTGAGTTGCTGAGCGCCCCCTCTGTCTCCTCCTCCAAGGGGCGACATCCTGGTCCTTCCTGGTCCCCAGCAGCACCCAAAAACCTCTACCGTGACCCTTGCAGCTAGCAAGGCTTGTTTGCAGTATTTCTGCATGAAACACTTCTGTAACATCCAGCATGCCGCGGGACATCTTCCATCCAAAGGAGAAGTTCCTATCCCTTTTCGTTGTTGCAGAATCTTTGGCTTCTTCCACCCGGCGGCAGCCTTCTTGCACCTTCATCCGGGGATCCTGGGCTCCTGCCCCCCCTGGACACTATCGCGACTCTTGGACTTGGTCCCCTTGCCTTGCAGGTCCTCAGGTCCAGGAATCCATCTTCAGTGCTTTGCTGGTGTTTGTGGTTCTTGCAGAATCCCCCTATCACAACTATTGTGTCCTTTTGGGGTAGTAGGGGAACTTTACTCCTACTTTTCAGGGTCTTGGGGTGGGGTATCTTAGACACCCTGACTGTTTTCTTACAGTCCCAGCGACCCTCTACAAGCTCCCATAGGTCTGGGGTCCATTCGTGATTCGCATTCCACTTTTGGAGTATATGGTTTGTGTTGCCCCTAGACCTATGTTCACCTATTGCATCCTATTGTGATTCTACATTGTTTGCACTACTTTTCCTATTGTTACTTACCTGTTGTGGGTTTGTGTGATTGTGTACATATAACTTGTGTATATTACTTACCTTGTACCTGATGGTACTCACTGAGATACTTTTGGCATATTGTCATAAAAATAAAGTACCTTTATTTTTAGTAACTCTGAGTATTGTGTTTTTTTATGATATTGTGCTATATGATATAAGTGGTATAGCAGGAGCTTTGCATGTCTCCTAGTTCAGCCTAAGCTGCTTTGCCATAGCTACCTTCTATCAGCCTAAGCTGCTAGAAGCACCTCTATTCTACTAATAAGGGATAACTGGGCCTGGCAGAGGGTGTAAGTACCACAAGGTACCCACTATAAGCCAGGCCAGCCTTCTACAGTACCTAGGTATCATATACTAGGGACTTACAAGGGGGGTCCAGTATGGCAATTGAAATTGGTAAATGTAGTCACTGGCCTAGAGTGACAAATTTAAACGCAGAGAGAGCATACTCACTGAGGTTCTGATTAGCAGAGCCTCAGTGACACAGTTAGGCACTACACAGGCATACACATTAGGCCACAAACTATGAGCATTGGGGTCCTGGCTTGTAGGATCCCAGTGAGACAGGCAAAACACACTGACATATAGGTTTTCATCTATGAGCACTGGGTTGCTAGCAGGATCTCAGTGACACAGTAAAAACACTGACACACACTCACAAACAGGCCAAAAGTGGGGGTAACCATGCAAGAAAGAGGCTACTTTCCTACACTGCCTACCTGTGGGACCTGTTCTAAGTTTTCATGTTTGGAGATTTGGCTGTCTCCTAAGTGTTACCCCACCTCTAACATGTCAGTCATTAACCTTCAGGCTTGGGTCGCAGAGCCTGCCTGAACACATACTTAAGTGGGGTTGATGGACAGTTCATGGCAGGAGAATCTAACAGTGGTGATGCGGTTCTGTTTGTGTATGAAAATGTATCACTTGTGTGTAAGAATATCTTGTCATTGTGTACTGTTATTAATCAGTCTGATATCAACACTTCCCCCCTCTAGTTGAATTTTCAACTACACCATCAAACCCACAGGTCATGACAGTCACATTGTCGGTACTTTGTTGTCCTATCGCCCTTGTTACTTGTACTCTACCCAATTTGGGGACTGCGTTTTTACAGCAGGAAACCCCCAATGACGGAAACCACACAATAACAGCAACATGACGAAAATGGGCAACAATGACGTGCACAAACCGGTCAGCCACTGGGGGAGACAGGAGAACAGTTTGTGAACCACTGCTGCTCAGGGGTGTAGGAGGCTGGCCTGGCGTATAGTGGGTACCTAATGAAACTTACACCTTGTGCCAGGTCCAGTTATGCCTTATTAGTAGATTAGTATTATTCCAGCAGCTTAGGCTGATAGAGGTAGCTATAGCAGAGCAGCCTAGGCTGAACTAGGAGACATGCAAAGCTGCTACTATATCACTTATATCATATAGCACTATATCATAAGAATCACAATACTCAGAGTTACTCAAAATAAAGGTACTTTATTTTAGTGACATTGTGCCAAAGATATCTCAGAGGATATACTCCCTTAGGAGGTAAGAAAAATACACAAAATATACACACAAACCAAAATCAGGTAAGTAACAGTTAGAAAAGTAGTGCAAACACTGTAGAATACAGTAGATGCAATAGGCCTAGGAGCAACACAAACCATATACTAAGATAGTGGATTCTAACCACTTAGGGACCCCTGGCCTAGTGTAGTGTGTAGAGGGTCGCTGGGAGTGTCAGAAAACACTAAGGGTGTCCAGATACCCCAACCCAAGACCCTGAAAAGTAGGAGTAAAGTGATCCAGAACCACACTAAAGTTATGATAGGAGATTCTGCAAAGATCACAACTGACTGCAAAGCACTGAAGACGGATTCTTGGTCCTGAGGACCTGTAAAGGAAGGGGACCAAGTCCAAGAGTCACAAAAGTGTCCAGGAGGGTGGGGGGGGTGAGGGGGGCAGGAGCCCACTAAACCCCAGATGAAGGTGCAAAATGGCTGCCTCCGGGTGGAAGAGGCTGAAGATTCTGCAACAACGGAAGATGCCAGGAACTTCTCCTTTGCACAGAAGATGTCCGACGGCGTCCTGGAGGATGTAGAGTTGTTTCTTTGGGGAAAGACCGCAAACAAGCCTTGCTAGCTGCAAAGGTCGCGGTTGAGGAAAATGGGTGCTGCCCGGGCCCAGGAAGGACCAGGAGGTCGCCACTTGGAAGAGGAGACAGAGGGGCCCCTCAGCAACACAGAGAGCCCACGCAGAAGAAGGCAGAACTCGCAGAAGTACTTGAACATGGGTTCAAGAAAACTGAGCACAGCAGTCGTCTCAACACTACAAAGGAGGGTCCCACGAAGCCGGTGGTCAACTCAGCGAGTTGAGCAAAGCAGGACGGAGTGCTGGGGACCTGGGCTGTGCTGTGTATGAAGGATTCCTTGCAAAAGTGCACAGAAGCCCTAGCAGCTGCAGTTCACGCAGTACACAGGATTACTGTCTGGCGAGGGGAGGCAAGGACTTACCTCCGCCAAATTTGGACAGAGGGACCACTGGACTGTCGGGGTCACTTGGATCCAGCTCCTGTGTTCCAGGGACCACGCTCATCACGATGAGAGGGGACCCAGAGGACAGGTGAAGCAGAAGTTTGGTGCCTGCGTTAGCAGGGGGAAGATTCCGTCGACCCACTGGAGATTTCTTCTTGGCTTCCAGTGCAGGGTGAAGGCAGACAGCCCTCAGAGCAGGCACCACCAGGAAACAGTCGAGAAAGCCGTCAGGATCAGGCGCTCCAATGTCGCTGGTAGTCTTCTTGCTACTTTGTTGCAGTTTTGCAGGCGTCCTGGAGCAGTCATCGGTCGATCCTTGGCAGAAGTCGAAGAGGGAGATGCAGAGGAACTCTGGTGAGCTCTTGCATTTGTTATCTGAGGAAAAGCCCACAGTAGAGACCCTCAGAGGAGGATTGGCCACCTAGTCAGGTAAGCACCTATCAGACGGGGTCTCTGATGTCACCTGCTAGCACTGGCCACTCAGAGGCCCCCATTGTGCCCTCACTCCTCTGGATTCAAGATGGCAGAGGTCTGGGACACTGGAGGAGCTCTGGGCACCACCCCTGGGGTGGTGATGGACAGGGGAGTGGTCACTCCCCTTTCCTTTGTCCAGTTTCGTGCCAGAACAGGGGCTGGGGGATCCCTTAACTGGTGTAGACTAGTTTATGCAAGGAGGGCACCATCTGTGCCCTTCAAAGCATTTTCAGAGGCCAGGAGAGGCTACTCCTCCCAGGCCCTTAACACCTATTTCCAAAGGGAGAGGGTGTAACACCCTCTCTCAGAGGAAATCCTTTGTTCTGCCTTCCTGGGACTGGGCTGCCCAGACCCCAGGAGGGCAGAAGCCTGTCTGTGGGTTGACAGCAGTGGTAGCTGCAGTGAAAACCCCCGAGAGCTGGTTTGGCAGTACCCGGGGTCCATGCTAGAGCCCCGGGGATGCATGGGATTGGCACCCCAATACCAGATTTGGCATGGGGGACAATTCCATGATCTTAGACATGTTACATGGCCATATTTGGAGTTACCTTTGTGAAGCTACTTATAGGTATTGACCTATATGTAGTGCACACGTGTAATGGTGTCCCTGCACTCACAAAGTCTGGGGAAATTGCCCTGAACTATGTGGAGGCACCTTGGCTAGTGCCAGGGTGCCCTCACACTTAGTAACTTTGCACCTAACGTTTACCAAGTTAAGGTTAGACATATAGGTGACTTATAAGTACCTTATGTGCAGTGTAAAATGGGTGTGAAATAATGTGGATGTTATTTCACTCAGGCTACAGTGGCAGTCCTGTGTAAGAATTGTCTGAGCTCCCTATGGGTGGCAAACAAAATGCTGCAGCCCATAGGGATCTCCTGGAACCCCAATACCCTGGGTACCTATGTACCATATACTAGGGACTTATAAGGGTGTTCCAATGTGCCAATTTGAATTGTTGAAAATGGTCACTAGCCTATAGTGACCATTTTAAAGACAGAGAGAGCATAAGCACTGATGTTCTGATTAGCAGAGCCTCAGTGACACAGTCAGTCATTACACAGGGATACACATTCAGGCCACAACTGATGAGCACTGGGGTCCTGGCTAGCAGGATCCCAGTGAGACAGGCAAAAACAAAGTGACACACAAGTAAAAATGGGGGTAACATGCCAGGCAAGATGGTACTTTCCTACAAGAGGAACTTACCTCTCATGCATGTCTCTCTGCAGCCGGTGCAATGCTTGAATGTTAAGTGTCAAAGTTCCATAGTCCGTGTCATTGGCAGGTATAAAGGTATAACAAGGTGCACGGATCTAGGCACAGACCCCATCCTCCACTGCAGTCATCAAGTCCAAAACATACCGATGTTGCATCACCATGAGGCAAATGGCTCTTGGTTCTTCTTTGATGACATTAAGGCCGAGCTCAGTACTGTTCACCATTTTGAGCATCTTCCACCATGTTATCTGCAACCAGCGGGTGTAGGAAAGTGCTCCTTTTGGCATGGTTATCCCCCCACACTTTTTGCCTGTTATCTGATGCCAACTTGACTTAGTGTGTGCTGAGACCCTGCAAACAAAACCCCAGCACCGGTGATATTTCCCTAAACTGTACTATTGCTTCCATAATTGGCACACCCCTGGCACACAGCTAAATCCCTTGTAAGAGGTCCCGGTTGTACCAAGGGCCCTGTAACCAGGGAGAATCCGAGGGCTGCAGCATGTATTGTGCCACGCTAAGGGACTCTTCACCAGACACATGCACACTGCCATTGCAGACTGTGGGGGTCATTCTAACCCTGGCGGTCAGTGATAAAGCGGCGGCCAACCCGCCAACAGGCAGGCGGTCCAAAAAATGGAATTCTGACCCTGGCGGGAACCGCCAACACAGCCCGCCACATTAACACTCCGACCGCCACGGCGGGACCGACAAACAGCGCGGCGGTCACCGCCAACAGGCAGGCGGCAGACAATGTACCGCCCACCCTATCACAACTCACCAATCCGCCACCTTTTCCGGGGCGGGAGCCCCGCCGATAAAAACACGGCAGAAACAGACTACGAACGGGAAAACGCTCACCTATACACACTCCACGAGGAAGGAGGACAGCATGGAGCCCGAATTACACATCCTACCGGCTATTGTCTACCTGCTCATCTACCAGGTGTACGAACGCCGGCGCAGACGACAACGGTGAGTACTGCACCTACGACACAGGGGAGGGGGGAGGAGGAAAGCTTACGGGCACACACATACGCGATACACCCACCCCCCTAACCCACCCCCCCAATACCTACACACCAATGCAGAGCAACTAGTCAGAGTGACACCCCCCAAACCCCTCAGAAGAATGCAAAGACATAATTCAAATGAAGTTTAAAATGTATGTATAAAATAGGTTCATTTAAGTCATGGTAAATATGCCATATGAAATATACAAAAGAAATAATGAACATAGTGCAAAGTATAAACATAGTCAATAAGTCCTGCACAGTCCGTTCAATATCCATAGTCCGTGGGCCAATGTGTACAAACACATGGGCAAAGCCCACACAGGAGACCGGAAACCATTGGAGAGAACACTGCTGGAGCATCAGATGAGAAAACAACAGGCACCTCAGGGGGAAGGGAAAGGGGGGCACCTCAGCCACATGAGTCCACGACGCCAGATCCATGAGGGGCCTCCATGCCCACTGTACCATCCTGGGGAGTGCAAAGCCACAGTCCATCAGATGGATAACCGACTCCACTGGTATTGGAGGAGGCATGGTGCCCAGAGTGCTTCGTGAACACCTGCTCGACACAGAACCGGCACTGTCAATGGACCAGCGGTGCTTGAGCTGGCGGTGCCCAGCGGAGCGGTGCTTGAGATGAAGGGCCCAGCGGAGCGGTGCTTGACAGGAAGGGCCCAGCGGAGCGGTGCTTGAGATGAAGGGCCCAGCGGAGCGGTGCTTGAGATGAAGGGCCTAGCGGAGCGGTGCTTGACAGGAAGGGCCCAGCGGAGCGGTGCTTGAGATGAAGGGCCCAGCGGAGCGGTGCTTGAGATGAAGGGCCCAGCAGAGCGGTGCTTGACAGGAAGGGCCCAGCGGAGCGGTGCTTGAGATGAAGGGCCCAGCGGAGCGGTGCTTGAGATGAAGGGCCCAGCGGAGCGGTGCTTGACAGGAAGGGCCCAGCGGAGCGGTGCTTGAGATGAAGGGCCCAGCGGAGCGGTGCTTGAGATGAAGGGCCCAGCAGAGGGGTGCTTGACAGGAAAGGCCCAGCGGAGCGGTGCTTGAGATGAAGGGCCCAGCGGAGCGGTGCTTGAGATGAAGGGCCCAGCGGAGCGGTGCTTGACAGGAAGGGCCCAGCGGAGCGGTGCTTGAGATGAAGGGCCCAGCGGAGCGGTGCTTGAGATGAAGGGCCCAGCAGAGCGGTGCTTGACAGAAAGGGCCGAGCGGAGCGGTGCTTGACAGGAAGGCCCCAGCGGAGCGGTGCTTGACAGGAAGGCCCCAGCGGAGCGGTGCTTGACAGGAAGGGCCCAGCAGAGCGGTGCTTGTCAGGAAGGGCCCAGCGGAGCAGTTCAGAGACGGCGGTGCCCAGCGGAGCGGTGCTTGAGATGAAGGGCCCAGCGGAGCGGTGCTTGACAGGAAGGCCCCAGCGGAGCGGTGCTTGACAGGAAGGCCCCAGCGGAGCGGTGCTTGACAGGAAGGGCCCAGCGGAGCGGTGCTTGACAGGAAGGGCCCAGCGGAGCAGTTCAGAGACGGCGGTGCCCAGCGGAGCGGTGCTTGACAGGAAGGGCACAGCGGAGCGGTGCTTGACAGGAAGGCCCCAGCGGAGCGGTGCTTGACAGGAAGGGCCCAGCGGAGCGGTGCTTGACAGGAAGGGCCCAGCGGAGCGGTGCTTGACAGGAAGGCCCCAGCGAAGCGGTGCTTGACAGGAAGGGCCCAGCGGAGCGGTGCTTGAGACGGCGGGGCCCTGTTCAGCGGTGCTCTTCACGGTGGGGCCCTGTTCAGCGGTGCCTGTCTTGGCGGGGCCCTCTTCAGCGGTGCTCCTCACGGCGGGGCCCTGTTCAGCGGTGCCTGTCTTGGCGGGGCCCTCTTCAGCGGTGCTCCTCACGGCGGGGCCCTGTTCAGCGGTGCTCCTCACGGCGGGGCCCTGTTCAGCGGTGCTCTTCACGGCGGGGCCCTGTTCAGCGGTGCCTGTCTTGGCGGGGCCCTGTTCAGCGGTGCTGCTCATGGCGGGGCCCTGTTCAGCGGTGCTCTTCACGGCGGGGCCCTGTTCAGCGGTGCCTGTCTTGGCGGGGCCCTCTTCAGCGGTGCTCCTCACGGCGGGGCCCTGTTCAGCGGTGCCTGTCTTGGCGGGGCCCTCTTCAGCAGTGCTTGTCCTGTCTTTCAAGGGAGCCAGACCTGGCCAAGACTCCCCGCTTAGTCGCCCTCCGACCTTGCGGTAGCGGGGCCCTCCTGTGATGGAGTCTTGTGCCCGTGGGTGTCGTCCGTCACACCCGGTATGGGGATGGTGGGGCCCTCCTGGTGCGCTCGGCTGCTGCATGTCTTCTCCGCCCTGCTGCCCTTGCCCTCCTTCGCTGCAGCTCTCGGGCCCTTGCCTCCCTTAGATGATGTGGCAGGTGACGTGGCAAGGCCACTCTCCGTGGTGGCAGCCGTCTCAGGCTTTTCGCGCCGGCCCTTATGTTTTCTTGTCCTCTTCCCAGGGGGTGGGCTGGCTGTCCCCTTGCTGCTGGCCGATGTTCCTTCCCTAGGAGCTGGTGGACTCCAATGGCCCTGCACTATGGTGATACTAGATGCAGGGCTGGTGGTGGCTGAGGAGCTCTTTGCACTCTTACCAGATGGAGGGGGTGGGTCAGGTGATGCAAAGAGGTTAATTTTGGAGAGGAAACGTTTTTTAGGAGCAATGGGAACGGTAGGTGCAGTGGGTATGGGAGTGGAGGAAGAGGATGTGGTTGTAGGAGAGTCAAGTGTGCTGTCTTTGGGTGCAGGTGCTTGGGCTGGAGGCTGTCGTGAGGTGGATGGCTGTTGGGTGGGTGGCTGCCTGCGTTTGTGTGGTTTGGAAGAGGGGGTGACAGACACAGTGGGAGAGGACACAGGGGACGTGTAAATGGCAGTGGGGGTGGTGACTGCACGTGTGCTGACTGTAATGGAGGGTGTGCTGGTGATGGAAGTACTGGCTGATGGTGGTGTGCCTGCAGGTGTGATTGGAGACGTCACAGGGAGGGAGGAGGGAGACGAGGAGGAGGGGGACACAGAGGTGGTAGTGACTGTTGGCATGTCTGCATCTGGATGTTGTTTGTGTGAATGCTTGTGGGATCTGTGGTGCTTATGTCTGGATGAGCTGCCCTTGGGTGTTGAGGTGTGTGCAGGCTGGTCTGATGGTGTGGATGGGATAGGCTGAGGAACAGGAGACTGGGACTGGGTGGAGGGAGTTAGAAGAGGGAGGCTGGAGACAGGGACAATGGCTGCCGTCAGTGCTGAGGCCAGAGCGTTGAACGATCGCTGATGGGCAGCCTGACCCGAATGAATGCCCTCCAGGTATGCATTGCTCAGATGCACCTCCCTTTCCACCCCCTGGATGGCATTCAAAAGGGTAGACTGCCCAACAATGAGCACCCGGAGGAGGTCAATGACCTCCTCACTGAGGGCAGCAGGGGTAACTGGGGCAGGGCCTGAGGTGCCTGGGGCGAAGGAGATGCCCGCCTTGGTGTGCGAGCGGGCACGGGGCGAACGCTGAGGGGCTGCTTGGAGGGCGGAGCTGGTGCGCTGGGCGGCGGCTGTACCTGTAGTTGCGGTGGGCACGGATGTTGCCGCCACCGCAAGGGAGCTCCCTTCCGAGGACGTGTCGGTGTCGCTGACGTCTCCACGGGTCCCCGTTATGGAGCTCCCCTCGCCCTCCGTCTCACTGCTGAACTCGGAGTCCGTTGCATGGCCCTCCGGGGCCATGTGAGATGCAGCTCCCTCGTGCGCCGATGCCAGTTCTCCTCCGCCTGATGATGCTAATGCACACATGCACAGGAAGAACAAGAAAATGGGTGGGGGGGGAAATGAAGACAGGTTGAGTGCATGCATTGGCAACACCGTTGGCGGAGAGGACAGACACAGAAGCCCCCTGAACTACACTGCGCAATCGGGGTACACTACTCAGTTCTTGTGACTAGGCCTACAGGTCTATGGACGACAAATGCACACATGGGTGATGCAGGACCATGGATAGCTGTACTTGGCACCCTACAGAGGTGGGGGGCGGGGGCACAGGGCCATGGCTAACGGAGGGGACTAGCCTACAGAAAGCGCCCTGGCCTTGAGTTACCCACAGCCCTCCTCCCCCACCCAGACACCTCCACTGCGCGCAAAGATAGCAGAATGTGCTGATACTCACCCCCTTGTGTCTGCTGTGATGTCCTAACGCGCCCATCCAAATCGGGATAGGCCACCGCCAGGATCCGGGACATCAGGGGGGTCAATTGGCGGCTGGCACCCCTCCTACGTTGGGAGGCCATCCCCAGCAGAGACTCGGCGGTCTTTCTGGTCCCGCGGCGGATGTCCTCCCACCTCTTTCGGCAGTGGGTGCCCCGTCTGTTGTGGACCCCCAGGGCCCGGACGTCCTTGGCGATGGCACGCCAAATGTCGACCTTCTGATGGGCGCTGACCTATTTGACATGTACAGGGTGGGAAAGGAAATATCATCACTTTTCAGCATGGTAGATGTGAGTGGCCCCCCCTCACCAACCTTGCCATGTGGCACATGTTCCCATCTGTCGTGCGTTGCACTCCTCATTCGCTCCCCTCCCCACCATCTTACATACACCCCACTCAACACAGGCATAGCCCATTCAGCGTGCACCCTGTGTACTAACCTGTTGGTCTGGAGAACCGTAGAGTAGCGCATACTGGGGGAGGACCCCATCAACAAGTTTCTCCAATTCTTCGGAAGTGAAGGCAGGGGCCCTTTCCCCAGTCGCAGCAGCCATTGTATCTCCCAGACCGAGGTCACAGCAGCACTTGCAGTATAGGTTCTCTCCTGTGGATGATCAGGTCTCGAGTGATTAATCAGATAGAAAATGGCGGTCACACCCGCGGCGGTGCGTACCGCGAGCGCCAGCGCACATCGTCATTGGCTCCTGAGACCCATAGGGTTCAATGTTAACCAATGCTGCTTTGCGCCGCGGTCTTCGACCGCCTACCGCCACGGTGTGCCACGGCAGCGCAGTGACCTCACATCCCACTGTCACACTTCACAGGTCAGGCAGCCGCCATTTCAAGGGCCCACATGGCATGATTTCTACTGCGTCACACAGGCCTAGGCCTTGCATTGCCACTCATAGAAGCCGTTCCATGCATAGCGATTCGTGTACTGTGCAAGCTGTGTGAACGAACCTGTGGGTTGCTTGACTCTGTGCTCCATGTTGTCCTTCCTAGGCACCGTCCGCTGGGACTTGCGAGGAGAAGGATGAATCCTCCTGTGTACCGACCGCTGGTGGACCTGTCGACAATGGAAGAACGACATATCATACTTACATACCGGCTTGACAGAGCAACTATACATGAACTATGTGCCCAGCTGGAGCCAGACCTGATGTCCCCCATCCGCCAACCCACAGGGATTCCCCCTCTGGTGCAGGTTCTGTCAGTACTCCATTTTTTGGCAAGTGGGTCGTTTCAGACAACGGTGGCCATATCATCTGGGATGTCTCAGCCTATGTTTTCAAAGGTTTTGTCCAGAGTGTTGTCTGCCCTGATGAAATACATGCAGAGATACATTATTTTCCCTGAGGTGGGCGAATTGGCTACAGTGAAGGGTGATTTCTATGCCCTTGGACATATCCCCAACATCATTCGGGCCATTGATGGGACCCATGTGGCTTTGGTTCCCCCCCAAAGACAGTGAGCAGGTGTACCGAAACAGAAAAAGTTATCATTCGATGAATGTCCAGGTGGTCTGTTTGGCTGACCAGTACATCTCCCATGTAAATGCCAAGTTCCCTGGGTCAGTGCATGACGTGTATGTCATGCGAAATAGCAGCATCCCTTAAGTGATGGAACAGCTACAGAGACACCGTGTGTGGCTAATTGGTGACTCTGGTTACCCCAACCTGTCGTGGCTACTGACCCCAGTGAGGAATCCCAGGACAAGGGCAGAGGAACGCTACAATGAGGCCCATGGGCGAACTAAGAGGATCATAGAAAGGACCTTCGGGGTCCTGAAGGCCAGGTTTAGGTGCCTGCATATGACAGGGGGATCCCTCATGTACTCACCAAAGAAGGTGTGCCAGATCATCGTGGCCTGCTGTATGCTTCACAATCTTGCATTGCGACGCCAGGTGCCTTTTCTGCAGGAGGATGGTCAAGATGGTGGTGTTGTTGCAGCTGTGGAGCCTGTGGAGAGTGAAGAAGAGGAAGACGACGGGGACGACACGGACAACAGGGATACAGTCATACAACAATACTTTCAGTAGCACACAGGTAAGAAACAGCCACCCCAATTTACATTTACTTGAGGCCTCATGCGTCTCCACTGTCTGTGTTTCCCCCCAGTTCCTGTTAACTGATTTGTGACTTTCCCTTCCCTTTTCAGAGCTGTGGGTCAGAATGGTATGGGTGTATTTCTGTTGGCGTGACGGTGGAGGTTTGGTCAGCGCCATTTTTTCGCTGACCTTTGGTGTGGCGGATTATTGAGGATGTCGGGTTTTCGGCGGTTTGGCAGTTGCGGGTCAGAATGACCGTGGCGGTTTACCGCGGCGGTGTTATGGCGGTCTTCTGACCGGCGGTAAGCGCCTTTTACCGCCGAGGTCAGAATGACCCCCTGTGTGTGTTGGTTGGGGAGAAAAAGGTAAAGCCGACATGGCATCCCTTTCTGGGTGCCATGCCCACAAACCACTGCCTGTGGCACAAGTAAGTCACCCCTCTAGCTGGACTTATAGCCCTAAGGCAGGGTGCACTATGGCACAGGTAAGAGCATAGCTGCATCTGCAATATATCCCTATAGTGTCTAAGTCCATTCTTAGACCCTTTAAGTGCAGTATAGCCATATTGAGTAAATGGCTTGGGAGTTTGTCATTACCAACTCCACAGTTCAACGATGGCTTCATGGGATGCTGGGAAGTTTGGTATCAACCTTCTCAGCTCAATAAACCCACATTGATGCCAGTGTTGGATTTATTGTGAAATCCATCTTATAGATGCCCCCTGAAATTCACCCAACTCTTTAGTGTGTGGCTGACCAGCCTATGCCAACCTGACAATACCAGATGAGTTTCTAACCCCCATGGCGTGAGAGCCTATGTGCTCTTAGGAGTCAGGGACAAGGCCTGTTATTTTGCTGCCTCAAGACACTCTAGCTAGTGGAGATGCCCGACCCCGGACCAGGCCCCCCTTTTGGCGGCAGGTTCGGCAGGAAAATAAGTAAACACCAGGAGAACTGTCCATCCCAGCTCAGACCACCACTATGGTGCCCAGAGCTGAGGTGAAACCCTCCTGGCAGAATCCTCCATCTTGTTTTGGAGGGAGATAGTCAAAAAGGTTAGGAATGTGCCCCCTCCCCAAAGAGAGTGGACACAGGAAGGGTGTAGCCACCCTCAGGGTCAGTAGCCGTTGGCTACTGCCCTCTGACCCTTGTAACGCTGTAGGAGGCTGGCCTGGTTTGTAGTGGGTACCTTGGGTACTTACACCTTACACCAGGTCTAGTTATCCCTTATTAGTGAAATGTAGTAGTGTTCTAGCAGCTTAGGCTGATTGAGGTAGCTATAGCAGAGCAGCTTAGGCTGAACTAGGAGACACGCAAATCTCATGCAATACCACTTATTGTTACACAGTACTTATACACAAGTAAAGACAATACCCAGTGTTACCAAAAATAAAGGTAGTTTATTTGGGTGACACAGTATGAAAAACATCTTAGAGGCAATACTCCTTCTGGAAGTAAGTATTATACACAATATATACACTAGACACCAAAATACAGTAAGTAATTTGACATAGGATAGTGCTATACTGACTCTGTCTTCTCATCGGTGGTTCTTCTTTTGCATCTTCATTTGGGTTACCAGTGTTCCTGTTCTCCCTGGACTCTTCAGTCCTTTTTGGACTTTGTCCCCTTCTTCCACAGGTCACCAGGTCCAGGAATCCGTCATTGGTTTCTTGCAGTCTCTTCTGGTTCTTGCATAATCTTCTATCAATTGTTCTTGTGTGTTTCAGGAAACTTACTGTGATTTACTCCTGTTTTCCTTTGGGGTGGGGTCTATTACTTACCTTTGGTGTTTTCTTACTCTCCCAGAGCCCCTCTACACAATACACTTGTCTAGTTGGGAAACCGACTTTCGCATTCCACTATTTTAGTATGTGGTTTGTGTTCCATTGCAACCTATTGTGATTTTCACTATTTGCACTGTTTTCTGGCTGTGTACTTACCTGTTTTTGGTTATTAGTGTATATATTGTGTAGATTACTTACCTCCTAAGGGAGTATAGTCTCTAAGGTATTTTTGGCATTGTGTCACTAAAATAAAGTACCTTTATTTTTGTAACACTGAGTATTGTCTTTCATGTATGTGAGAGCATTGAATGTCTCCTAGTTCCACCTTGGCTGCTCTGCCTACAGCTACCTCTAGGTAGCCTGGCTTCTAGACACTGACTACATTTCACTAATAAGGGATAACTGGACCTGGTATAAGGTATAAGAACCTTTGGTACCCACTACAAACCAGGCCAGCCTCCTACAACACACAACAGTTAGCAGAGCCAAAACCTCGATGAGGCAGCCCCCACAGGCAACTCAGAGGCAGCAGCCACAAAAGTCGCAGAGAGACCCACTCAGCACACCTGGAAAGGAGTCCCACGTCACTGTAGGATCTGGCAGGAGACTGTGCGTTGCAGGAAAGAGTGCTGGAGGCTGGGGCAACACAGAGCCTCAAGATTCCTTGGAAGAAGAACCAACAAGCATTGGTACCTGCAAGAGTCACGGTGCACAGGGGTACCATCCTACGAGAGGCAAAGACTCACCACTTCCCAAGTTGGACAGCTGGTAGAGAGGACTGAGGGTACCACTCCTGACCCCATCTGTTTTGCAGGATCAACACAAAGTTGCAGGAGAGAGGATCCATGCAGTTGGTCGTCGTAGCAGTTAGTGCCTGCGGATGCAGGGGAGTGACTCCTTCACTCTAATGGAGATTCGTTCTTCCTTCTTGGTGCAGACTGAAGACTTGTGGCTCACAGAGGATTCACAGCCAGGGAAATGTTGCAGTTGCTGGAAGGAGCCAGCAAAACAATGCTGCAGAGCAGAGTTATCACTGGAGCTGCAGATTGTAGGTTCCTCTAAAGTCCAGTTGCGGCTCCAGTGGCCAGAAGTCAAAGTAAGCATGGCAGAAGAGTCCACTGGAATGGTGCAAATCAGTTTATGCAAAAAGGGCACCAAATGTGTCCTTTAAAGCATACCAGTGCTTTGGGGAGGCTACCCCTCCCAAACCATGTAACACCTATTTCCAAAGGGAGAGGTTGTGGCCTCCCTCTCCCAAAATAAATCCTTTGTTCTGCCTTCCTGGGATTGACTGGTTCAAGCAGCAGGATGCCAGGAACCTGTCTGTAGGATGGTAGCAGCGCAGACTTCCCGGAAAAACCCTGAAAACTGGTAGAAGCAAAGCTTGGGGTCGTCTAAGGATCCCCCTGAATGCATGGAATCATACAACCAATACTGGCAACAGTATTGGGGTATGATTCCGACATGTTTGTGTCGAGACGGGACCACTCACCTGAAAAGCAAGATGTCTGCAGGGGCGATGGTATGCCCCCGACCTCCTGGCACACCTGGTGGACACAGAAGCCCCGGCAGGTGTCCCAAAAGGAAAGGGGAAGTGGAAGAGAAAGAGACAAAACACTGCCACGTCTTGCTGGTCCAGCCAGGCACTGTGTATTTTCGGGGGGCAGGTCGTTGTTGACAGAGTGATAGTAGAGTTAGTGCACTCAACTTCCTTGAAACCAAATCTCTCTTTCTGATGTGGGCACAAGAGCAGTAGAAAAACACTGGGATGCTCCAGCACTTTTCTTGGATAATAATACCTGTTGGCACAATTGCTAATACAGCATTACCAAAACGCAAACTGAGTACCATAACAATAAGTACTGCAACACTAGGGCTGGCTTCACAGAGATTCACTGTTGCACACTGCAATTAGAACTGTGGTTGTACTTATCATGAAAAAGAAAGACAAACAAGAGCATTAATTATATCACATATAACTTTCCTGCATGCATAGGGTTAAACTAAAAGGAACAAAAACAATCCAAGAAATACAAATGTCCACTCTGGGTTCAAACAGTTAGGGTGGCACAGTTTGGTTTGGTTTCACTGTGTGTGTGAAAAACCATTCAAAAAGCAAATTCCCCAAATCTGAAACACAAGCATGAATGACACAATTTAAATCCAAGAGTTATGCTATTAGAGAAAGAAACGTCACGTAAATGCTCTTTTAAAATAGCACTGTCACTTTTTGTATTACTTGAGCTCAAGCAGATTTCCTGAAGCACAATCAGGCAACTAACTACAATAATAATGTAGAATGTTCAGAAATGCATTTGTCTCTTCAAGATAAGCACTCTGCCAAAATACAAGGTCTGAAATACACCAGCTGTTCTAGGAAAGCGTAGCGCTCAAAGAACAAACTCCCTGGAGAATACTAGTCACTTAGCTGCGTTCTTTTCCAGTGTGTTGGAAGAATGCCTGGTGTCAGCTGGTACAGGAACAAAGAAAAAAATTGCCACAAAAGTACTGAATATGAGGATGACAGCAGAGGCTGGACCGCCAAGTCAGATGCTGAGATCAGGAAGCAAAACAAAGCCAAGCAGGGAGGCATGCTTCACTCTGCTATTTATAGCCAATCAGGAAAGCAGTTGAGTTTCCACATGTGGATCAAAATAATGTCACCATGCCCAATTAGAAGCACATGTCTACACCTACCCACATCAGCAAACAAGAATTGGTAAAACAACCATTGATAAAAACCAACTGTGTAACACAGCACATTACGTTTACTTAGAATCATGAAGGTTTAACCAAGAACAGAGATATAATTTAACCCTAATCCCTTGGGATGCTGACAGATAACGCAGGAGGCACCTTGGGGATTCCTGACAGTCCTCCCCACCAAGGACCCTCTCAAAGGGCGGGGCTTGGAAGGGTGCAGGAGATGGACTTTTTTAGTAAGACGTCGAGCATGAACTGCGAATGCGGGTTCCCAGGAATTTTCCTCGGGCCCATAGCCTTTCCAAGTCAATAAATAGTGTAGAACACCACGGACGAGCCTGGAGTCAAGAATTTTGGCCACTTCAAATTCCCATTGCTTGTGTTTTTTACCAGGGGAAGTGGTGGGGCAACGCGGGTATCAGAGGAATAGGGATGGAGTAACAACGCATGAAACTTGGGGTGTACCTTGAAATTATCTGGCAATGTCAGTTCTACTACCACAGGACTGATGATTTTGGCAATAGGAAAGGGGCCTAGAAATTGGGGGTTTAATTTTCTTGACCCTGCAAGATGGAGATTTTTCTATGAGAGCCACACCTGATCTCCTATCTGATATAGAGGGAGAAGGTCTCCTTCTTTTGTCTGCTTGTTTTTTTACTTGAGATTGGTAGAGTTTTAAATGGTGTTGTACTTGTTTTTGAATCCCCTGTAACTATTTATGGTGTTTCTGTACTAATGGGACTCTTGTGGATGTTTGTGACCCAGTTATAGGTAGCATTCTTGGGTGCAGACCAAACGAACAGTAAAATGGGGATACTCCTGTAGCCATGTGGACACTGTTGTTATATACAAATGTAACAAGAGGTAAAGCCTTATCCCACTCAGTAGACCATGTGTCAATGTAACATCTCAGGATTTGCTCCAGCGATTGGTTGGTACTTTCCATCTGCCCATCCGTTTGTGGATGATATGCTGAGGACAAGCTGATGTCCATACCGACAGAGGAACAGAAGCTACGCCAAAACCGTGATATAAATTGGGGGCCACGATCGTGAACAATTGTGGTGGGAAACCCATGAAGCCGTACAATGTGTTGGACAAACAAATCAGAAAGCTTGGAAGCCGTGGGAGGCATTTTAATGGAACAAAATGTGCCATTTTAGTTAGGTACTCTACAACCACCCATATGACAGTGTGTCCACTGGAAGCTGGGAGATCAGAAATGAAATCCATACTTATGGTATGCCATGGGGCCACTGGAATTGGCATGGGAAGTAACAATCCTGTGGCTGGAATATGTGGGGTTTTAGCCCAAACACATGTGGGACAAGTCTGGACGTAGCTTTTGACATCCTGCACAAGTGTGGGCAATCAAAACCATCTTTGACAGAGATCTAACATCTTTTTTTTTCACCCGGGTGACCTGCGAGGTCAGAATTATGTCCCCAGTGTAACACTGTATCCCGTAATTCTTTGGTAGGGACGTACAACTGATAAGCATGGTATAGTAAACCCTTTTTTTCATACACATCAGTTGAACAGGGAACCTTGTGTTGAGCTTCCTGTATCTTCTCAAGGAACTCTTGGGAAGTGCACACAGCCATGATTTTTTCTGGGGGTATAATGCTTCTGACCTATTCTAGCGCAACATCAGAGGAGAAACCCTTCCTAGACAATGTGTCTGCCTTTTGTTGTATAGTACCGGGCCTATAGGTGATTATGAAGTCAAACTCGCTAAAGAATAGAAGCCAGTGTAATTGACGAGGTGTCAGGGCCTTGGTCGCTTGAAAAAACTGTAAATTACGGTGAGCTGTGTAAATAGTTACAGTGTGTCTGGCTCCTAGTAGGTGGTGATGCCATTCCTGGAAGGCAAGCTTGATGGCCAGAATTTTCCGCTCTGCCACCGTGTAATTTTGTTCTGCGGGTAGCAGTTCCTTTGAGAACTAAGCTTGTGGATGAAAATGCCCAGACTCAGGATCATGTTGGGACAACACCACCCACTGCCATTTGGAAGCATCTGCTTCCACGAAAAATGGCTGCGCCGGGCCGGGATGATGGAGAATGGGTGCTTCAGTGAATGTGTTTTTAAGATGTTGGAAGGCTTTCTCAGCTTCTCTATCCCAGAGGAACTTAACCCCCTTTCGTAGGTGACGAGTTATGGGAGATACCATGGTAGAAAATTGGGGTATAAATCTCAGATAAAAATTAGCGAAGCCCAAAAATTGTTGCACTTCCTTGATGGATCTTGGGGCTACCCAATCCAGGATGGCCTGTACATTGGACCTTTCCGTGGAAATTCCATCGGGAGTGATCACATATCCCAGGAATTCTACAATTGTAGCATGAAAAACAAATTTTTCCAGCTTGGTGAAGAGATGATGCTCACGAAGCCGTTGTAAAACCGCTCTTACATGCCCTATATGTTCCTCAGTGGAAGACAAATAGATCAAAATGTAGTCTATGTATACCACTACACAGATGTCCAGAAACTCCTGCAGCACTTCATTGATGAAAAATTGAAACGCTGCAGGAGTGTTATACAACCCGAGGGCATCACTGTGTACTCGAAGAGTGCAAATTTAGTTCGGAACGCCGTTTTCCACTCATCCCCCTTCATCACTCGGATCAAGTGGTTGGTGCCCTGGAGGTCGAGTTTAGTATAAATGGTCGACTGACTGTAGGAGGCTGGCCTGGTTTGTAGTGGGTACCTTGGGTACTTACACCTTATACCAGGTCCAGTTATCCCTTATTAGTGAAACGTAGTAGTGTTCTAGCAGCTTAGGCTGATATAGGTAGCTATAGCAGAGCAGCTTAGGCTGAACTAGGAGATATGCAAAGCTCATGCAATACCACTTATAGTTACACAGTACTTATACACAAGAAAAGACAATAATCAGTGTTACCAAAAATAAAGGTATTTATTTGGGGAACACAAGGCCAAAAGTATCTTCAAGATAATAGTCCTTCTGGAGGTAAGTATTATACACAATAAATACACTAGACACCAAAATTAGACAAGTAAATAGTAATAGAACAGTACAAACAATAGGAAATGCTATAGAATGCAATGGGAGAAAATAAGTCTAGGGGCAACACAAACCATATACTAAGAAAGTGGAATGTGAATCACAAATTCCCCCCTAGACTAGTGTAGTGTGAGCAGAATCGCTGGGAGAGTAAGAATACAGTAGAGATAAGTAAATTACCCCACCCCAGAGCCCCGAAAAGCAGGAGTAAAGTACTGTAAGTTTCCTTAGGACACACTACACATCGTGATATAGATTATTGCAGTAACCAACCAAGTCTGCAAACAACAACTGCTGCATTCATGGACCTGAAGACCTGCAAAAGAAGGGGACCAGGTCCAGAAGTCGAAAGAAGTTCCAGGAAGGACAGGAGCCCCTGACAACCCAGAAGAGGGTACAAAAGAAGAGTCCCCGGATAGTCGAAGACTGCAGGAATGCAGCCTAGGAAAATGCCAGCGGGTTCCTGCGTGATGCAAAAGATGTCCCACGGCGTGAAGATGGATGCAGATGTGATTTTGTGTTGGAAGTCGCCAACAAGCCTTGGCTACGACAAATATGCGTTTTGCGTGAAAATGGCGCTGGCTGGACCCAGGAGGGACCTGGGGGCCTCAACTCTGTGTGAGGAGGAAGACGAGGCTCTCAGCACTTCAGAGAGTCCTTAGGATGCCAGGTGTAGGAAAGTACCATCTTCCTTGGCATGTTACCCCCATTTTTCACATGTATGTCACTATGTTTTTGCTTGTCTCACTGGGATCCTGCTGGTCAGGACCCCAGTGCTCATAGTGTGTGACCTAATGTGTATGCCTGTGTAGTGCCTAACTGTGTCACTGAGGCTCTGCTAACCAGAACCTCAGTGCTTATGCTCTCTCTGCTTTTAAATTTGTCACTGTAGGCCAGTGACTTCATTTACCAGTTTCAATTGGCATACTGGACGCCCCTTATAAGTCCCTAGTATATGGTACCTAGGTACCCAGGGCATTGGGGTTCCAGGACATCCATATGGGCTGCAGCATTTCTTTTGCCACCATAAGGAGCTCAGACAAACCCTTACACAGGACTGCCACTACAGCCTGTGTGAAATAGTGCACACACTATTTCACAGCCATTTTCACTGCACTTAAGTAACTTATAAGTCACCTATATGTCTATCCTTCACTTGCTGAAGGTTAGGTGCAAAGTTACTAAATGTGAGGGCACCTTGCACTGGCAAAGGTGCCCACACATAGTTCAGGGCCATTTCCCTGGACTGTGAGTGCGAGGACGCCATTACACGCGTGCAATACATATAGGGCAATACCTATATGTAGCTTCACAATGGTAACTCCAAATATGGCTATGTAACATGTCTAAGATCATGGAATTGTCCTCCCATTCCAAATCTGGTATTGGGGAGCCAATTCCATCTATCCTGGGGGGCTCCACCATGGACCTTCAGTACTGCCAAACCAGCTCTCTGAGGCTTGCAGCTGCTGCCACCTCACAGACAGCGTTCTGCCCTCCTGGGGTCTGAGCAGCTCATTCCCAGGAAGGCAGAACAAAGCATTGGGAGCAGGGTGTTACACCCTCTACCTCTGGAAATAGGTATTACAGGCTGGGGAGGGGTAGCCTCCCACAGCCTCTGGAAATGCTTTGAAGGGCACAGATGGTGCCCTCCTTGCATAAGCCGGTGTAGACCGGTTGAATGACCCCTTGTCCCCTGCTCTGGCGCGAAACTGGACAAAGGAACGGGGAGTGACCACTCCACTGTCCATCACCACCCTAGGGGTGGTGCCCAGAGCTCCTCCAGTGTGTCCCAGACTTCAGCCATCCTGCTTTGCAAGGTGTGGGGGCACTCTGGAGGGCTCTGAGTGGCCAGTGACAGCAGATGACATCAGAGATCCCTCTTGATAGGTCCCACCTGATAAGGTAGCCAATCCCCCTCTCAGGGCTATTTAGGGTCTCTCCTGTGGGTTCTCTTCAGATTCTGCTTGCAAGTTTCCTTCAGGAATCCTCTCCAACTACTATTTCATCCTCTGACCTTGGATCAACCACAGCCTGCTACACGAACCACTCTAACAGGAACAAAGTGTCCACAAGGGATACTTTTCTTCTGCAACCTCAGCTCCAGCCAGCAACTGCAACAGTTTCCACGGTGTGCACGCTCTGGGGACTCCGTGACTTCATCCTGCACCAGAAGGACCTAAGAAATCTCCCATAGGGTGACAGAGTCACTCCCCTGCTCACGCAGGCACCTTCTAAGACAAGGACCAGTATGCTTGGACTCCTCTCACAGCGACGAGCATGCTCCTAAGTACACAGAGGGTGGACCCATGAACATAGACTGTCCTGAGGTCCTGCTGGCACAATTTGGAGGAGGTAACAACTTGCCTTCCCTGAGAGCGACGGTACCCCTGTGTACTGCGTCTTCTTCACCTCCTGAGGGCTCTATGCGCTATTTTAAAAATTCCTTCATGCACAGCCTGGCCCAGGCCCCAGCACTCCATCCTGCGACGGTCAACTCGCTGAGTTGTTCTCCGGCGGCGTGGGACCTTCCTTTGTAGGGCTGTACCAACCGCATTTTGCACCTCCTTTGTCCCACTGTCCTGGGACTCCCGTGGTTGCTGTCTGGCATCCTGAGGGCTCTCTGAAGTGTTGAGAGACCCCTCTTCCTCCTCACACAGAGTTGAGGCCCCCAGGTCCCTCCTGGGTCCAGACAGCGCCTAGTTGACGCAAAACGCGACTTTGTCGGAACCAAGGCTTGTTGGAGGAATCCAGCGCCAAACCTCGCCTGCATCCAACTTCACGACGTGAGACATCCTTTGAATCACACAGGAACCTGCTGGCATCTTCGTAGGGTGCATTTCTGCAGTCTTGGTCAAACCGGGGACTCTTCTTTTGCACCCTCTTCTGAGTTGGCAGGGGCTCCTGTCCTTCCTAGAACTTCTTTCAACTTCTGGACTTGGTCTCCTTCTTTTGCAAGTCTTCATTTCCAGGAATCCACTGTTTGTTGTTTGCAGACTTGGTTGGTTCTTGCAATGATTCCAATCACGAGGTGTAGTGTGTCCTAAGGAAGCTTGCAGTACTTTACTCCTGCTTTTCAGGGCTCTGGGTTGGGGTAATTTACTTACCTTTACTATATTCTTACTCTTCCAGCAATTCTGGAAAACCCAAAATTGATGAGGTGGTCCATTTCCCTAAAGGGGATGGACTTTACAGTGGAACATGGACCTGGGAGTTCTCACTTCAATGTAGATTGACTCTCCAGATATTTCCACTTAGACAATGAAGACTCATCTGGGCAAGGTTAGCCTTACTGACCCTCGTTTGGGGGGGGGGTCTGTAGGAAAGTACCATCTTCCTTGCATGTTACCCCAATTTTCTGCTTTATTGTCAGTGTGTTTGACTGTGTCACTGGGTTCCTACTAGCCAGGACCCCAGTGCTTATGGTTTATGGCCTGCTTGTCAATATGTTTTACTGTTTTTCTAAATTGTCACTGGAGTACTGCTAATCAGAACTCCAGTGCTCATGCTCTCATGATTTCTAAATTTGTCACTATAGTCTAGTGACCACATATTCCACTCCAAATTGGCATACTGGGCCCCTCATATAAGTCTCTAGTATATGGTACCTAGGAACCCAGGGCATTGGGGTTCCAGGAGATCCTTATGGGCTGCAGTATTTCTTTTGCCACTCATAAGGAGCTCATACACACCTTTCTTCAGGACTGCCATTGCAGCCTGAATAAAAATAGTGTAAGCACTATTTCACAGCCATTTTCACTGCACCAGGTAACTTATATGTCGTCTATATGTCTAACCTTCAGTCCCTGAAGGCTAGGTGCAAAGTTACTGTGTGTGAGGGTACCCCTGCACAAGCAGAGGTGCTTCCATGTTGTCCAGAACCAATTTCCCGGACTTCGTGATTGCAGGGACACCATTCTAAGAGTGTACTACATATAGGACAATACCTATATGTAGCTTCAAAATGGTAACCCCGAATATGGCCATGTGAAGTGTCTAGGATTGTGAAATTGTACCCTAATCCAATACTGCTATTGGGGGGCCAATTCCATGCACCCTGGGGGCTCCACTATGGACCCCAAGTAGTGCCAAACCAGCACGGGAGTGTAAGAAAACACCTAAGGTAAGTAAAATACCTCACTCCAAAGCCCAGGAAAGTAGGAGTAAGGTACAACAAGTTTCCTCAGAACACACTACAAGTCGTGGTAAAGGATTATGCAAAATCAAAGCAAGACTGCAAGACACCAACAATGGATTCCTGGACCTGAAGACCTGTGGAGAGAGGAGACCAAGACCAGAAGTCGAAGAAGAGTCCAGGAAGAACAGGAGCCCCTGCTAACCCGGATGAAGGTTCAAAAGTAGATTCTCCAGTTAGAAGAAAAAGTCAGAAATGCACCAAAATAGACAGCTGCGGGTTCCTGGTTGGTGCAGGAGATGTCCCACATCGATTAGAAGAATGCAGGCTGATTTTTGTTGTTGGATTCCGCCAACAAGTCTTTGCTCACACAAGAAATGCGTTTGGCGGAAAAAGGCAATGCTTGGGCCCAGGAGGGACCTTTGGGTCTCAACTCAGGCTAAGGAGAGAGAGGGGGCTCTCAGCACTTCAGAGAGCCCTCGGAAAAACAGGCTGCACCCACAGGAGTCCCAGAACACAGGGACAAAGGAGTTGCAAATGGCGGTCATCGTAGCACTACACAAAGAGACCCCACGCCGCCGGAGAACAATTCAGGGAGCTCAGCATCACAGGATAGAGTGCTGGGGACATGGGATATGCTGTGCATGAAGGATTATTGGAAGAAGTGCACAGAAGCCCAAGGAGCTGCAGAAGGCGTGGTGCACAGAGGTACTGTGTGCCACGGGGAGGCAAGCTCTTACCTCCATAAAATTTGGACAGCTGGAGCTTTGGCCAGTCAGGGTCACTTCGGTCCACCACCTGTGTTCCAGGGATCACGCTCATTGAGATGAGAGGGGAACCAGAGTACCAGTTGTCGCTGCAGAAGGGTGCCGGCTGAAGCAGGGAAGTGACTCCATCACTCCACAGGACATTCCTTTGGTTCTTCTGGTGCAGGATGAAGACAGACAACCAGGAAACTGTTGCAGTTGCTGGCATGAGCTGAAGTTACAGGGTCACAGTAGCCTTCTTGGATACCATGTTGCAGTTACAGTGTTCCTGGAGCAGTCAGCAGTTGATCCGTCGGTAGAAGATGAAGTAAAGGATGCAGGAGGATTTCTGCTGGAGTCTTGCGATCCGAATCTGAAGAAACACCCAGAGGAGAGACCCTAAATAGCCCTGAGAGGGGGATTGGTCACCTAACCAGGTAAGCTGCCATCACTTGCTGGCATTGGCCACTCATATGCTCTCAGAGGGTCCCAGCACCATGGAATCCAAGATGGCTAACGCCAGGGACACTCTGAAGGAGCTCTGGGCAGCACCCCTGGGGTGGTGATGGACAGGGGAGTGGCCACTCCCCTTTCCTTTGTCCAGTTTTGTGCCAGAGCAGGGACTGGGGGTCCTGAACCGGTGTAGACTGGCATATGCAAGGAGGGCACCATCTGTGCCCTTCAAAGCATTTCCAGAGGCTCAGGGAGGCTACCCCTCCCAAGCCTGTAACACCTATTTCCAAAGGGAGAGGGTGTAACACCCTTCTCCCAAAGAGAATGCTTTGTTCTGCCTTCCTGGGATTGGGCTGCCCAAGCCACAGGAGGGCAGAAGCCTGTCTGTGAGTGTATTGCTACATGCACTACGTGCAAGGTGAACAGTGGTGCAGGGTAAGGGTAATGAAATATACTAAGGACCAATGGCCTCTGCTTCCATTTTACATTGGTTCACAACTCCATTTTGTCGAGTCTGGTTCTGTGCGTAAAGCACTGTTCTGTGTTTTTCCACAAGCTTCTGCAAGCTGCAGGGTGGGGTGTTTTTCTGCTCAACTTCGCTCCATCTGCCTGATACTAAGGGTGCTATTTACATTCCACGAGCTATCAGTTAGGACAACAGGGGGATGCGCCTGTACTCAAGGAGGAATGCAAGCTTCACCTTGAAGCCCTCTTCTGGGAACCTGGCCCGTTCCGAGGAGACGTCTCGAAGGGTGAAAAAGGTACTGCAGATTGCACAATTTGTAAAGGAGGGGGTCTTTTTCTAGAAAAGACTCCTGGGCTTTAGTAATTACTATAAAGGTCAGGAGCCCTGATGGACTGGTTTAGGAAATCTCTTCTGGGTTGGACGCAACGCCAGGAGGACTGATTGTCCCGAAGGAGACTCCCTGTGCCAGTCGATTTGGATTCCCCGGCTATGTGTGCGGCGGAGGGATGCAGAATCTCTTTTCGGTGAAACCTTTCAATTTATGGGCACTGAAGCATATTGTGTGTGTGTGTGTAATATGCATTTATTCTTGCAGTTATTTTCGTGCTATTTTTCATGATATCACAGAGTGTTTATATTCTCACAGTTATTCTCATGTTATTTTTCATGATATATTAGTGTGGTCAGCTTTGCTATATGAGAACTTGCCCCATAAATAAACTTGAATATTCTACTTACTAAGGTGTGTGAGAGTGATTGTTTCACATTGTGCCCTAAACTATCCTGAAGTGCATAGTTCTGTTATTCTGAAGAGTGAAGTAACACATTTTGGCATAGTCGTTTGCAGGATTCAAAGAAAAAAAAAGAAAATGTTTAACAAGATCAAAGCGAGCTCAAAAGCAAGTTCTCATGTATCAAATCCGGACATAAAAATACCGGGGTGGGAAACTGCCCCGTAATTTTTTTTAGCTCAGGAATGGTCACGTTGTGCTGGTTTGTGTGAAAATTGGAATGCGTGTATGTTAAATGCAGAACCTGAAAATGTTTTAACATGTTTACGAAAAGTGTCAATGGACAAGGAAAATGAGATTTGTACGTTAGGGAGGCGAGGCTGGATTATGCTCTCTGCGTACAGAAAGTTGCGTGAAAAATGTTTACAGTTACAGAAAGACCACGAGCAACTGGAGAAGGAGTTAGTAGAAGCCCGAAATTTCTCTACCATGTTAGATTGTCAGAATAAATTGTTAAGTGATAAGCTTGAAATGTACCAGCTGGTTGCAGAGAGGACGGCAGTTAGCGTAGCTCAATATAAACACAAAAAACGAAGAGGGAAAGTTAATAAAAAGAAGGTACATTTAGCTATCTCTCAGGCATGGTTAGCCTTTGACCCTCAATTTTGGGATGGAAACATCTGGGACACGTCTGATTTTTCGGATGAGTCCGGGGGTGATAATTGTCAAGATGTTAGTCAGGAAAAGACAGAGCGCAGGAATGTTGTCCGTGCGCAGCTAATATATTGGCGAAAGTTACAGCATAGCCCAGCTAACCCTGGAGGGGTGATGCTGGATGCTCTGGAGGACTACACACAGCAAGAACTAAGTGATGTGATAGACAGATTTCGACAGAGGTCAGGGGAAACATTACTTACGTCGATGGTGCAAGTGCATGATATGGGGGGTCAGGGGGTCCAATTAGATCACGGCGACGCCCGAGGCTTTGTATCTTAAGTACAGACCCAGTTATCCAAAATGAGTTTAGAACTTATCCAGGAAATGGTCCCATGACCAATCTGTTGGAATTAGTGGCACAAGGGTGTGCTCAGAAGTATCCGACAGAGTCAGTCTGGCTGCCTAATGATAAACCTTGGTATACTTTGAGAGATGCAGTACAGAGATTGAAGGAGGAAGGGATGAAAACAGCTATCTTTCTGGGTAATGCTCATAATATGATGAACGGAATTTTAAATGTGTCTGTGCGAAACCGGCTGATTAGGTCTTCTCCCCCTGCCTACAAGCATGTCATTATGACTCTGTTGATTAATCAGATTGGTAACCCACTGTCTCAGGTGGTAGAAGCCGTGCATGAGTTAAGTGATTTAGGTGAGTGGACAAGGCCAGAGAGGAATTCACGGTCTGAGAATCGTACTGATAACAACAGTGTGTCAAGGCAGGACATGTTTCTGGCCTTGCTGAAAGATGGGTTAGCCAGGGATGACATTGATGGGATAACCACCAAGGACATGTGGGAGATGTACCGCAAACGTGGTTTGGATAAGAAGGAGGGAAGCAGGAAAGGGAACAAGAAAGATAACAAACTGGTGAACCAGAGAAAGGCAGGGTTGGAGGGGCGCGAGGATGAAGATGTAGAGAGAGGGAGAGAGCCCCGCAGCAGAGAGAGATCCCTAGATGATGGAGAGTGGGAGCCAGAGCACTGAGGCTCAGAGGGAACCCGGAGCAGAGAAAGAGACCAGGAACTGACAGTTCCCTGAGAGAACTCGAGGCAGAGAGTGGGAGAGGGAGCTAGTAAGCTCAGAGAGATTGCGAGGCCGAGACATTGAGGAGGAGCTCCCTGAGAATTGCCGCAGACTGTATCCAGATCTGACTTGGGCAGACTCTGATGTGCGCAGAGTGAAAATAGACTAGGAAATAGGTCAAACTCCGGTGCAGGGATGGGCTCGCAAAGATAACAGACCATGGGGGTCATTCTGACGGGCCAGGGTTGGAGGGAGCACCGCCAACAGGCTGGCGGTGCTCCACAGGGTATTCTGACCGCGGCGGTTCAGCCGCGGCCAGAAAGGGAAAACCGGCAGTCTCCCGCCGGTTTTCCGCTGCCCTGGGAATCACCCATGGCGGCGCAGCTTGCTGCGCCGCCATGGGGGATTCTGACACCCCATACCGCCATCCTGTTCCTGGCGGTTCGCCCGCCAGGAACAGGATGGCGGTATGGGGTGTCGTGGGGCTACTGGGGGCCCCTGCAGTGCCCATGCCAATGGCATGGGCACTGCAGGGGCCCCCGTAAGAGGGCCCCACTTTGTATTTCAGTGTCTGCCTTGCAGACACTGAAATACGCGACGGGTGCCACTGCACCCGTCGCACCTTCCCACCCCGCCGGCTCAATTCTGAGCCGGCGTCCACGTGGGAAGGATGATTTGCACTGGGCTGGCGGGCGGCCTTTTGGCGGTCGCCCGCCAGCACAGTGCAAATCCCAAAATACCCTCAGCGGTCTTTCGACCGCGGAGCGGTATTTTGGAGGGGGGAACTCTGGCGGGCGGCCTCCGCCGCCCGCCAGGGTGAGAATCACCCCCCATATGTTAAAGTAGACATTTTTTGGAAATGTGGAAATGTTCAGAAAATTCAAGCCCTTGTTGACACAGGAGCAGAGGCCTCTCTAATTCATGGAAACCCAAGAAAATTCAAGGGACAGTACTTCACCATTACGGGATTGGGCAGAAAAGAAACCCCAGCAGTGCAGGTAGTGGTTCCCATGAAAATAGGGGCACTCCCAAAGAGAGAATACCCGGTCTTGATTGTGCCCATTCCCGAGTACATTATTGGGATTGACATTTTGAAAGGGATGACCCTACATTTGGAAGATGGATGTTATCAATTTGGTTCCAAGAGATTTATATCAATAGCCGCCACGAGGGTGGGGCTGTTGAAGATTCCTCCGGTAACACTTCCCCAGGCCCCTAAGGTGATTCAAATGAAACAGTACAGAATACTGGGAGGACATGAAGAGATTAGCCAAACTATACATGACTTACTGGAGGCCGGGGTGGTAATTCCCATCACCACTGCGTGGAATAATGCCCTCTGCCCTGTTCGTAAGAGTGATAACAGTTGGAGGATTTGCATTGATTATCACCAGTTGAATAAATATACCCCTCCTCTGACTGCGGCAGTCCCAGACACCATTACCTTGAATGAAAACGTACAGAAACACAGTGGGACCTGGTATGCCACAATTGACATTGCCAATGCTTTCTTCACAATACCAATAGCCCCTGAGAGCCAGCCCCAGCTGGCATTCCAGTGGGCGGGGCACCAGTGCACCTTCTGTAGGTTGCCCATGGGGTATTTACATAGCCCCACCATCTGTCACCGGCTGGTGTCAGAGCATTTGGATGAAGTACCCGTGGTTCCCGGAGTGCAAACTTCCCACTACATAGATGACGTGATGATGCAAGGAGAGACACAAGAACAGGTGCAGATTCAGCTAGACAGGGTGGTGGAACATTTTCAGAATAAAGGGTGGGAGATTAACACCGAGAAAGTGCAGGGACCGTCTCAGAGCGTGAAATTTTGGGGCATTCAGTGGAATCAGGGACACAGAGAAGTGTTGCCAAAAGTGAAACAAAAGATTAAAGAATTTGCAGTGCCGCGAAATCGGAAGGAAGCCCACTGTTTTATTGGACTATTCGGGTATTGGAGAAAACACATACCCTATTTGTCTCAGATTTTGGCCCCATTGTATAAAGTTACACGAAAGAAGAATGCGTTTGAATGGGGAGAGCAGGCGCAGCGCACGTTTGAATTGGCGAAAGACGCCATTCAGTGTGCTTTGGATTTGTGCTGATTCGGGAGGGAGACATCGAGCTGAATGTGGCAGTCCAGGGGCAGCATGCTAATTGGAGTTTATGGAAAAAACAAGGAAGAAAGCGAGTGCCCCTGGGATTTTGGACAAAGAAGTTACCCGAGGCAGGAGATCAATACACTCCCTTTGAAAAGCAGCTGCTAGCTTGCTATTGGGCTCTGGTTGATACCGAGCAAATGACATTGGGACATAATGTGATTTTAAGACCTGAAATCCCCATCATGCAGTGGGTGATGAGTTCTCCTAAGACTCACAGAATTGGGCATGCGCAGGAAGCCAGCATTATAAAATGGAAATGGTATTTCCAGGACAGGGCACGAGTGGGTCCAAAAGGAACCGCCGTTTTGCATGAGCAGGTAGCGCAGGCTCCTGTGGAGAATTCAGAAATGTTACACGATGTACCTCCGGTGTGTGAATCTCCGGTAGGATGGGGCCAGCCATTCACAGACTTATCTGCAGATGATAAAAAACATGTGTGGTTCACAGATGCCTCAGCAAAATAGGTGGGAGCAAAAAGGCACTGGAAAGCAGTGTCCTTTAATCCTGTTACAAAGAAGCTTTTAACAACTACAGGACATGGAAGAAGTAGTCAGTTTGCAGAGCTTTACGCTGTGTATCAAGCTTTGAAACAAGAGCTACCCGGAAAATGTCACATTTATACAGATTCCTGGTCTACCGCCAATGGGTTAGCTACTTGGCTTCCCACGTGGCATGCACATTAGTACAAAATCCATAACAAGGAGGTATGGGGGAAGGAGTTATGGCAGGAGATCTGGGAAATGTTTCCTCAGAGCACCGTGACTGTCTATCATGTGGACGCTCACTGTCCGACTGATTCATTAGACCGATGGTTCAATTGTCTTGCAGACGATCGAGCCAAGATTCAAGAGGCTGAAGTGGAGGCGCAGAATTCTGATTTGGTGGGAATGGCTAAATGGGCACACAAGAAATGCAGACATCTTGGAGAAAAAGCTACTCACAGATCATCCTATGAGGTGCCTGTGCAATGAGTGCGGTGTATGGAGCCCTTTTGGGAGGCTCCACCGGGGAGCGGGAGGGGCTCATAGCCCAAAGATTCAATCGTCAGCCGCAGATGCCGACGCTATTGCATCAACCGAACAATTTTTGGATTCATCTGGCGCAGGAAGTGCTGAATGTATCTCACTACTGTATGAGTAACATGCGAAGCGTTCAAGATCCGATTACCAAGTGTCTAGTGGCGGTGCTCACTCCTGCTGTGGTATTATTGCACATCTTTAACAATACAAACCAGGACAGAATGGTGGATGTGAGTGACGTTCGCTCCCATCTGTCACTCTATGAGTACTGCCGTCATTGCCCGGAGGTGGGCAGGCGGTTGTGGAGGAACATGACATCCATACTCACGTTTAACATCTCAAATGGAGATGTGTGCTATTCACTGACCTGTGATCCTATCAAAATAGGTAAATGTGCTCAGCTTAAACTGGAGAAAAGAGACAAAAACTTAACTGCTGCACAACAGACATTGTGCCACTCACGAAATGACCTGACCTGTTTGAATGTAAATAATTCAATGTTCTGCCAGAATGTGGTGCCTGCTGCCAGCCACATTCGAAACGTTAAGTTGCCTAAAGGTTGGCTCTTTTCATGTGGTAACATCTCTTATACCTATATCCTAGCCAATCTAACCAGAGGGCCTTGTGCCTGAACACGCTTAGGCTTTCTCATGTTTCCTATGGATACCGCTCTACACCCTTTCTATGTCAGAGACACTATTCAATTGCCTGCAGACTGTGATTCTGAAATTTCATTGCTTTCCAAAACAGAATATGTCAGTTTAGCTGGTTCTATCGTAGGGGTGCCAGGGCTCGTAGTGTATAATACTAGAATTATTAATAAACTTGCATGTTCTAGTTAGGAATATTAATTATACATCAGCTGCTTTAGCTGAGCTGTTATTAGATGCACAGGGAACTAGAAAAGCTGCTTTGCAGAATCGTGCAGCTATTGATTATTTACTGCTCAAGCACAACCATGGTTGCAGCGATTTTGAAGGGTTCTGTTGTTTTAATTTATCCGACCACTCCATATCAATCAACTCCCACATAGAGGCCCTGCATAAGTTAGTGAAGGGGGTGCAACAAGATGTTGACAAGGGGGGTGGGACTGGGTTTTTAGATGGCTGCCTAATTTAGGCCAAATGCGTTATATCCTTGGTGTAATCATTATCATAACAGTTATTTTAATTTTGTTATGTTGTATTCAGTGTGTGCCTAACCTTCTATCTCAGTGTCGCCCAAAAGCATTGCCATTTCAGCTTATAGGATATACTTAGTTGTAAGTTAGCCAAATGGTCCAAGGGTGGAATGTATTGCTACATGCACTACGTGCAAGGTGAACAGTGGTGCAGGGTAAGGGCAATGAAATATTCTATGGACCATTGGCCTCTGCTTCCATTTTAAATTGGTTCACAACTCCATTTTGTCGAGTCTGGTTCTGTGCATAAAGCACTGTTCTGTGTTTTTCCACAAGCTTCTGCAAGCTGCAGGGTGGGGTGTTTTTCTGCTCAACTTCGCTCCATCTGCCTGATACAAAGGGCGCTATTTACATTCCATGAGCTATCAGTTAGGACAACAGGAGGATGCTCCTGTACTCAAGGAGGAATGCAAGCTTCACCTTGGAGCCCTCTTCTGGGAACCTGGCCTGTTCCGAGGAGACATCTCAAAGGGTGAACAAGGTACCGCCGATTGCACAATTTGAAAAGGAGGGGGTCTTTTTCTAGAAAAGACTCCTGGGCGTTAGTAAATACTATAAAGATCAGGAGCCCTGATGGACTGGTTTAGGAACTCTCTTCTGGGTTGGACGCAACACCAGGAGGGCTGATTGTCCTGAAGGAGACTCCTTGTGCCAGTCGATTTGGGTTCCCCGGCTTTGTGTGCGGCGGAGGGATGCAGAATCTCTTTTCGGTGAAGCCTTTTAATTTATAAGCATTGAAGCATATTGTGTGTGTGTGTGTGTGTGTAATATGCACTTATTCTTGCAGTTATTTTCGTGTTATTTTCATGATATCACAGAGTGTTTACATTCTCACAGTTATTCTCATGTTATTTTTCATGATATGTTAGTGTGGTCAGTTTTGCTATATGAGAACTTGCCACATAAATAAACTTGATTATTCTACTTACTAAGGTGTGTGAGAGTGATTGTTTCACATTGTGTCCTAAATTATCCTGAAGTGCATAGTTCTGTTATTCTGAAGAGTGAAGCAACACAGTGAGGTGGCAGCAGCTGTGCCTGCAGTGAAAACCTCAGAAGGATGGTATGGCAGTACTGTGGGTCCACTGTGGAGCCCCCATAGCACATGGAATTCTGCAACCAATACTGGAATCAGTATTGGTGTAAAATTCCCAGTTGTTAGACACCTTACATGGCCATATTCGGAGTTACCATTGTGAAGCTGTGCACAGGTATTTGTCAACATCAGGACAGTGAGCGCTCTACGGTAGACGTAATGCAAAAAGCCAATCCTTATGTAATGTAATAATTCATGCATAATGTGTTAATGCAGTATGTTAACCTTTTGCATTGCAGAGATTCATCTTGAAACGTCATTAATGCTGGTTGCAATGTATTGCTCATTTTCAAGATTTTGCTGCAGGATTAAAGAGTGAAGTTAGGGTGTGGTCCCTATTGTGAGCCCTTCTAGAATCCTCTCCTGCATTCTAGCTGGGTGTGGGAAGTGGGCGGGGTCTGGATCTATTTAAGGGACCCAGCCCAGCTCCACGTGCTCACTATTCAGAGGTCCCGATGCAGAGCAGCAGCATTTTCCTGAGCTCCTGTCCCAGAGGCCTACCTAGGATTTCCAGGCCCTGTCCTCATTTCCTTGGTGATATCCAAGCAGGGCAGTAAGGCAGAGGTCAGGTTAGGCCCCGACTCCGTTTTCAGAAACATTCGAGTTTTGGGCCTTTTTGTTAATCGCGTGTGCGATTGATTCTTGCCATTAAACTCTTGGAGTTCAGATCGGCAGAGTGTGCGATCATTTCATGGCATTTGAATCTTGATATACGAATCGGCAACAGTGTGCGCAATCCATTCTTGGCATTTAACTCTTGCAGTTCAGATCGGCAGAGTGCCCATGTGTAAAGAAAAATGGCTCCAGACAGTCACAGTTAGTTACAAAACTCACATAGCCATAGCCGCTGAAAGAAATGTAGCGCTACCCAGGCAGTATTCATCCTTCCTAGATGTATTTGATGAAAAAGAAGTAGAAACCTTGCCACCTCAAAGAACATATGATTGTTAAACTGATCAGACTCCTGGTGCTATACTCCCTAGTTGTCGTGTGTACGCACTGTCAGAACACGAAAACCAACACCTAAGAAAATACTTAGACCAATTTCTAGCTAATGGATTTATTCGACCCTCCAAGTCTCCTGCAGCATCTCCTCTTTTTTTTGTCCCAAAGGCTAATGGGGATCTTCGAATCTGTATAGACAACATAGGATGGAATAAAATCACACAAAAAAAACAAATATCCATTACTCTTGATTCCTGTCTTGTTGGATCAAGTTAAAAAAGGCCAAAATCTACATCAAGTTAGACCTAAGATGTGCTTACCACTTAGTCAGAATGAGAGAGGGCGACAAATGGAAAACTGCCTTTAAAACTCGATATGGTCTATTTGAATACACAGTCATGCCCTTTGGACTTTTTAATGCACCAGCAGCGTTCCAGTTCTTTTTGAATGATGTCCTCAGAGAATTTCTAGATATATTTGCAATAGTCTATATCGATGATATTCTAATCTATTCTGATAACGAAGTCGAACATGTGCAACATGTCAAGACGATTCTCACAGCTCTTCGAAAACATAATCTATATTGCAAATTAACCAAATGTGAATTTCACGTTAACACCGTTGAAGTTTTAGCGGTCATCCTTACCCCAAAAGGCATGGTCATGGCAGAGAGAAAAGTACAAGCAGTATCTGATTGGCCAATTCCAAAGACTGTTTGAGATGTTCAATGCTTCCTAGGCTTTGCAAACTTCTATCGCAGGTTCATAGATCATTTCTCACAGACAGTGGCACCAATCACCAAGCTATTACGAAAGAAAGAACCATTTGTATGGTCTTCAGAAGCTGACAAGGCCTTTTCAACTTTAAAGGAAGCTATCTCCACTGCCCCAGTCTTGACTCACCCAGATACTGAACGTCCGTTCGTAGTGGAAGCAGATGCTTCAGATGTGGCAATTGATGCAGTGTTATCACAACGCAGTAAAGATACTGGTCAGCTACACCCAGTAGCCTACATGTCTCCAAAACTAAACGAAGCTGAACAAAACTATGTCATCGCTGTAAAAGAGATTCTAGCAATCTGTAATGCCTTTAAAGAGTGGAGACACTATTTGCTAGGTGCCAAGTACACTTTCACAGTATACACAGATCATCGCAATCTCCAGTTCATGAGTTCAGCTAGACTTTTGACTCCTCGGCAATTGCGATGGATAATGTTTTTTGCCGAGTTTGATTTTGTGGTAACCTTCCGTCCCGGTAAATACAATCGCAAAGTGGATGCCTTGTCCAGGCAAGATTCCACCATGTTACCTATCATCCAGCCCCCACGGGCTATCATTGCTCCAGACAAAATTCTTTGTATCATCAAAACAGAAGACTTTTTTGAAGAGATTAGTAATTCTTTCACCATTGAAAAATGGCAGAAATGGGCTCAAGCATATCCCAAAAGATCAATCAAACAAGGCCTACCTTTTCATGATGCATGTTTATTTGTTCCAACTACCAAGTTGCGCAAATTAGTGTTTCATGGGTTACATGTTATACCTACAGCAGGTCAACCAGGTATTCCTAAGACTCTTGAACTAATACAACTATACTTTTGGTGGCATACATTGGCAAAGACGTCAAGCAAATGGTAGATAACTGCAAAGTTTGTGCTCACATCAAGACAAGTAATTCAAAACCAAAAGGGCTGTTGCATCCTCTCCCAACTCCACTCCGACCTTGGAAACACATATCATTAGACTTTATTCCATTCCTCTATTTAAGGGACCGAGCCCAGCTCCACGTGCTCACTATTCAGAGGTCCCAGTGCAGAGCAGCAGCATTTTCCCGAGCTCCTGTTCCAGAGGCCTACCTAGGATTTCCAGGCCCTGTCCTCATTTGCTTGGTGATATCCAAGCAGGGCGGTAAGGTGGAAGTCGGGTTAGGCCCGACTCCGTTTTCAGAAACATTCGAGTTTTGGGCCTTTTTGTTAATCACATGTGCAATTCACTCTTGGCATTTAACTCTTGGAGTTCAGATCGGCAGAGCGCACAATCATTTCATGGCATTTGAATCTTGATGTACGAATCGGCAACAGTGTGCGCGATTCATTCTTGGCATTTAACTCTTGCATTTCAGATCAGCAGAGTGCGCGATCATTTCATGGCATTAGAATCTTGATGTACGAATCGGCAACAGTGTGCGCGATTCATTCTTGGCATTTAACTCTTGCATTTTAGATCGACAGAGTGCGCGATCATTTCATGGCATTGGAATCTTAATGTACGAATCGGCAGCAGTGTGCGCGATTCATTCTTGGCATTTAACTCTTGCGTTTCAGATGGGCAGAGTGCGCGATCATTTCATGGCATTTAAACCATGATGTACGAATCAGCAACAGTGTGCACGATTCATTCTTGGTAATTAACCCTTGTAGCTCAGATCGGCAGAGTGCGCAATCATACGTTGGCATTTAAACCTCGATGGTGGAAAGGGCAGCAGTGTGCGCGATCCATTCTTGCCAATTAAACCTTGCAGCTCAGATCGGCAGAGTGCGCGATCGTATCTTGACATTTAAACCTTAATGGTTTAATCGGCAGCAGTGTGCCGGGTTCATTCTTGACAATTGACCATTGCAATTCAGATTGGCAGACTGTGCAATCGTTTCTAGACATTTAAATCCTGATGGTGGAATCAGCATGAGAACGCACTTAACCCTTATGTTTCAGATCGGCAGAGTGCGCGATCATTTCTAGGCATTGAAATCTTGATACACAGTTTGATATTAAAGTGTATAATAATTTCTAAGCAACTGAATATTGAAAGTCAAGACAGATTGTGACCTAGCAGTATCATTCATGAGTCTATCGCAGTTTATTTCTGAAAACAAATGTGTTCATTGATTGCTGTTATAATGTAGTTGCTATTCCCAGGAATAACTTGAGACAGTTCAAGGTTTAGAGCATAAGATTTTATTCTGAACAAACGCTCATATGAAAGTTTGCATAATCCTTCTTTATTTTCCAGGTATCCAGAGCTAATAAGGTCATGATATAGGAAAGCTCTTGATCATTCATGTTATCAGTATATAAATATTAGAAACAAAGTTTATGAAAGTCAATGTGAATAATCTTGCTATAGTGTTCTTAACTTTTGCTTCCACAGGTCTCCCTCCCCGCTGTTCCGAACCTAAAACCCCATCCCGCACTTTGCCATTCTTTAACTCTGTGCTATAATAGCTATTGGAGTTTGGAGCTGCCAAGAGGTGGACATATTAGGGACCAGGCGCAAACCCCGAGGATCCGGACTCCCTGACAGTATTGACCTATGTACAGTGCACACTTAAAATGGCGTCCCCGCACTCATGAGGTCTGGGAAAATGGGCCTAGACAACGTGGGGGAACCTTTGCTAGTGCAGGGGTGCCCTCACATACAGGTACTTTGCACCCAGCCTTCAGTGTCTGAAGGCCTGACATGTAGGTGACTAATAAGTGACCTGGTGCAGTGAAAAGGGCTGTGAAAAAGTGCATGCACTATTTTACACAGGCTGCAATGGCAATCCTGTAGAGGCCTTTGTATGGGCTCCTAATGGGTGGCAAAAGAAATGCTGCAGCCCATAAGGATCCCCTGGAACCCCTATGCCTTGGGTACCTAAGTACCACATACTAGGGACTTATAATGGGAGGCCAGTATGCCAATTTGGGGTGAAATACTGGGTTACCAGTATGTAAGGACAGCTTTGGAACCAGAGAGAGCATAAGCACTGGGGTCCTGGTTAGCAGGATCCAGTAACACAGTAAAGCATACTGACGAAAATAGTGAAATATACTGACAAGTAGGCCACAATCCATAAGCACTGGGGTCCTGAGTAGCAGGGTCCCAGTGACACAGTCAAAACACACTGACAAACAGGCCAAAAAGCGGGGTAACCATGCTAGAAAGAGGCTACTTTCTCACACTCTGATAGTTTTATTTCCTGCCATCCTTATTATGGCATCCTGGCCCCTTATGTGGCCATTAGGTTTGAGCCTATTCTAAGCTCCCAGCCAAACTCCTTTTCTTTATGTTGTGCAAGTGAGCAAAACAAGTTTGTGGGAAAACAAATCAGTGCAAATTACCCAGCACGACAGCCCCGTGTCCCCTCCTCTGTCTCTTTCAATGTGCGTGACCCGGCTTCGGACACCTACCTGAGTCTACCACAACTCTTGAGTCGTTGTAGGAGGCTGGCCTGGTTTGTAGACGGTACCTAAGGTACTTAGACCTTATACCAGGTAAAGTTATCCCTTATCAGTAAAATGTAGTCAGTGTCTAGAAGCCAGGCTATCTAGAGGTAGCTGTAGACAGAGCAGCCAAGGCTGAACTAGAAGACATGCAAAGCTCTTACAATACCACTGTAGTCACACAGTACTTATACACATGAAAGGCAATACTCAGTTATCAAAAATAAAGGTACTTTATTTTAGTGACACAAATGTCAAATATATCTTAGAGGCTATACTCCCTCAGGAGGTAAGTATTATGCACAAAATATACAGTAGTAACCATAATCAGGTAAGTAAACAGTCATAAAATAGTGTAAACAGTGACAATCACATTAGGTTGCAATGGTCCTAGGGGGAACACAAACCATATACTAAAATAGTGGAATGCGAATGTCGGTTTCCCACCTAGGCAAATGTAGTGTGCAGAGGGGCTCTGGAGTGTAAGAAAACACCAAAGGTAAGCAATATATCCCGCCCCAGAGGCCAGGAAAGCAGGAGTAAAGTACAGCAAGTTTCCAAAGAACACGTTAGAAGTAGTGATAGAGAGGAATACAAAAACCAAGCAAGACTGCAAGACACCAACAATGGATTCCTGGACCTGAAGACCTGTGGAGAGTGAAGACCAAGTCCAAAAGTCGCTGAAGAGTCCAGGAGTAACAGGAGCCCCTGCTAACCCGGATGAAGGTGCAAAAGTGAACTCTCCGGTTAGAAGAAAAAGTCAGAAATGCACCAAAGAAGACAGCTGCAGGTACTGCTTGGTGCAGGAGATGTCCCACGTCGAGTAGGTTTTCGTCGCTGGATTCCACCAACAAGCCTGGGCTCACGCAAACGCGTTTGGCGTGAAAAGGTGCTGCCCAGGCCCAGGAGGGACCTTGGGGTCTCAACTCAGGATGAGGAGAGAGAGGGGGCTCTCAGCACTTCAGAGAGCCCTCAGAAGACTAGGCAGCGCCGACAGGAGTCCCAGAACACGGGGACAAAAGAGTTGCAAATGGTGGTAGTTGCAGCAGTACACAAAGAGATCCCACACCGCCAGAGAACAACTCGGGGAGCGGAGTGTAGCAGGATAGAGTGTTGGGGACCTGGGCTACTCTGTGCTCAAAGGATTTCTTGGAGAAGAGCACACAAGCCCTAGGAGCTGCAAAACACATGGTGCACAGGGGTACTGTCTGGCATGGGGGGGCAAGCTCTTACCTCCACCAAATTTGGATAGCTGGACCTTTGGATAGTCAGGGTCACTTCAGTCCACCACCTGTGTTCTAGGGACTATGCTCGTCGAGAGAAGAGGGGGCCCAGAGTACTGGTTGTCGCTGCAGAAAGGTGCCGGCTGAAGCAGGGAAGTGACTTCATCACTCCACGGGAGATTCCTTCAATTCTTCCAGTGCAGGCTGAAGTCAGGAGCCTTCTGAGGATGCACAACCTTGAAACTGTTGCAGTTACTGGCAGGAGTTGAAGTTACAGAGTTGCAGTAGTCACCTTGGATTCATTGTCCCACACACAACTCTTCTATGGTGGGCCCACCTGCCCCTTGCAGTTCTGCCAAGTCAGGCAGAGCTGGCAAGGGAAGTGGCCCTCCCTCAGAGGTCAGATCCTCCCCCTCAGGTTTGGACTCCTCCTGATTCTCTGTACTTGTGGGGGCTGGCAAGCCAGACCCAGTGCCCTTTCTCTTCTTCTTGGAGGCTTGGCCCATTGTTCCAGGGTCCAAGTGTCTAGCCCTTCCCTGTTGCGCTGCCTGTGACCTAGTTTCAGCACACACCCATTCAGGGAGGTCCAGCATCTGTGCATGGACCCTGCTCTCCACCCTTGACCATTCAGATGCTTCAAGATCATTTCCCAGCAGACACTACTGGGAGGGCAGGAGCTACAGCTACCTTCTTAGGGCCAGTCACACGTCCCAATTCCAGGCTCACCATGGCCATGGGATGGAGTTTGGTTCTGCCATCTGCATAAGTTGCTTGGTGGAAGACACCAGGTAAGACCGGTTCTGGAGAAACCAGTTTCTCTGTGACCATTGTCACACTGGCTCCTGTATCTCTCAGAGCTTCCACCTCAGTCCCATTGACCTTAGGCCTCTGCATATACCTCTCCATGCTGGGAGGTAAGGTGGCCATAGTTGCAATGTCCACCCGACCCATGGATGGAAAGGTGACCTGTGTGTACCGTGATCCCAGCCCTGGGCCAATTTCCACCTCCATCCCTACAATTGCAATCTCCTGGGATTGCCCACCAGTGGGGGGCTTCTTGGAGCAGATAGCATCTCCTCTTTGGTGTCCAGGTTGATGACACTCAAAGCACTTGCCGGCCTTAGCAAGCTCCTGAAACTTTCCTGCCCTAACAGGATCATAATGCTTCCTCTGATACCTTTTCTCCTTAGAAGTGGAATGGTTCGAGGCTCCCCCACCCTGAGAAGTTTTTGGGGACTCCTTGGGCTTTTTATCATCATTCCCTTTGTTCTTCCCCTGAGAAGAACCATGTCCTCCCTTTTTCTGATCAGCCCCTAGGGGTCTCTGGTTAACCCTAATTCTTAACCAGTCATCTGCCGCCTCCCCGAGCTCTCTGGGGTTGGTCAACTTAGAGTCAACTAGATACGGGCGGAGCTTCTCTTGAGCACAAATGCTTAGAAGGTGCTCCCTCATAATCAAATTGTAAAGCCCCTCAAAGGTACTTACCTTGTTGCCCTGTATCCAGCCCTCCAGTGCTTTAACTGAGATGTCTACAAAGTCCACCTAGGACTGGGTGCCTGTCTTTTTGGTATCCCTAAACTTGATCCTATACTGCTCTGTGGTCAGACCAAACAATTTTAGTTAAGCATTTCTCTTCTACTGGGGTATGAATTTGCCTCCTCCCTCCTCAAGGTCAGAAGCCCATCAGTCCCAGAGTTGGGGACCAACACCCAAAGGAGTGAACCCCAGTACTGAGGCTTAACTCTCCTCATCTTGAGGGCCCTCTCATAGGCAGGAACCACACTCTTGGGTATTCTGCAGGAAAAACACCCACCAATCGACATCTCAGCTTCTCTGTTGCTGCCACCATCTCTTTTCTCTTCCCTTGCCCACTTTTTCTTTTCTAGGGCCAGCTTCTGTGCCTCCAAAGCTATAAATGCTAGTTGGGCCTCCAGCTCTCTTTACCTAAGGGACAAGTTCTCTCCTCCTGAAGGGACCCCGTTCCCCCAACTAGCTCTGGTTATGACCCTAATGACTGTGCAGTGAGGACCGGTCTTCCTCCTCCTCACCTAGGCTCAGATGCCCTCCTCCCCTGAGTGGTTGGAGCTTGCATCCTTCCCTGCTTCTTCCTCTTCTGGAGCTTCCTCTGGGCCTACTTCTTGGGCCTCATCCCATGCTGTCAGGGATTTAATCAGGACATGCTTCCTGAGATCAGTGGTTGCAGGCAACCCCCTCTCCGTACACAACCCCCTAAGCTGGGCTACTGTCAGCGTAGGTAGGCTAGCCAGATGAAGCTCCATGATTCCCTAGTTTTGTGTCAACAAAAACCTTTTGCAAAAACTGGAAACAAGAATTTCGAAAAATTACAAAAATTCAATAATTGAAATTCATCCAAATTAAAAATGAAAAACAATTTTTGTACTAGGACAATTTAAAGGATTTTTAATTTGGTTTACTTAAAACTGTAATGTGATACTAAACACAAGTATAGCATCCCACCACTGTGCACCAAAGATGTTGGACAAAGGGTAATTGGTAAGGGCAGGTAAGTACCTACACTTAGCAACAGGCCACTAACCTCCACTTAGGTCCAGTTAGGTGTCAGGAAATTAAACCTAGCTCAACCCTTGGTAGCTTGGCAACGGGTGACAGGGCTTAATTTAGGAGACAAAGCATAAAGCATTAAAATATCACAAAACAGTAATTAAATAAAACAAAGGAAACAGTTTGAAAACCCTAAACCAATTTCTAAAAATAGGAAATAATTTTAGCTTTACAATGACACCAAAACGAATAAAATGGGATACAGGGAACCAGAGATATGAATTTTTAAAGAATTAATGCTTTTTAGAGCTTAGAAACGAATAGCGCCAATCTGGTCATCTGGTCGCACCTCGACCGAGGCAAAGTCAAAGTTTGAGGCCGACTGCGATGGAGCCCTGCTCAGCTACCTTCGGACTTAGTTGTTTTTCTGGAGATTTTCTTCAGCGGGACCAAGTCGCCAGTTCAATCCGACCTCCTGGAACTCTTCCACGGATATGCGTCACAGTAGCCCTCGGTGGAGATTATTACCTTCTCACTTAGTTGTTTTTTCTAGATGAAAATCCTTCGAAAGGGGCACATCTGAATCTTGATCCGACGTCCCTGGAGCCCTCTACGGATACACTGCCTGGGAGGTCACGGTCAACTTCCTAAGTTCGGACATAGTCACTTTTTTGGAGATTTTCTTCGCCGGGATGAACCTGCAAGTCAGGCCGGGTCGCGGTTGAGGCAAGCCGGCTAGAGTTGGCGCAGCGGGTCAGTCCCTTTATGGAGCTTTTTTTCTAAAAGGTCTCCAAATTTCTCCAAACTTCTGGATCTTCTTCAGATGTTCCTTTAAGGTTCTTTTGAGGTCCACAGCTCACCCCAAGGTTCCAGAAGTTCTGAGAGGCTCCTTGAGGGTGCGGACTACAACTCCCAGAATGCACCTGGCACAAACTCCTTTTTGGCCACTGGACAGTGGTCAGCTGGTTGGTTTCTTCAGGAGTATGTGCAGAGGACTCTGGTTTGCAAGTTTTCACCTGTAGCAAACAGGGAGTCCCTTCTTGAACCAGTGGAAGCCAGGCAAAGTCCTTGTGGTGAAGCCCAAGTGTGCAGCTGGTGCAGTTCTCCAGAGTGCAGTGGCCAGGTGCAGGGCAGCGGTCCAGCAAGGCAGTCCTTCTCCTGTAGTTCTTCCTTGTAGGGATCTGAGTTGTGGGTGCAGGTCTACCAGTTTTATCTTTGCTCCTGGGTGAAAAACAGGGGGGTCCTGGTTTTCCAATCGGGTACAAGGTCCTTCCCCTTGTGATGACCACTTCCTGGGATGTGTGGCAAAAATCCATCCCAAGGAGCAACATTTCTCAAAAATCCATCATGGCTGAAAATTATTTTTGGAGGTTACATCTGGCTGAGCCCACCCACTGGTGTGGCTAAAAATCCTAAACACACCCCTCTCCTGCCCTCTCCTAATCTAATCAAGGGGCACCTGATTGTCTGGGTTTGAAGGATGTGAGGGAGGTGCTATGTTGCCCCAAATGTCCTTCCCTGCCGTTGAAGACCCGTTTGCCAGCCCTTACCCTCCCTGCTTCCCCATCTGCTGAGGGGAGATCTCCTCCCCCAGGCACATCTCTTTGTGTTGAGTCAGGCCACTTCACACCTCATCCAGGCAGCCTGGCCAGGCTGCCAGAGGCTGGCCAATCAGACCAAAGCAGCAAAAACACTGCATAGCAACTTTTCAGGTAAAGTTTACAACTCTTTATCTGAACAAGTTATATTAAATCCACAACTGGAAGTTGTGGGATTTATTATAACAATTAATTTGATATCAAACTTGAGGTATCTGTAACTTAAAGGGACTTTTCAAATTAAAATAAAGTGTCCCCAATTTAGCATATGGAGGCAATTCACTACAATGAGGGAAAAACTAACTTTGCTGTTTTACCTCACCAGGGCTAATAAAACTATTTTTGATAAGGTCCCTGTTTATAGTCACATGGCACCCAGCCCCAGGGGCACATAGGGCACACCTTAGGGGTGACTTATATGTAACAATAAGGTAGTTTAAAACTTTTAAACTACTTCTAATTCCAAAGTCGAGTTTGCATGTAACTTTAATTTAAAAGCAACCAGCAAGGCAGGCCTGCCTTTAAAATGACACTGGGCACCTCAGCAGTGCACCTATGGGGGCACTACCTATGCTGGGGTCCTTAAACCTACATGCCGTACCATATACTAGAGACTTATAGGCAGGTTAATTTTGCCAATTATAATTAGTCTAATTTGCATATCCACTTTACACAGAGCACTAGGCCGTGGGACCGGTAAGCAGTACCAAGGGCACAGCCACAAGTCAGTAACCACCAGTATCTGTCCAAAAAGTCTGGTGGTGACCAGGGCAAAAAAGAGGACTTTCCTACAGAAGGGGATTGGCTACCTTATCAGGTATAGACCTATCAGGAGGGGTCTCTGACGTCAACTGCTGGAACTGGCCACTCAGAGGCTCCCAGAGTATCCCAACACCTTGGAATCCAAGATGGCAAAACCCAGGGACACTCTAGAGGAGCTCTGGGCACCACCCCTGGGGTGGTGAATGACAGGGGAGTGGTCACTCCCCTTTCCTTTGTCCAGTTTTGCACCAGAATAGGGACTGGGGGTCCCTGAATCGATGTAGACTGGCGTATGCAAGGAGGGCACCATCTGTGCCCTTCAAAGCATTTCCGGAGGCTCTGGGAAGAAACCCTTCCAATGTCTGTAACACCTATTTCCAAAGGGAGAGGGTGTAACACCCCTGCCCCAAAGGAAATGCTGTCTTCTGCCTTCTTGGGTTTGGGCTTCCCAAGCCCAGGAGGGCAGAAGCCTGTATGTGAGGTGGCAGCAGCTGGGGCTGCAGTGGAAACCTCAGAGAGCTGGTTTGGCAGTACTGGGGGTCCATGGTGGAGCCCCAGGGTGCATGGAATTGGCCCCCAAATACCAGAATCAGATTGGGGGTACAGTTCCCCATTCCTAGACACCCTACATGGCCATATTCGTAGTTACCATCATGAAGCTACATATATGTGTATTGACCTATATGTAGTGCACACTTATAATGGAGTCCCCACACTCAAAAAGTCCGGTAAATTGGTCCTGGACAATGTGGGGGCACCTCTGCTGGTGCAGGGGAGCCCTCACACACAGCAACCTTGCACCTAGCCTTCAGAATCTGAAGGTTAGACATATAGGTGACTTATAAGTTACCTGATGCAGTGATAATGGCTGTGAAATAGTGTGTGCATTATTTCACACAGGCTGCAATGGCAGTCCCAAAGAAGTATTTGTATGGGCTCCCTATGGGTGGCAAAAGAAATGCTACAGCCCATATGGATCCCCTGGAACCCCTATGCCCTGGTACCTAGGTAACATACTGTATACTAGGGACTTATAAGGAGGGTCCAGTGTTGCCAATTTAGAGTGAAATAATGAGTTGCTAGTATGTAAGTATACATTTAGAAACAGAGAGAGCATGAGCACTGGAGTTCTGATCAGCAGTACTCTAGTGACAATTTAGAAAACAGTGAAACACACTGACAAGCAGCCCACAAAAAATAAGCACTAGTGTCCTGACTAGCAAGATCCCAGTGACACAGTCAAAACACACTGACAATCAGGCAGAAATTGGGGGTAACATGCCAAGAAAGATGGTACTTTCCTACACAACCCCCCCCCTCCCCCAAATGAGGGAAAATAAGGCTAACCTTGCCAAGATGAGTCTTCATTGTCTAAGTGGAAATATCTGGAGAGTCCATCTGCATTGCAGTGGGTACTCCTAGATCTACGTTGCACTGTAAAGCCCATCCCCTGTAAGGAAATGGACCACCTCAACAATTTAGGTTCTTCTCCCTTCATTTGTTTTAACCATAAGAGAGGCTTGTGGTCAGTCTGAACTACAAAGTGATTCCCAAATAAGTATTTGTCTGAGCTTCTTCAGGGCCCAGACCACAGCAAATGCCTCCTTCTCTATAGCTGACCAAAGCGTCTCTCTAGGGGGCAACCTCCTGCTGCTAAAGTCAACAGGTTGAGCCTGGCCCTCTGAGTTGTGATAACACTGCCCAACCCCCTATTCAGAAGCATCTGTCTGGACAATTAATTTTTTAGAGTAGTTTGGGCTCTTTAGGACAGGTGCAGTACTCATAGCCTGCTTAAGCTCCTCAAAAGCTTTTTGACAGTTGGCTTTCCATAATATCTTCTTGGGCATTTTCTTTGAGGTGAGGTCATGAAGAGGGGCAACAATGGAGCTATAGTTCTTAATGAACCTCCTGTAATAATACCCAGTGAGACCACGAAAGGCTCTGACCTGGGTCTGAGTGGTAGGGGGAGGCCAATCTAAAATAGTCAGGATGTTTATCTGTAGTGGTTCAATGTGTTCACCACCAACAAGGTGCCCCGGATAAACCACCTTCCCCTGCCCTATCTGGCATTTTTAAGCCTTGATAGTGAGGCCTGCTTTTTGCAGGGCCTCTAAAACTTTCCACAGGTGGACAAGTTGGTCATCCCAGGTGGTCATCCCAGGTGGAGCTAAATACAGCAAAATCATCTAGATATGCTGCACTGAATGCTTCCAGACCTTGGAGAACTGTATTCACCAGCCTTTGGAAAGTGGCAGGTGCATTTTTTCAGATCAAATGGCATAACTAAATGGATAATGCCCTCCAATGATTGAAAATGCAGTTTTTGCTTTAGCATCTTCTGATAATTTGATCTGCCAATACCCTGCTGTCAATTCAAAAGTGCTTAGAGACTTGGCAGATGCCAGTGTATCTATTAGCTCATCTACCCTGGGTATAGGGTGAGCATCTGTTTTTATAGCTCTGTTGAGCCCTCTATAATCAACACAAAACTCATCTCCCTTTTCCCATTCTGAGAATGAGGCTTTGTTATTAGCATCACTGGGCTGGACCATGGGCTATCTGAGTGCTCAATCACTCCTAGGTACAACATCTCCTGATCTCTGATTTAATACTGTCTCTGACATAGTCAGGCTGCCTATAAATCTTACTTTTGACAGGCAAACTCTCTCCACTATCAATGGTATGCTCACACCAGATTGTTTGGCCAGGTGTAAGTGAAAAGAGTTGAGAGGATTGGCCTAGTAAGTTCTTGCAGTCCTCTGTTTGCTCTGCTGTGAGGCAATCTGGATGAATAACTCCTTCCACTAAGGCATCAGCTTCAGTGTTAAAGAATAGGTCAGGGAGACGGTCACTCTCTTCCTCCTGCCCCTCATCAGTGGCCATGAGTGAGGTCAAATCTGCCCTATCATAGTAGGGTTTAAGGCGGTTGACATGAAGTACCCTAAGGGGACTTCTTGGAATGCCAAGGTCTACCAGACAGGTGACCTCACCCTTCTTTTCCACAATACGATGTGGTCCACTCCATTTGTCTTGGAGTGCTCTTGGTGCCACAGACTCCAATAACCACATCTTTTGTCCTAGGTGGTACTCAGTCAGGACAGCCTTCTGTTCATGCCATTGCTTTTGTTGCTCTTGGCTGGCCTGAAGGTTTGTAGTGGCCTTTTTCATGTACTCAGCCATTCTGGATCTTAGGCCAAGTACATAATCTACAATGTCTTGTTTAGGGGGCTTCAAGCGTTGCTCCCACCCTTCTTTGACAAGTGCAAGTGGACCCCTAAAAGGTTGACCAAAAAGGAGCTCAAAGGAGCTGTAGCCCACTCCCCTCTGGGGTACCTCCCTGTAGGCAAAAGGAGGCATGGTATGGGGCCATCCCATCTCCTTCTGAGTTTTTCAGAGAGTCCCATGATCATGCCTTTGAGGGTTAAATCATTCACCCAGTCCATTAGTTTGTAGATGATAGGGTTTGGTGCAATTATAGGTTACACCACATTCCTTCCACTTTGCCTTTTAGTATGTAGCCATGAAGATACTAGTCCTGTCTGATAACACCTCTTTGAGGAAGCCCACCCTGGAAAATATTCCCAGGACGGCCTTTTCCACTGCAGGTGCTGTAGTGGTCTTTACAGGGATAGCTTCTGGGTATCTTGTGGCATGGTCCACTACCACTAAGATGAATCTGTTTCCAGAAGCAGTTGGAGGGTCAAGGGGGCCACCAATATCAACCCCAACTCTCTCAAAGCGTACCCCAACCACAGGTAATTAGATCAAGGGGGCCTTTGGAGTGCCACCAGTCTTGCCACTGGCTTGGCAAGTGACATAAGAGCGACAAAACTCTTTTGTGTCCTCTGACATGTGAGTTCAGTAAAAGTGAGGGACCAGCCTGTCACAAGTCTTACTTTGTCCAAAATGTCCAACAAGGGACATATCATGTGCTAGAGTTAGGAGGAATTCCCTTTACTGCAAGGGAATGACCAGTCTCCTGGTAGCACCAGGTTTTGGGTCCCTTGCCTTAGTATAAAGGAGGCTGTTCTCCCAATAAACTCTGTATGAGTCACTGATATCCCCTGCTTGTTGTTTGACAGCTTGCTGTCTTAAACCCTCTAGTGTAGGACAGGTCTTCTGTGCCACACTCAGGTCTTCCCTGGCAGGCCCCCCTGCACCCAAGAGTTCAGCTGTGTCAGCCTAAAGCTCCTCTGGTGTAAGTCCTGCACAAGGAGGTGACTCCTCCTCATCAAACGGGGAGTCTTCTGGAGAGGGAGGGATAGTGGACAAGGGTTTGCCATTTCTACCCCTAGTTTTTGGGGGCACTTGGTCCATTGTTCCAGGATCCAGGTTTACCTGCCATCTTTGCTTCTTTGCCTGAGCCCTGGTAAGAGCAAAGATTTGGCCTGAAATGCCCAGCATTGCTGCATGAGCCTCCAACTCCACTTCGGCCCAAACCAAAGTCTCCAAATCATTGCCCAGTAGACATTCTACAGGTAGGTCAGTGGATACCACAACTTTGTTTAAGACCAGTAAACTCCCTTTAGTTGAGATTCACAACAGCCATGGGGTGGTTAACATTGTTGTTATGGGTGTCCGTTACCTGGTACAGTGCAGGAGTGACCCCCAGGCGAGCCTCTGCCTAGCCCAGGTGGTGGCTGTCCCGAGAAGCCCCCATGCCTGCCTGCACCGCTAGAGTGACCCCCGGGTCCCTCCATTGAAGCCTATTCAAAACCCAACCCCTGCTTTGCACACTGCACCAGGCCACCCCTGTGCTGCTGAGAGTGTGTTTTGTGTGCCTACTTGTGTACCCCCCAGTGCTGTACAAAACCCCCCTGGTCTGCTCCCCAAGGGCGCGAGTACTTACCTGCTGGCATACTGGAACCGTAGCACTTCTATTCTCCATAGGCGTCTATCTGTGTTGGGCACCTCTTTGACCTCTGCACCTGACCAGCTCTGAGCTGCTGGTGTGGTAACGATGAGGTTGCCCTGAACCCCCAACGGTGGGCTACCTATGCCCAGGAACTGAGTCTTGTAAGTGTCTTACTTACCTCACAATCTATCCAATACTTACCTCCCCCAGGAACTGTTGATTTTTGCACTGTTTCTACTTTTAAAATAGCTTATTGCCATTTTAACAAAAACTGTATATGTTATTGCTCTAATTCAAAGTTCCTAACTTACCTGTGTGGAGTACCTTGCTTTTTATGAATTTGCTTCAAATCTTGAACTTATGGTTCTAAAAATAAATTAAGAAAATATATTTTTCTATATAAAAACCTATTGGCCTGCAGTAAGTCTTTGAGTGTGTGTTCCTCATTTATTGCCTGTGTGTGTACAACAAATGCTTAACACTACCCCCTGATAATCCTACTGCTCGACCACACTACCACAAAATAGAGCATTTAGAATTATTTAATTTTGCCACTATCTTACCTCTAAAGGGAACCCTTGGACTCAGCGCACATCATCTCTTATTTTGAGATAGTGTATACAGAGCCAACTTCCTGCAAGCAGACACTTTGCTGCCATGTAACCAACCATCTAATGCCTTCACTGAACAGTCCGCAAAGTCTGTCCAATCTTGTGAAGAGTATTTTCTGTTTTCTCTTAACTTAATTCTGTATTGTTCAGTGGTGAAGTCAAATCCATCCAAGAGTGCTGTCTTCAAAAACATTGTATTTGTCTGTATCATCTTCCCTGACAGTAAGGAGTCTGTCTCACCCCTTGCCCGAGAAGGACAACCACAGAATAGCAGCCCGCTGCATCTGAGGGACCTTCTGAACTTTATAGGCTCTCTCAAGTGCAGCAAACCACTTGTAGATGTCATCTCCCTCCTTGTAAGGTGGAACAATTTTAAGCAAGTTTCTAGTGTCAAATGTGTTTTCTCTGACATTGTAACTTCTAAAACTGCTATTGCTGCTGCCACCATGGGGAACTAACCCCAATCGGTGTCTTTCCCTTTTCACAGCTAGGGATTCCCTATTTAAGGCCAACTGTTGCTGCTGCAGCCTCAGTCTGGCCTCCTCCAACCTCAGGTTTCTGAGTTCCCTATCTAGGGAGTTGTCCTCAGGGTTGGATGTGTGGGACACTTCTGAGACAGAAGTGACATGGGAATGAGCAGCAGTAGATCTTTCCCTAACTTGTGTAACCCTAGTGACCTGGCATCTAGGTGTGAAGGGTGCCCTACCTGTGTGTGACCCCTTCCTACTACCAGCTACGCTACCAGGTCTGTTAATGGAAAGATCTGTGGAAGGGCCCTCCCCTGCATTTTCAGCACCCTCCCCTGAATATACCTGGCAGGGAAACCCCATTCTACCTCCTCCTCCGGTTCTACATGGCTATCAGATTGTTCCTGATAATCCTGAAAGAGGAGGTTTAAAAAGGAAATCCTTATTATGGTTCTTCCCAATCCCTAAGCTTCTTTCTAAGCAAATCCCCCTTAGACCTTTAAAGTTAAGGTTCTCATAACTGGTCTTGATAACTCTGGGGGTGGCCTCAGAAGAAGACATAGTGATAGAAAAAGTTAGAGTAAAGTGAAAGGAGTAAGCAGACCTAGTTTTACTTTATCTAACTTTTAGAAAACATGTTTAGAAAACTTTTTAGAGTGCAAGTGAGACTGCTAAGTACACTTGTGTATAGCTCTAAGTATTAGAGTACAGTTTCCTGTGGAAAGCACCAGCGACAGAGTGATAAGGTGTGAGGAAGTAGGCTCTTTCTAGCATTCTAGCATGTTTACCCCCACGTTTGGCCTGTTTTTGAGTGTGTGTCAGTAAGTTCTGTGCTCTTCTTCCACAAAACCTTTGTGCACAATGTAGCCCAGGTCCCCAGCACTCCATCCTGCAACGCACAACTCGCTGAGTTGTTCTCCTGCGGCGTGAGACCTTCTTTTGGTGTGCTGCACCAACCGCAATTCACACTTTCTTGGTCCCCATGTCCTGGGACTCCTGTGGGTCCTGCCTGGTCATCTCTTGGCTCTCTCCAGTGTTGGGAGCCCCCTCTGCCTCCTCAGTCCAAGTTGAGGCCCCCAGGTCCTTCCTGGGTCCAGGCAGCGCCATTTTGACACAAAACGCGACCTTGCTTGAACCAATGCTTGTTGGACGAATCCAGCGCCGCAAACAGCCTGCATCCAACATCTCGACGTGGGACCTCTCCTGCACCACACAGGAACATGAAGCCATCTTCTTTCGTGCTCTTCTGCAGACTTCTTCTGACCGGAGAATCATCTTTTGCACCATCTTATAGGTTGGCAGGGGCTCCTGTCCTTCCTGGAATCTTCTGTGACTTCTGGACTTGATCTCCTCTCTTCACAGGTCTTCAGGTCGAGGAATCCACCATTTGTTGTTTGCAGTTTTGCTTGGTTCCTGCAATAACTCTTATCACGACTTGTAGTGTGTCCTGAGCAAACTTCCTGTATTTTACTCCTACTTTACTGGGCTCTGGGGTGGGGCATTTTACTTACCTTCAGTGTTTTCTTACACTCCCAGCACCCCCCTAAACACTACAGTTGCTTGGGGGGAATCCGTGATTCGCATTCCACTTTCTTAGTATATGGTTTGTGTTGCCCCTAGGCCTATTGCATTCTATTGTATTTTCTACTGTTTGCACTATTCTGTGACTATTTACTTACCTGATTTTGGTCTCTAGTGTATTTAATAGGTACCTCCAGGAGAAGTAAGATATTTTTGGCCTTGTGTCACTAAAATAAAGTACCCTTATTTTTGGTAACACTGAGTATTGTCTTTTATTGTCTATAAGTACTGTGTAACTATAGTGGTATTACAGGAGCTTTGCATGTCTCCTAGTTCAGCCTAAGCTGCTCTGCTACGGTGTCAGTGTCTAGAAGCCAGGCTGTCTAGAAATAGCTGTAGGCAGAGCAGCCAAGGCTCAACTAGGAGACATGCAAAGTTCTTGAAATACCACTGTAGTCACACAGTACTTACACACATGAAAGACAAAACTTAGTGTTACCAAAAATAAAGGTACTTTATGTTAGTGACGCAAATGCCAAATATATCTTAGAGGGTATACTCCCTTAGGAGGTAATTATTATACCCAAAATATTCAGTAGTAACCAAAATCAGGTAAGTAAACAGTCATAAAATATTGAAAACAGTAAAAATCACAATAGGTTGCAATGGACCTAGGGGGAACATAAACCATATGCTAAAATGTGGAATGTGAATGTCGGTTTCCCACCTAGGCAAGTGTAGTGTGTAGAGGGGCACTGGGAGTGTAAGAAAACACCAAAGGTAAGTAGAACACCCCAGCCTAGAGCCCAGGAAAGCAAGAATAAAGTACAGCAAGTTTCCTATGAACACACTAAAAGTTGTGATAGAGAAGAATGCAAAAACCAAGCAAGACTGCAAGACACCAACAATGGATTTCTGGACCTGAAGATCTGTGGAGAGAGGAGACCAAGTCCAAGAGTTGCTGAAGAGTCCAGGAGTAACAGGAGCCTCTGCTAACCCCGATGAAGGTGCAAAAGGTGAACTCTCCAGTTAGAAGAAAAAGTCAGAAATGCACCAAAGAAGACAGCTGAGGGGTCCTGCTTGGTGCAGGAGATCTCCCACATTGAGGAAATGAATGCAGGCTGGTGTTCGTCACTGGATTCTCTCCCAACAAGCCTGGGCTCATGCAAGAAATGCATTTGGCGGGAAAAGGCGCTGCCTGGGCCCAGCAGGGACTTGGGGGTCTCAGCTCAGGATGGTGAGACAGAGGGGGATACCAGCACTTCAGAGAGCCCTCAGAAGACCAGGCAGCACCCACAGGAGTTCCAGAACACGGGGACAATGGAGTTGCACATGGTGGTCTTCGCAGCACTACACAAAGGGATCCCACGCCACCGGAGAACAACTCGCGGAGCGTTGCAGGATAGAGTGCTGGGGACCTGGGCTACGCTGTGCACAAAGGATTTCTTGGAGAAGCGCACAGAAGCCCTAGGAGCTGCAAAACACTTGGTGCACAGGGGTACTGTCTGGAACAGTGAGGCAAGCTCTTACCTCCACCAAATTTGGATAGCTGGACCTTTGGACAGTCAGGGTCACTTCAGTCCACCACCTGTGTTCCAAGGACCACGCTCGTCGAGAGGGGAGGGGGCCCAGAGTATCTGTTGTCGCTGCAGAAAGGTGCTTGCTGAAGCAGGGAAGTGACTCCGTTACTCCACAGGAGATTCCTTCAGTTCTTCCAGTTGAGGCTGAAGTCAGGGAGCCTTCTGAGGATGCACAACCTGGAAACTGTTGTTGTAACTTCAGCTCTTGCAGCTGCTGGCAAGAGCTGAAGTTACGTAGTTGCAGTAGTCACCTTGGATACTTGTTGCAAGTTCTAGTGTTCCTGGAGCAGTTCTGTGGTTGATCTGATGGTAGAAGCTGAGGCAGAGGATGAAGAGGAGTCCTACTGGAGTCTTGCAATCCGAATCTAAGGAAACACCCAGAGGAGAGACCCTAAATAGCCCTGAGAGGGTGATTGGCTACCTTACCAGGTATGGACCTATCAGGAAGGGTTTCTGACGTCACCTGCTGGCACAGGCCAATCAGATGCTCCCAGAGTATCCCAACACCTTGGAATCCAAGATGGTAAAACACAGGGACACTCTGGAAGAGTTCTGGGCACCACCCCTGTGTTGGTGATGGACAGGGGAGTGGTCACTCCCCTTTCCTTTGTCCAGTTTCGCGCCAGAGCAGGGACTGGGGTCCCTGAACCGGTGTAGACTGGATTATGCAAGGAGGGCACCATCTGTGCCCTTCAAAGCATTGCCGGAGGCTCTGGGAGGAAACCCCTCCCATGCCTGTAAAACCTATTTTCAAAGGGAGAGGGTGTAACACCCCTGTCCCAAAGGAAATGCTTTATTCTGCCTTCCTGGGATTGGGTTGCCCAAGCCCCAGGGGGACAGAAGCCTGTCTGCGAGGTTTCAGCAGCTGGGGTTGCAGTGGAACCCTCAGAGAGCTGGTTTGGCAGTACTGTGGGTCCATGGTGGAACCCCCAGGATGCATGGAATTGCCCCCCCCATACCCGAATCAGATTGGGGGTACAATTTCCCATTCCTAGACACCTTACATGGGCATATTCGGGGTTACCAATGTGAAGCTACTTATATGTATTGACCTATATGTAGTGCACACTCATAATGGCGTCCCAGCACTCACGAAGTATGGGAAATTGGTCCTGCAGAACTTGGGGGCACCTCTACTAGTGCAGGGTTGACCTCACACACAGTAACTTTGCACCTAGACTTCAGAATTTGATGGTTAGACATATAGGTGACTTATAAGTTACCTAGTGCAGTGAAAATTGCTGTGAAATAGTGCTTGCGTTATTTCACACAGGCTGCAATGGCAGTCCTGAAGAAGTGTTTGTATGGGCTCCCTATGGGTAGCAAAAGAAATGCTGCAGCCCATATGGATCCACTGAACCCCAAAGCCCTGGGTGCCTAGGTACCATATACTAGGGACTTATAAGGGGGTCCAGTATGGCAATTTAGAGTGAAATACTGAGTTATCAATATGTACGTATAAATTTGGAAACAGAGAGAGTATGAGCACTGGAGTTCTGATTAGCAGTACTCCAATGACAATTGAGAAAACAGTGAAACACACTGACAAGCAGGCCACAAACCATAAGCACTGTGGTCCTGACTAACAGGGTCCCAGTGACACAGTCAAAACACACACTGACAATCAGGTAGAAATTGGGGTTAACATGCCAAGAAAGATGGTACTTTCCTACAATCGTGTTAGGATTTCCTGCTTGAAGGAGGACAGGCAACAGCTCTTCAATCAGGCTCATGTCAGGTTTTCTGGAGCAGCCTCCCATTAGTACTACTTTTCCCCAGTAATTCCCTCTGAGTCTTCAGAGGAAATACTCATAAATATTCTTGTGAAATGCCTTTTCCAGTCCGAATAAATTTGACTCAGTACTTCAATGCCAATCCTGCACAAAATGTATTATAAAATCGGTCACGAATTCCTGGTAAATAAATTCAAGAAATATATTCCCATGCGTTATCTAAGAACAAGGGACAAAGCATTTTTTTTTTATTCCATCGCCTAAATATTCTTAAAGTTGTGATAAAGCCTTTCAGATACAAGGAGTGCTATTGCAGAACACATTTCCACCTTGAAATGTACAATAAACCGTCAGTGATTAAGGGCCATATGTACCAACAAATTTTCCCATAGACACAGAATGGGTAAAACCCTTTGCTACATCTGGCCCTAAATGTAGAAAATCTCTAAAAACATGAATATTCTCCAGATACGTTTCTGTTTCTACGCCTATTCAAATGCTTTAATGCAAGGTAAAGACTTTCCACCTGAAGTAAATATTGCACTATAAATGTATTAATTAAAAAAGATTGTTTTCACGTCTGCTTGCATCATGTCACTAAATATATCATGAAACTAGTCACAAATGCCTGGAAAAAGTAAAAAATATGTTACTATAAGTTATCCAAGAAAAAGGAACAAAGCAATTTTCGAAATTCCATCAGTAAAATATTATAAATGGGGCGCTAAAGCTTTTTGGATTCAAGGAGTGCATCTGCGGAACTCTCTTCCACCTGGAAATTTACAATGAATTGCCACTGATTACATTTAAAAACACCTCTAAATAACTGATTACTCTCCAATTAAGTTTCTTTTATGATGTGTGTCAATGCCTATTCTGATGCCTTTATACAAAGTAAAGAGACTTCACCTAAAATAAATGTTGCACTATAAATATACTATTAAAGTTAAAAAACGAACTTGCACTTTCTAGAATGGTGCATGGACACTCTTCCAGTTTCTTTGCTGACAAACAAATAATTCCTGGTGTATCATGTCCATTCCAGGACTTCGACTCTGCCTAGAAACTCAAGAAAGCAAAGACTCTGATCCAACCTTTCCAATGGTGCGGACCAAGAGTCCGGAATTTAATTCCCCTTTCATAACAACTTCATCTTGCTGCATTGCACTACGTTGTAAATTTGGCGCAGCGATTTTGGCCTCGTTGGGCCACATTAGTGTAAAACAAAATTATGCTAATGTTGCGCAAGGAGGCTCTAAGGGCTCTTAAATCTGCCCCAAACTTTCCCAGAAACACCAGGGAAACAAGTGAAAAAACACCGACCCCCAAACGTCGACCAGATGTCACCTTTTTTTCTTCAAGGCTCTTTCAGCCAGCTATAAGTGCCTCCAGCCCTCTTATCATTATTTCACTGTTCATAAGCCATTCTATTATAAATTTACTGTGTTGCACACTGTAGACCTATTTACTCGTTGGTGCGGCCACAGGAACACAAACCGTGCTCCTTACGCAGCCAGAATCTCCTCGGTTAACTACCGGCGGGACCATGTGAACGGTGCGTTTCTCTAACCTCTAGAGGACACTGCCCGCTGGTGGGACTTGGAAACATGCCTCTACTCTTGTGCTCTGCGTGCAAACCTTTGAACTCTCAGGGGTTAAGACAGACACACGCTGATCGCTACGAGCACAATTTCACCAGCCACGAACTGCCTCCAGAGTCTGTACTGAAAAAGTTTTTTTCTTAATGTGTGCACCAGATCGGGGTCTATATAACCGTCGTCTGACGCATCACCATCGCTTGTAATCACTCTGGAGCTAAGAAAGGCTTTAAAGGAAACTCTGTCCTAGACAGGTTGCTCCTTGAGTTTCCAGTGTGTATTCTGCCCCCGGACGTTTGCTCTTTAAGTGAGCCTTCCTCCAGAACATCACATTTAATAGACTGACACTATTAAACTTGAGTAGGGGTTCTCATAATACAACTATAGGATCACCCAGAGAACCAATTGTTTCCATGTTGAGGGGGAGTTGTCTCCTTTCTCCCTTAGGGTGACTTTTATTAGGTAGATGATGCTTCAATTTAAAGAGTAGTATCCGAAGTCATGGCTCCCCTTGAAATATGTATGTTCAGAGAACTGGCAGGAGAGTACATTTGACCAACTCGAGAAGGGTAGGATCTTCCAGGCCCCTCAAGATGCTCTATTCCCATAGAAGACCCAGGCTGCTTTCAGCCTATTAAGCACAAATGCAAATGTGATCTTGGGGTCTCAACCATGGCGCCTTAGACTAAAAAAGGCCTTCGTGGTACAACAGGCTTTCCCTGAGCCCGTCCCCACTTTGGAGGGGCCCCAATAATGCTTTCCTTCTCCCCCACACACCAGACAATGGCAACAGAGATGATTCACAATCCAAAAGGGAGGAAAGTCCTTCTAGATCATGAAGTCCCGTAGCTTCTGACACCCGACCTCAACCCAGGGCTCCCCAACTTGTGCTCACTGTCAGATTTGCTGGATCCAAAGCATATCCAACATCCTAGATCCTCGGATGGGGCTCAGCTGGAAAGGGTGGTGACCTAATGAGCAGGTTATCTGTGCAATTGCCTCCAGGAAGAAGTTTGTTGCTGCCTCAGTGGAATGCCCCAGTCTGTCTACTGGATGGTAAAATGGCCCTTACACCCAAAAAAGACCCTAAAAAGGCCACATTTTTGGCAAAATATATCAAGGGCCTTAAGAAGGGTATAGATCAGTGTTGAAAATGGCCATTTTCTTGCTTAACCATTCTATGTCTCTGCTGGTCTGCTAAATATATGTCTGGGTCAAGACGACAGTTGGGTTGTTTGTGCATTCACTCACAGTCACAGAAAGGGAGCTGAGGTGTGCACTGTATATCCTGATTGCCCATCACCAGGCTGATTGGTCTTCCTGAGCTAGAGTGGTGGAAGGAGCTGACACCTGCACCTGAACAGTGCTGTGCCTGTCCTCACACAAAGTGGTCTCCATCCCCATTGACTGTGTCTCGGGTCAGGACAGGGAAAGGCAGGGTCTTGTTCACTACAAAGACTTCTCTATGAAGATGGCCTACTTCAAAGACAGAAATGGGTATAAGTTCTGGACCTGTGACACCACACAGTTAGAATCCTTCTTGACTGAGGAAATTCTGCCAGGGAGAAGAGCCGGATGCTGTAGGAGGTACTACCACTCTGCCTGTTGCTTTGTTGTACTGGTCTGCTGCTTGCTGCTTCTGTCCTAGGAGTGAAAGGTTCTCCAAGGGCTTGGACCGAGCTTGCCTGGTAAGTCCTAGAGACATCAAAGACTTCATCTGCCAGTGCCTGGCCTCTTCTGCTGAGAGTCCTGACTTGTGAAGTGATGCCTACTCCAGTCCCTGGGCCCTTGACGCAAAGGGTTAAGACATGCTTAAACCTCTAAAAAGAGATCTCTTGACTGGTGTATGTTGGATTTTTGTCACTTTGGTCTTGTTTTACTCAGATAAATATTGGCTATTTTTTAAACTGATGTGGAGCCCTTTTGTGGTGTTTTTGCTGTGTTACTGTGTGTACAAATACTTTACACATTGCCTCTAAGATAAGCCTAACTGCTTGAGCTAAGCGACAAAGGGGATGAGCAGGGGTTATTTTAGCTGCGTACACTGTGTGACTCCCTTTCCCTGACTAGAATGAGGGTCCCTACATGGACAGGGTGCAAACCACTGCCAACTAAAGACCCCCTTTCATACAATCAGTGTTTCCCAAGCTGTAGGTTTTGAGTCACTGATGGGTTGTGAGCTGATTTTTTTGGGTTGTCCCAAAAGTCAAAGTGATAAATAAAGATGCCTATAATTTCTGCACTTGTCACATTTGCCAGTGATTCAAAGACAGACGTCAGATGTCAGACTATTTTATTCCTTTAACATAGGAATTGGGGTTTACGTTTCTTTCTGTGACTGCAAAGTGAGAGGAGTTATTAAACTGAATTATGTGACAATGTAGGATATTGTTTTGTTTGTAATATACAAGAGAATGTAAACACATGTAAATGAACTGCATGCATCCAGCAGCTGGGAAAGCAAAAAACAACTTTTTTGTAGTTCTGAAGTGTGCTGAAAACAGAGATTTGAATAGGATTTTAATAGGATCAAAACAAACCAAAACACTAACTTGGTGATGCACAAATGATAACTATTCACAGAAACCCAGCTTCTAAAAATGATCATTTGTGTGCTATATAGTTGTACCTATAGAACTGTATGCGTGTGGACATTTACTGGCCATTTCAATGGAAAACGTGCTGTCTGTAAATGACAATGCGCTACCACACAATGTTTTATTTACATTCTATAACTGCCACGCCTAATGTCCCTTAAAGGTAGGTGGATTGTAAATCTTTGCTGATCTAAAAAGTGGGTTGTAGTTCTAAAACGTTTGGGAACCATTAGTATAGATCGTTCTTGGTATAGATCATTCTTGGTGCACCTGCCAAGACAAATCTTGGACATCACCGGGCCCTCCACCAATATTTTTGACATGACCAAAGAGGCCAAACTTTGAGGGTCCCTTATCTCCCTGGACATCCTTTCTGGTCTCTACAAAAAGGCCAAGATCCTTGTCAACAATGTGGAACCAAAGCTGGGTGACCTGGCTTTGTTGGAAGTGGGAGCAGTGGCCCAGGGAAGTTTGTTTCACAGACCTATTGATTAAGGAAATGAGGAAGTTCATGGCCATCTTTACTTCCCTGGATAAGACGCCAGCATCCATTGAAAGAAATTTCACTCCTAAGGTTTTCCAAAATGTCATCTGTGGCAGACGCCACTCGATCAGCCGCTTCCCTTCCCAGATCCTACAAATGGGACGGGGCTCCTTGAGTGGCCATGAGGACCAGTCTCGATTTGGAACCTTCTTTCCATCGTAAGGTCTGAGACACCAAAGGTAGTTTCTGTGGAAACACCAACCAGGCAACCTTTTAATGGTTGAAATGTAGAGTAACAGGAAGCCGAAAGAATGCTGAAGTATACTAAAAACTGGAAGGGACAGACAGCAGACACAAGACTATCCAGAGCAGCCATCCAAAGTGCTGAAAGCTAACATATGGGATAAAAGTGAAGATATTACATGACCGGGTCGAAGCAAGGGTGAAGGATTGGGGGAGGGGGGTGTTGGAAGTCTGTATATAGTTTGGAAAATAAATGTTTAATCTTCTCTTGTGGCATCTCTTTTGATGTTATTATAATACATGCAAACAATAAAATACACCGTATTTTTTTTTAAAAAAGGCAAACTTTAATGGTAAGCGTTGGCTCTTCTTCCCAATAAAGAGTAGGGGGTCATTGGGTTAATTTAGTCCACAGCTAAGCATCAGTCTCTCATTGGACGGATGGACCCTGTCATACGGTCTAAGTCTTCCCCATAAAGTTCTATGGGGCCCCATGACAGGCAAGTCACCCACGCTCCTTAAAATTCTCAGATCAGGCCTCTTCCCTCATAGATTTGGAAATCACAAGACTACTAGAGAAAGGAGCCATGTGCTGGCCAATCTACACCCCAAGGGAGTCATAGGTAAGCTCCTTCTAGTAGAGAAGAGAGATGGTGTCAACGCCCAGTGATAAATCTCCAGAACTTCAACAAGTGCCTAGTGTACCGCCACTTCAAGGTGGAGGAAATTCCTCTCTTTGAGGTATCCTGACTCCCGACTGGTTTATCCATCTCGATCTGAAGGATGACTATCACACAATTCCCACCTTTCCATCGCACCACAGCTTCCTTCCATTCAGTTGCCAACAATCCTTTGAATTTATGACACTCCCGTTTAGACTGTTGTCAGCACTGTAGTGCTTCACAAAGGTTCTCAAGCTAGCAGTGGAACATCTAAGATCAAGAGGCATTCATCTGATAATCTATCTGGACAATATCTTCAGATGCTAACAAGACCGGCTGGGGCGCCCGTTTTGGAGATGTATCTACAAGTGGAAAGTCATCAGAGCAAAAATGGAAATTGCACATCGGCTGCCTTAAACTCCTGGCAGGGTCATTTGCGGCACAATGCTGTACAAAAGACAAAATACAACCTTGTGCAGTGCTGTAGATGGACACAGCTCAGCAGTCTGGTACATCAACCAGTTAGAAGGGATGCGATCAAATGCTCTCTCAGACTCATACAAGAGTTTCTGGAGCTTCTGCCTTGACAATCACATCTCAGTGATGGCAGAGTATATCCTGGGGACATCGAATGAAATGGCTGATTGGCATTCACAAAACTTCCAAGACATGAACTTGTGAAAGCTGAACCCCCCAAGTTATCAAGGAAATCATGGTCAGATTGTGACCATTCTCAGCGGACCTATTTGTGTCTTGCCTAGATCACCAAGTAGAGAGGTATTTCAGCTGGAGACTGGATCCAGACACGTGACAATGGATGATTTCTTACAGGAATGGAGCAAGGATGTAGGTTGTGCATTTCCTCTATTCTCAGTGATTACCAGGGCATCAGCTGAGATAAGGAGATAAGGAGACAGCAAGCAAATGTTGTCATGGTGACCCCGATTTTCATTTTTTAAAGTTTAGCTTCCGGTTCTGATGAAACTTTCATGGGATTCTCTGATCCATCTTTCCCATCTCAGAATCTCATCTGGGATTCAACTGGGAATCCACATTGAACGGTGCTGGACGGTTCCCTCCAACTCATGACGTGGCAGATAACAGGAACCCTGGAAAATCCCAGGATGTTTGCAACAGGCTGAGGAACTTCTTTCTGAGGTCGGAGCAGAAGGCACAGTCAAAAGCTACAGATCAGCTTGGTAGAGATGGTTAGTTTGGTGTCTGCACTGTAATCTGAATCCCATTGTCACTGACATAGTCCATATCGTGAAGTTTTTATCCAGTGTGACGATGAGTGGAATGGCTTGCAGGTCAGTAAACTCCGTTCATTCTGCTATGTTAGCCGGGCATACCCCTGAAGATGGTTCTCCTGTGGGTGAGGAAATTACTACAGGGAATAAGTCTTTCTCATTACCTGGAACCTAGGTATTCTGCCCTTTGGTTTCTTAACCTTCTTTCAAGCAGGCCAACAGGTACTTATCAAGGAAAGAGATGTCAACTAAAGTAGCCATGGTGTAATGCTTAGTATCCTGCAGGGCTGGTCTCGGATGTGAGGGCCCTAGATATCACAGTCACAGTAGTAACATATGTAGGAGGACTAAAAACAGCATTCAGCTGCAGGAGATGCGACAGTAGACCTGCTCTGTCTGCTGCATCACAGGAGCATTGACTCCTAGTGGCAGGCTCCTCGTTGCTGGAGCTTCTGCAGCTAAACACAGTTTTTCCACTCAGTGATTTAACACCAACAATCAGGGGCTTACCCACCTGAGTATAATAACTATTTGTTTTTATCCCACTAAAGTGTGCATGAGTGCTCTACAACACTGGATTCAAACTCCAACTACCTTATTCCCTAGTCCTCAAAGGCCTTTCAGTTGTGCCCTTACCCTAGTTCTGATGAGGCTCTTGTATCTCACTTAAGGGTCAAAACGTCGTCAACAGCTAAAAAACAAACAAATAACTGCTGAAGTTTCAACATGAAATAAGCCGGATACTGCTATGATGTTGTTTGTTAATAAGACATTAGATTGCTCACACTTCGTAAAGGCTGTAATTGTCTTAGTTATGGCTCTGGGGACAGAATGCATGTGATTTAACCTTTACTTGTGTTATTAAGTATATTTTGTTGAATTCTCTAGATATAAAATTCATTTTTCATATATGATTATAGTGGTTTGCTGTGCTTTACCTTGCACATGGTATTGAGTGCACAAGGTTATTCATCCTCCCAGTTGTTTACTCTATTTTATTCAAATGATACCAGTGAAAACTATTGTTGTTTATAAACTGTTTACACCCAGGTTCTCATGGGTCCAAGGGTTGCTCTTGTAACTTCATAAAACTGAAGCATGTGAGGACATTAAGGATTAATTGTGTTCCCCTATGGAAAAGTAACTGTTTAAATTGATACACAAACCGTGAAAAGCAGTTTCTTCCCTGACTATTGTAAGGTGGGTACAGTCGTTCATGCAAGAAGCCAGATTTTCTACTAAAATATTCAGTGCACATTCAGCTTGAGGAACTTTGGCGTCAAAGCCATTTGCATTGTGGGCTCATCTGGAGGACATTATGAACGTAGTGAATCAGTCCTCAGATTCCTCATGTAAGAGCTTTTACTTTAAGCCAATAGCTAATGTTGCTACGCTAGTGGTAGTATGCTTTAAACTACTGTACTCCTCACCTTTGGTCTGACACAAAATATGACATTTCCTAGCTTTCATAATAGAACGTTTCAATTCTGCTATGGATACAGAAACGAGGATTACCCCTCCTGGTGACGGAATATCCTAAGACCCATGGGTATGACCTTCATGGACATTGTCTCGTATGGATCAAGTGAAGGGCTAAGATGGACTTTTTTACTGTTTAATAATATAATGGGTAAACTGTCTCATATGGAATAAGTAATGAATTGTAATGTATTTTACTGGTGGACAATGGAACTTAAAATGTGTTGAGAATTAGTTGTAGTGCACTGTTGATAGATCTGATGAGGTTAGTCCTAATGTGGATTGTTTTGTTAACAAGAACTGATGTATCTAAACAGAATGAAGAGGAATTCACAATGGGCATGTGTGGCACAAAGAAAGAGGGAGCATAGAAAGTGGCAAAGGACAATATGGTTGATCCTGGTCCATAATCGAAGGACCCTGTTTTTCATGTGCTCCCCTGGTGTTTATGGGAATGTTAGTTTGTTAATGTTAAGATGGCCCCTCTTTTTGAAATACGTGTAACAAAGCGAAACAAAGAAAGCATTATCCTTGGCTACGAATCCTTAAAATAACTGAAACTTTCCTTTATGGAAGATAGGAATGGTAAATAAGACTCCTCCGTAGTACAACACATTCTCTATTGAGGTTCAGATTGGAGTGGGAATAGTAAATCTAACCCCTAAAAAATGTAACAGTCCCTAATGGCCCAGGGACATTTATATAACAATAGTCCATCACAACCTCATCTTATTTAGGCAATCAGTCCTATCTACCACCGAGTGTAGAATGGATTGTGTAAAACATATACAATGTCACATTCAGCAGAAAACAAACCCACTTACACAATTCATGTAATAAATGGTTAACTTCATTTATTCAGTGTATCCCAGCTATTTTTAGGGTCGAGCCTGCGTTGCATGCGCTCGCGCATGCGTTTTGCAGGGAGTCTCGTTTGTATTTATAAAAGGGCTCGGAGCCCTGTCAACTTCACATCAGTGTTTTTTATTGGTTGGTGGGCTTCCCTAATAAAATCTGCTTGCTTTCATTAGTCGAAGGCACGCATATGGCATGCCTTTTCCGGTGGCTAGCCCTCCTCCAGCGCAGCGACCAAGTACAGAAAACATGCGAGGCTCGCTGTTTTCCATCGGGCTCGTGGACTGTTTTTTCTCTAATTTACGAGCCCGATCTCGCTTGGCAGAAGTCGAGCGCTTTACGTACTTGATTTCACTTTTTCGGGTTATGTACATAAATGCACTTTTGCCCGATAGGTGAAAAGTCGGGTTAGGAGTTTACAACGCGATCAGCTCTAACATGAGCAAACGCGAGACCCGTTGCATTGTAAATGCTTGTTTAAAATTGCATTAATTTTTTTCTGTGCTCATAGCTATAGAAGATAAAGATCTACAGATCCTTCTAGAAAGATTTGAAGGACATTTCATATTTGTTATTCATGTGTCTAACTAAGGATTAATTTACAATTCGCAAAAGATCTTCAAAAGTTACAGCAATGTTTTAGAATTTTCATAATAGGCAATACTCTAGTCTCTCCCCGTTATACTATCCTGCTGCTGCGTGTGAAAACAAACCTAGTTATAGATAATTCTTATAATAAATGGAATGTCTCCTTTATTCAGCATGTTCCTGTCCTGCTTTAAAAATCTGTCTGCAGTTTGAATTTTACCTGCTTACAGACGGGCCCCTGGAAGAACCTAGGGCCAGATGTAGCAAACGTTTTGCGACTCGCAAACGGCAAAATTTGCCGTTTGCGAGTCGCAAAACGCGTATCCCAATGCAGAAATGCATTTTGCGAGTCGTTACCGACTCGCAAAATGCATTTCAGACTCGCAAATAGGAAGGGGTGTTCCCTTCCTATTTGCGAGTCGCATTGGGATGCAATACCATTTGCGACCGCATATGCGGTCGCAAATGGCATCGCAGTTACCATCCACTTCAAGTGGATGGTAACCCAATCGCAAATTGGAAGGGGTCCCCACGGGACCCCTTCCAGTTTGTGACTGGAGCCCAAAATATTTTTTCAGGGCAGGGAGTGGTCCAAGGGACCACTCCCTGCCCTGAAAAAAACCCGAAACTAAAGGTTTCGTTTTTTTTTTAAGTGCAGCTCGTTTTCCCTTAGGGAAAACGGGCTACACTTTAAAAAAAAAAAACTGCTTTATTTAAAAGCAGGTCGCTAACATGGAGGTCTGCTGACGTCAGCAGGCCTCCATGTTAGCGAGTGCCTATACTCGCAATGGGGCCGCAATTTGCGACCCACCTCATGAATATTCATGAGGTGGGTCATTGCGACCCCATTGCGAGTTGCAGTCGGTGTCTGAGACACCGTACTGCATAGCAATTTGCGACTTGCAAATTGCTTTTTTCCTACATCTGGCCCCAAGTCCTATAATCGAATAATCTGAGGAAAAATATATCAAATTTATTATGTGTCTATGTCAACAGGAGGTATGATAGGACTACAAATATTGAACCTTAAAAAGACATAAGCTATAATAGGGATTTTCACTAGTGGGAATGATGCAACCCCCCACCCCACACTATTCTGCTATGCTGTAGGAAATGGAGTGGGGAAAGGGCACTCCAGAAAAGTTATTGTATGTGAACACAATTATTTTTTAATAACCGTGCTTAAATATCTGCTAAAAATACTTAGTTAATACTTAATTGCCATGCACACTTCATTAGTGGGTTGAAGTGAACCCACCACTTACCACTAGACTTTATTATGTATAACTCTTTCAGTAAATTTGAACATACTTGAACTAGATAGAGCAGAATAAGCATTACAGGCACACGTTTACAAGGCAAGGTAATTTTGTGCAAATTAAGGTCCACATGGCACAGGTGGATGGATCCCTGATAGAGGCAGCAGAGGACATACATGTTTCTCTTTTGCGGACCCAATGATCTTGATTTGGCCTCTTCAACTTCTTACCTGTGACCCCTCTTATCTCCCTCACTGTCACTAACACCCCTCAGATTTGACAAGCTCACTCTCATATTTGCTTGTCATCAAGAAGAGTGTGACCACAAACATTCTGTTGCTGCACATTCAGAAAAATAATTAGAGGGTACATTGAATCTGCCTCCTTAAAAGTCTAACACTTCCTCTACAATTGGTTAGTTAGGGTTGTTAATATTTTAAATATATTTATAAAAATAAATATTCTTTTTTTAAAATTATTTATATTTTAATTTTGTTTATATTTTGTTTTACTGTTTACATTATGTATATTTTATTTTACAATAATTATTTAAATTTAAACTTTTTTTATATTTACAACTATATTTTTATTTTTAACTTTAGTTTTTAAAATAGATTAAATACAATGCTATTTACATAAATATTTTGATATACCTACCTATTTTGACTAGATTCTAATCAATAATATTGTTTTCCATATTTTTGTGGTTTACAAAGTATGTATGCTCGATAATTTGGTTCTTGATATTTTTGTTGCGATGTTGTGCATCACAATATTTTTCTTCCTAATACTTTGTCATACCAGCAAAGATCCTTGTCCATATTCATGGAATATCATTGATGCTACTACAAGGTGAAGATGTCACTTGATGTTCTTTGAGGTCATTATAGTCAGAAAATCTGCAGTCTAGCTGCAGACAGCCCAACTGCCTCTCTTTTATCCAAAAATCATTGACTTCCAAACACATAGGTTGTGAACCTACATACCTGTTTGATGAGTTACCATATTGCAGTGGTATTGCCCATTTGCACCTACACCCCTGTTTGGTGAGTCACTATATTGAAGTGGTATTGTCCGTTTGCTCCTACTTGCCCAGCAAATATGCAAGAATAACCTTCAATTCAAGCTTCAACACTGTCAATTTCAGAATTTACAGACTTCTAGTAAACTTGTAATGAAGCCTGCTGATTAAAGGTGGTGATATTGTTCTATTTGACAAGTTAGATTACAATAACGAGATATTGAAACAGTTGAACAATACTGACCACTGACGAGAGGTGCGAAAGGACACCAGCAGGAGGCGGGGCTGCCCAGGAGCCCTTAAAATTCATCTCTCGCGCTCCCGCTCTACGAGAGGCGCGAAAGGACACCAGCAGGAGGCGGGGCTGCCCAGGAGCCCTTAAAATTAATCTCTCACGCTCCCGCTCTACGGGAGGCACAAAAGGACACCAGCAGGAGGTGGGGCCACCCAGGAGCCCTTAAAATTCATCACTCGTGCTCCCGTGCGCGCGCGGGCAAAGCCTGGGCCAAGGGCGGGCCCGTCCTTGCCCATCATTGCCAGGAAGAGGCAGGGCAGGGCCCCTCCCTGACATCCCCCTTAAGGCCTCTTGGATTTCGGTGACGTATAGTCATTTGGCTAGCAGGGGGTTTTTTCTTAGCGCTTTCTTGCTTCCTTCTATTGTCTTGTTGTCTACATGACTGGGTCTAACTTTTTTGACTATGTAAATTAAACAAAAAGAGAAGCATTTAGCTACTGTTATTGGGGCACGTCCAAATTCTCATACACTTGATGTTGTGCCTACATTACAAACACAGGTTTTAGTTTGCAACCGCTGGAAGTGGGACTGAATCCCTACAAATTTTATATTGAGCATCTGAAAGATCAGATTCCTCCTCTGGGTGCTGGGGGTGGGATTCACTTCCCACAAATTTGTTTTTGTGCCCTCTTGGCTTCTTTCCACGTGCTATCTACCCTGAGGGATTTCAACAACCCATCAGGATGGGGAAAAGGAAAGCCAGTGGTAATCCCACTGGGTTGGGGTGGGCAAAGAAAGTATCTCGACATGCAGCTGAAAACTGTACATTGACCCAAATTGATGATCTAATAGAGGAGGTGGAAAGTTTGTTAGCTACTAAGCCCCTTAAAAAGGGGGTCACTGCCGCCAACAATGACATAAAATCCTTTTTCACCCCTGTGAACAGAGAATTCCCCTTACCTTCACTGCAACGACCAAACTTAGAACACACTCCACTAGAAGCTTCAATAAATATAGTAGAGAGCCCCAAACTGAGCTTGCCCAGTCAGCAGCGCAATGTGTCACTCCTCACAAATTGAGCCAATCGTTTTCTACCTCTTGTCTCCTTGGCGACCTCTGATTTAGAGAAAAGTGCCTCAAGGGAAACTGAGGAGCCACTAACGCACCTAGCTACTCAGAGGGAACACCCTGTCGAGGCTCAGTTAGTACAAATAAGAGCTGAAATTCTGACCCTCAGAGAGCACCTTACATCTTTTAGCCATATGATACATGAAAAGCTGGACGGCATATCTGCCGTAATTGGGAGTATAAGGAAATCTCCGTCTAAACTTGAGCCTAACTCTTTACCTAGACAAATCCAACAAGTCAAGACATTTACAACAGGAATGCACAGGGGAAAGAGGGCTGGAGTGGTAACACAAAATTACTACGGAGAAGAAAGTGTACCTCCTGTTGTGGTCGACTTTAAAAAATGTGACACACACCAGAAAAAAGGGACTAACCAGGAGGCGCACAGAAACAAATTCTTAGATAAAAGTTCTATAGGTCCTCCGCGAAGTGCCCCAGCAAGTCAGGCCAACTACAGCCAGTATGATGTATATATGAATGTGATGCTATTAATTGTGTTTGACCAATGACTTTGTGTTTCACCACTGCGCATATTAGTTGCTCAATGTTCACCAGTAGCACATTGTATGTTTTGTTCAGCCTAGCTGCCTATTGGCTTTGACATGGCATTAGCCATTACATTTTGTATTCAGTTCAGCCGCCTATTGGCTTTGACATGGCATTAGCCATAACATTTTGTATTCAGTTTAGCTGCCTATTGGCTTTGACATGGCATTAGCCATTACATTCTGTATTCTGCCTATTGGCTTTGGCATGTTGTATTCAGTTCAGCTGCCTTTTGGCTTTGACATGACATTAGACATTACATTTGATATTTAGGTTAGCTGCCTATTGGCTTTAACGTGGCGTTAGACATTGCAGTTGAAACATCGCGGATGTCTGTATTCTTCCAAGCTGTGCTTTTCCACAAGATGGACCAAGCTGTTTTCTTCACACCAGACTAGACCTGATAAGAGAGAGTACATTTGGTGTTTTCCTTTCTGCTCAGCCTTGGGAATAGGAGAAGTCTAGGAGATCTGGCCAGTCTCCAAAGGCTTGCGTAGTTTTCCCGAGTCTGAGAGGAGGGGGCACGCTTTTATAAGGATGACTCTGGGCTACAGTGAGTTAGATTCTAATCTGCTTGACTTCAGGCTGGAGCTAGATGTCAGTTGCCAGTCTCCCGTGTGGGTAGATAATCTTTTTCTCGCAGTTGACCGGAGTCATCAACTTGCAGACCCCAGAAAGATGAAGCTGAATATTTAGGCCCTGCCGCCTTGCCCATACGGTGATGAATTTGACTTTTATGCTTTGCTTTGAATATATTATATATTTGCTGTGTACATTGCAACTGAGAAGTACTGTGATATATTTTGCTTTCATTGCTGCGACTACTTTTACTCTTTTGAACGTGTGCTTGAAATCTACTAATTTGTCTCTCAAGAACTTGTGGGTGGGGAAGAATTAACAACAATAAAGATCTTCTTTGAACTCAGAAGTACATTCCAGAGAGGTTCTGTAAGCTCCGATAGGAGATATGTAGGAAGGCAGAACAATGACAAACGTCCCCAAGTTAAATTATGGTCTAAAAGGACAAGGAGACTCCCTGAAGAATAAAGTAACCCACTGGATAAAGGGGGTAAAGAAGTACAGGTCTATTATAAGGGACGACATAGTCACTGCCCAGAGATATTCAAGAGAATGCTCTGGAACAGACCTTATAGGGCTGAAACTGAGCAGCCAGAGCCTAGTAAAGGGTCTCTTGACCCTTGATGAAAGATCGAGACCTGGCACTTCATCCCAAGTGTTACTTGTCCAAACAATCCCCCAGTCTTTGGCTAATCTGTTTTTTAAAGAGAGATATAAAATCCCAACTCCCCCTAGTACATGTACACCAAGAAGGGATCATATGAGCAGCCCAACTTCGACCATCGATTGACGTGAAGCCCCCATAGTGAAGGACGGGAGAGACGGTATACCCAGCAAAATGGCTTTAAACCCCTGTATAATAAGCAATCGGATATTGGGTACGCCAAGGGTAGAGCTAAGAGCACATTGTAGTGACCAAGCAGAGGAAATGTACTGCGGAGTAACGTCTTACTCAAGCGAGAATAGAGAGGAGTTGCAAGAGATGGGGGATGGAATTGATTCACCAGTTAAGCTTCTATCATGGAACGTGGAAGGTTTGCTTAAAAAAATAGCTAACCCTGATTGGTGTAGCCTCATAGACCAACACCACATTATTTTATTGCAGGAGACATGGGCCCCTTCTACGATTAATAGAGCAGGCTACTGGACCTTCCAGAAGGCCGCACTTCCATCACCATCTGGCAGGGCATCAGGAGGCTTGATAACCTGGTTAAAACATGATTTGTTCCCAAAGGCGAGGGAGATAACACCCCACACCAGGGATATACTAGCTGTTGAGGTCGAATTTAGCAGTCAAAGGGGGCCCGTCCGTATAGTATTTGTAAACATATATGTTAGACCTGGCCCCCAAAGGTCTCAGACCGCTTTGATAAGTATGTTAACAGACCTTTTGAACTGCTTATCAGGAGGGCAGGGCTTAATTGTTGCAGGAGATTATAATATGCAACTGAATTGTAGAGATTACTACCAGCAAAAAGGAACCCAGTTTGCAGATCCATGGGATAGATCTGGGCCGGTTCAGACTACAATTAAGAAAGCAGGGGGATCATCAGATTTATTAGAGGACCTAATACAAGTAAAGGGGTTAAGAATAGCAAATGGGAACACAAAGTCAGACATCCCGGCGTTGCCTACATACAGGCGAGGCCCATATTCGAGTCACCTAGATTATGGGGGTGATTCCGAGTCTGGCGGGCGGCGGAGGCCGCCCGCCAGACTTCCCCCAACAAAATACCGCTCCGCGGTCGCAAGACCGCTGAGGGTATTTTGGGATTTGCCCTGGGCTGGCGGGCGGCCGCCAAAAGGCCGCCCGCCATCCCAGGGCAAATCAACCTTCCCACGAGGACGCCGGCTCAGAATTGAGCCGGCGTAGTGGGAAGGTGGGACGGGTGCAGTTGCACCCGTCGCGTATTTCAGTGTCTGCTTTGCAGACACTGAAATACTACGTGGGGCCCTCTTACGGGGGCCCCGCGGCACCCCCTACCGCCATCCTGTTACTGGCGGGAGACCCGCCAGGAACAGGATGGCGGTAGGGGGTGTCAGAATCCCCATGGCGGCGGAGCGCGCTCCGCCGCCATGGAGGATTCTGTAGGGCAGCGGAAAACCGGCGGGAGACCGCCGGTTTTCCCTTTCTGGCCGCGGCTGAACCGCAGCGGTCAGAATGCCCTTGGGAGCACCGCCAGCCTGTTGGCGGTGGTCAGAATGACCCCCTATGTCTTAGTAGATGACGCGCTTTGGAAATCTCTCATTGATATGGTCGTCCTTTCACGTAATGATAGTGACCACCAAGCTCTGAGTACTACCTTCTCCACTACCTTGTTTAGCTGTAAAACACTGACAAAGTGGATTAAGGGAATGATTACCAAAATGTGAAATGGGAATTGGTGGAAGATGATGCAAATTTCCAGTTATTAATTTACAAAACAGTTATATCAACGCTTTCACCCTTGAAACATACTGGGGGTCATTCTGACCCTGGCGGCCGGTGGCCGCCAGGGCCACCAACCACGGGAGCCCCGCCAACAGGCTGGCGGTGCTCCCACGAGCATTCTGACCGCGGCGGTTCAGCCGCAGTCAGAAGCGGAAAGTCGGCGGTCTCCCGCCGACTTCCCGCTGCTCGGGGGAATCCTCCATGGCGGCGGATTCTGACACCCCCTATGCAATGCAGACACTGAAATACGCGACGGGTGCAAACTGCACCCGTCGCACCCCTGCAACTACGCCGGCTCAATTCTGAGCTGGCGTCCTCGTTGCAGGGGCATTTCCTCTGGGCCGGCGGGCGCTCTTTTGGAGAGCGCCCGCCGGCCCAGAGGAAATGTCTGAATGGCCACCGCGGTCTTTTGACCGCGGTGCGGTCATTTGGCGGCGGTACCTTGGCGGAAGGCCTCCGCCGTCCGCCAAGGTCATAATCACCCCCACTGACTTTATTCAGGTGGACTTGATTAACTTGCATAGTATTTTGACCAATCGGTTAACACCACATTTTCAGGTAGTAAGGAGGCGGACAGAAACTGGGGCCAGAACGCTGAGGTGGCTTTCTAACTCCTGCAGTCAGGAAAATCACTTTTCCAAACAAGTCATAGGTGTGGCTATGGATGCTGTTTTCCCACCAAATGCAGTAAAGATTTAAGCAGCAGACTTTGAGAACAGATGTACCTATTCTTCCATCAACCCCTCTTCGCTATACATTTCCAAATAGTTATATACATTGCCAAGGTAAATACTGAGGAGGCATGGCCGGCGAGACATGCTTGTAGGAAGCTCCTCACCGCCCTGGCCTGATCCTGCAGAATCCTGCTGTGTTTGCCCTTTTTGAGGACCCCCCCCTTCCACCAGGTATTGGAGAGCTACTGCCCCCTACGAAACTTTTGTTTCCCTGAGACAGGGAGCTGGGGGCCGTGCGGACCAGTAGTGAGGGGTGACAGGTTGAGCCCGCGTGGAGGCCAGCACTCGGCTGGCCTGGAGGGAACTGCAGAGCGGCCTGTTTTCCCACTCATCCTCGGAAGAGGCAGCGGGAGAATCTCGTGTTTATTCAACTACGGAGGGGATGCCTTCATGCCCCTGGAGGAGAGAGATGTGGCCTGGACGACCTCTGCCTGAAAACACAGGGAGCACGTTGTTGATCAGGCGTGCAGGGGGGGACCCGACAAAGACCCTGAGGGCCTGGTGCAAGAAGATCCTGCCCTCGCATCCTCCCTCCTTGGTGGGCCCTTGTGCTGGGGGAGCAGGTGGCCCGTGTGCGGGACCACTCTGCGGTGGCCGGTGCCGTTCACAGGCAGACGGGCTGGCCAGTGGTCTGTGGTTTCAGGCCCTCTGCGGTGTGGTCCTGTGGGGGCAGACTACTCCCCCGTGCGACAGAGGGTAGAGCACTGTGTCCTGCTGTGACGGGTGTGGCCAGGCTGGCCCCGGGACGGAACCTGCAGGATGCTGATGAGTGGCAAGCCGGAGGTGGTGTAAGTATTTACAGATATTATGAGGTCACTTGTGGCCACTATCTGGATTGATCCTGTTGCTGAGGGATGCGGAGGTACTAGTAATATCATGCTGGCATTCTATAATTGTGAACTGTAAACCCTTGTTGAGTGGTGGCCGGACAGAGGGCTTGGCCAGCCAGATGCTATAGAAGCACAGGTGCCCATCTCATATTGAGATGTGTAGGGCGCACTGTGAAGTCCTGGCTCTTTGGCGCCTTCATCAGAATTGGCTATAGGTGCTGCCCCCTCTGCATACTGTTGACGATTCCATTGCATGCTGACCCTAGATCTCCCTCTGAACAGATCATGCCTGCCTCTGAAAACGAGCCTTAGCCAGCTGAACTTCGTGTAGCGATTCAGGACTGAAGGGTAGCCCTTCAAGAGAAAATAGAGACAGTGGCTATGGAGATGAATCTTCTCCAGACGGATCTCAGGAAGGTACCTGAGAAGGTCAGGGTGGCAAAGGGCTCCGTTGTGGAGTTACAGACGGAGGTCACCACCCTGTGTAAGCAATTGGCACAGGTCACCTCTAAATCAGGAGCCCTGGAGGTGAGGATGAAGGATGCTGAGGGTAGGTCACAACGTAATAATGTCTGCCTTCCTTGGTTTCCAGAGCGTGCAGAGGGGCTCTACTGTGGAGGTCTTTGTGGAGCGATGGATCAGAGATGTGCTAGGGCCTGTGGGGTTATCGACCATGTTTGCAATAGAGAGTGCACACAGGGCGTTGGTTGCACCTCCTCAACCTGGAGCACCTTCATGGGTCATTACTGTTCGTATTCTGAATTAGAGGGATTGAGACTGTATCCTGCAGGCTGCCCGGGAAACTGACAATGCTGTTTTTAGAAAATAATAAAATTTCCATCTATCCGGACTACACCAACAAGGTGCAGACCTCAAGGAAGGGCCTTTTGGAGGTGAAGGCCAAGCTTTGTTCCATGAATGTGCATTATAGTTATTATATCCAGGGCGCTTGAAGGCAATTTCTGGGGGCAGGTCTCACTTTTTTGATCGTCCAGAAGAGGTCTGGAGATGGCTGGAAATGTGGCGGGTCAAGTCAGGCCTGCTTTGCTTCTTGACAAATGGATGGTTCTGGTAGCTCCAACTAGAGAAAAGGTAACGAGGATCAGATGGACATCTCACCAATTCACATAGGGGGTGACCATGACAGAATGGAAATTCAACAGGATGGCACAATGTCGGCGGTCTGCCTCAGCTTGTTGCATACCCCCGATGGACCGACCAAGGCACTTTACCTGGAAGCGGGGTAAGCATCAGACGCCAGCTAACTTTATCCTTTAAAGAACTGCCTCCTAACTCTCTACCCTATGGAACATGTTGTTCCATAGGGTAAAGACGTGGTGGAAGTATTTTGCTTATGTAGTATGAGGTGGAGGGTATATAATTAATTTGGAGGAGCCATTTTTGGCACTAGCGAATGCGACTTGGTATTTGCTTCTGCGCACTAAGGTATCATATTATGGTGAGTGGTGCTGGTTTTCTCTGGGGTATGACATATTAGTTATACAGACACAGTGCACTTAAGCTTGCGGGATGGAGGTGGGGGAGCTACCTCCACTGTTGTTCGTAGGCTTCGGTTTCTGGGGGGTTTGGGTTTAGGCTGTTTGTCCTAGCAGCATATACACATATGGATTTATAGTATGCTTTGTTTTTCTTGTTCTACTGTTTATCCGGGATGGGAAGGGGGGCTGAGATTTGTTCATTTTGTGCATACTTTTATATGCTTGATAGTTATATTTGCTGTACAAACTTATATGAGATATGGGGGAGGTTATAAGACTGCTTTTCACACATAAGTGGGAGGTGGTGGGGGGCAATTGACAGCTGGGGGGAGCACAGAGTGATTATATGGTTCGACAGATAAATATAGTGACCTGGAATGTCAGAGTACTGAAAGGCTATACAATGCAATACAGGGTGCATTAATTCCTGCAGTGGCATAAGATCCAAATAGCCTGTTTACAAGAAACACATATGAAGGATGATGAGTCTCAGAAGCTTGCTAAGAAGTTGCAGGGTCAGTTGTTTTCTGCATCCTTTTCCTCTTGTAGCAGGCAAGTGGCGATATGGGTGGCCCAGGTGTTCCCTTTAAGTATACCTATAGCGAGGCTGATGTCAGGGGCGATAATTCCTCCTCCAGGGTACATTGGATGGTGCGCCCCTTACTATTCTCAATACTTATGCACCCAACACTGATGATTACTCCTTATATGACAATGTCTCTGGGGTGCTGGAGGCTGGTGTGGGTTCCCCCATTGTCTGGGCTGGGGGCTACAATTGCATATTGGATAGAGATAGAGAGCGTCATGCCCCGAAACAGGGCACCAAGCCTTTGATGGAGAGATCCCTTACTGCAGTTATGCATAAGCTAGAGTTATGGAATGGATGAGGGGGTTGCACCCGGAGAGAAGGGAATACACATGGTCACTCAAAGACACATGACACATATAGCCGTTTGAACTGATTTCTACTGGGTGGCTTGGAATGGGTGCAGGTGATGGAGGTAACACACTTGACCTATCTAACCATGCACCGGTATTGCTGCCGCTGGGATGAGATCAATCGACAGCGACAAGTAGCTGGCGCATGCCTCCTAGCTCCTAATGGATACTTTATGTCGTGAGACACTGGCTGCCAAGATAACAAATTATCTGGACACAAAATGGAGTACCACGGCAACCAGGGGCAATGAGTGGGAGGCAATGAAAGCAGTTGTGAGAGGAGCATGTATAGGCATCACGTGTGGTGTTCGCAGACAACTGGAACATGATCTAAAAAAATGGAAGGGGCAACTGGCAGATGTACAGCGTTGTGAATCCCTTATGAGGGAAGCACAAAGAGAACACCCTCGCTTGCACAGGGAAGTAGGAGATGGGAGACACTGCATAAGCTAACACTTAGATCTTACCGTCAGAAACTGCACAACACTGGGATAAATCAGTACGTTGCTGGCTTGGATCCCAAAGCGAGAGGTGGAATCGCCCCCTATTTTGCATATTAGTAACTCAGTGGGCATGCTGCTCACCAACCGTAGGGATATATTAAGTGTGTTGGTAGAGCATCTGCAAACGGTGTCGCAGGCTGGCCCTTTGGTGTCAGATTAGTCTATACAGGGGTTGGACCCTGACTGCAGAAGAGAATTGGATAGCGATATCACTGTGGAGGAGGTGGGTGCGGCAGTTTGTGTATTACCTAAATCCATGAGCCTAGGGGAGGAATGGCTTCCCTATTGAGCTCTTTCAGACATACTCCTCCCTCCTTCTAGAGATATTACTTGTAGTGTTTGAGGAAGCACATGTGCGGGGTATTTTGCCGGAGTCAATGCAGCAGGGTATTGTCTGTCTCATGCTTAAGCATGGGTGTGATTCGAGTGACCCTTCTTCCTACCGACCACTCACAATGTTAAATAGTGATGTCAAAATTATTTGTACGATATTAGCTACTAGGCTGCGTGGAGTTGAACATGAAGACCAATGGGGCTTTATACCGGCTCAAAGCACAACCTTTAACTTACTTCGTTTGGCACATCTGCTGCATGAAACCATGGACATGGCACAAGAATTGGCGTTGGTGTCATTAAACCTTGAAAAGGCCTTCAATACTGTTGAATGGAAATACGTCATGGCTGTACTGTGGGCAGTGGGGTTTGGCCCCAAATTCTGTGCCTGGATCTTCTCTCTATATGCTGATGATGCGCTGGTGTACCTACAGTCACCATGCGACTCGGTTCCTCTATTGATGCAGCTGTTGAAGGAGTTTGGCGCCGTCCTTGGCTTACGAGTGAATCCACGTAGGTCACTCCTGTTACCGCTAGGTGGCCTTCATAGTAGGCCACTGGATGATTTTCCTGTAGTGGGCCTCCGTGGGAATTAGAGACCTTTCGGGATTTGGGCATTTGGGTTACTCACGCTGCAGCAGCCCATGAGACACTTAACGTGGAAAGAGTTGTGATGGGCCAGGAGCTCTCAGTTTCATTTTGAAATAGGCTGCCACTCTCTGTGATAGCTAAAGCAGCTATTGCTAAGATGGTGTTCCTCCCACGCTGTCAATAGCTGATACAAAACTAGTTGTTTCCGTTGGCCCCTCGGTTATTCACTCGACTGGATAGTTTGCTGATTTCTCTGGTTTGGGTTGGGCGCCGCAGCAGGCTGTCCCTGTCCATGCAGCAGAGGGATCTGGAAGACGGTGGGTTAGCTATCCCCAATATTCGGCTATGTTACTATGCTGCGCACTTACAGCATGCTGCAAAGTGGCTGGCTGAATCGGACATATGGGAAAAGTGACTTTTTGAGTGCATGCTGGGCACCAATACGTTAGTGCAACTTCTGATGAGGGGTGGCTGTTCGGAGGCAGCTGTCCCTTACCTGGTTTATAACTCTGCACAGATCTGGGAACAGGCCTTTAAGAAGGTGTTTGTCATGCCCTGTTTGACAGGGAACTGGAGGTGTGGAACCTCGTTCCATTCTGCGATATTGATGTCCACATGTCTATGGACAGCTGAAGAATGGGGGATATTTTGTCGCAGGGGATTTATTCCCTAATGAGGCGTTCTTATCCTTTCAGGAGGCACAGCATATGTTTGGCTTGGGTCTGGGCCAATTCCTGCATTATGCAAAGTTGGAAAGTGTTGCAAGGGAGGTTTGGTGAGACCCCACCATCCTCTAAGGTGCTGAATGGGCTGATAAATTGGGAGGATGGGAGACATTTAATCAACCTATTTTATAGGGCCCTTCGTGAAGATATGCCTGGTACAACTTATGCAGTGCACTGGGCATGGGAGCAGGAGTTTGGGGAACCAGTGGTGGACGCCAAGTGGGCCAGGGCGTTGTCGTTGGTGCGCACTGTTTCGTGCAATAATAGATTTAAGCTCCTACACTTTAATTTTGTGCACCCTACCTATGTCACGCCTTCTCAACTTAACAAGATTGATCCAACTAGGGGAGCTAGGTGCGCTCACTATGGTGAGGGAGACACTTCCTTCCTACACCTAGCATGGTGCTGTAGGGGCGTACAGCTGTTCTGGTGGGAGGTGGTTGCAAAGGTTGTGGAGGCTACGGGACTGGGTATCACAGTGACACTATTAACATGCATACTTGGGGTAGTGGCGCAGCCCTGGGGAGAAAAATCCCATGCAAATTGGCACAACTGGCCCTAGTATTGGCTAAATGCAGGGTGGCCATAGGCTTCAGTGGAATACTGGATACTGGATATTCAGGAGTGGGGAGTAGCAGAAGAACAACATATGCTGTTGGTATGTACGGATGAGGGTGCACCTACCGGTTTGATGGCACAGGGACAATTGTTGGAGCAATTCACTGATGCTGGGGGTCAAGCTCTGAGAAGAGTACTGACGCTGAAGATTAACAGAAGGGGTCAACTTATGAGTACAATTATGATGGCGACTAACTGTGATTATATCGAAATTCTTTTATGCATAGACTTTATAATTTGGTTTCATTATAGTACTACCATGTGTTGGGAACCACTGCAATGCTCCTCTTGATAAGCTAATGCCGATATATATTTCTGTCTGTGTAAGTTACTCTCCTGAGAGGTTGGTACCTGAGGGGTCTCATATGCTTTGCATTGTATTGTTTTTATTTGGTTCTATTTATATAAACTCAATAAAAAGAGTTAATAAAAAAAGATACATTGCCAAAATTCTTATGGCATGGCCTGGTTACATTGCGTAATTAATACAATTCCAAAATGTCTTAATTCCCTGAACCACAACTTAAAATTGAATTCAATTCTACTCAGAATAACTTTCTTGATTTTACCATTAAGGTTGACAATAATGATATACACAATGCTGTATGCAAACCCTACAGCTAGAAATACTTTGCTTAAGTATGACAGTCACCACCCCCCATGGACTTAAGAACAGTTTCCCATTTTGACAATTTCTTCCCCTCAGACATAATTGTACCAAGAAAAGTGACGATTTCACTGAGGCAAAACTCTTTCTGACAAACTGAAATCTTGTGGATGTCCATATAAACTTCTTAAAAGTTCCTTAAAAAGACCTTGTGTAAACCCAGCTAATTCCTCCTACAGGTTAAAAACAAACCTAAAGATCCTAGATTAGTATGTGTTTTTACCTTTACACCTCTACCCACTATAAACAAGGGGATTATTGTAACACTGGAAACTACCTAACAATGACTCATTTAAAAAAAGAAGTTTGCTTTCAAGCTCAGTGCTTATCTAAAAGATGGATTAGTAAAAGTTTATAATGGACCAGGGAAAACCTCTTTACAACTTGACATTAATCATAAGTAAATATAGATAAGACAAAAGTTCTGTTACTTGGAAAAGATAATACAAATCATAAATGGTCTCTTGGAGAAAGTAAAATAGAAGTCGTTAAAAAGTATAAGTATGTATGGATGCGTTTGAGGAGAATCTGAAGGAGGAACAGATTTCATTGTTAAAAGTAACAGCATTGTCCAAAGCATATGCACTAAAAAAGTTCATTAGAGGATGTTGCAGTCCCTCTTACGTCCAGTCCTTTTAGCCTAGCTTGCTATGATCAATCCACAATTTCAGTATGTTGAGGAAATATTCAATCTAAGTGGTAAACTGGACTGCAGCTATGAGGAGGGAAATATTTAAAGAAATTGCTATCCTTATACCCGTCAACTATGATAAAAAATAGCAGCATCACCCTGCATGGAGTTATTTAGCATATGCTGGAGTGGTAAGATTTTAGTCTGGAATGGCAAAGGATGGATGTTATACAATCTTCACCCTCTGTAAAAATAACATTGCACACAGTGAACTGAGATAGGCAAAGGAGCTTAGAAAGACATTGTATGAAATATGTTGAAGACTAACAATAAACTTAGATGACAGTAGCCTAGCAATTAATATATTTAAGGCTAAGCTGCATGCACCAACTAAAAATTGTGCTAGGGAGCAGGATATGCGATACCTAAATATGAAGACATCTATACAGCATATGAGAAAGTCACGGGTAAATGATGATGGGATCCCATATGTTGATGCAGTGCCAGACCCCTCACTCAGACAAGCTGTATTGGAATTTAGATCTGGATTAAATCCTTTCTACAAAAACAAGGCCATAAGATCAACAGCCGTAGACAATAAGGGAAAATGTACATGGGGGCAGAACACAAAGTGTGATTGTTTACATGTTTATTTGAATTGTGAAAAGTTTTTTTTGGCATGTAAAACATTTTTAAAACCAATTCTTTTGAAATATGCAATTTTAGAATGTAAACAAGCATTTGATTTTTTGATTGAAATGAAATACCTAGGTGTGATTTGCGCAATTGGAAGGTTTTTGATAGCAGGAAATTGAGTTTTTTAAGGAGAATTATCCATTTAATTTTGAGGCTAGTATCATAATATTATGTTAGTGTGTTATTTACATAGGATAATGCTATTTCACATGACATGCAATTAATGATTAGCTATACATTGTAATGAATAATGATTATTTGTACTTATTGTATGTAATTGTTAACTGATTTCATTTTATGACTGTATTAAAGACCAAGGTCTCAATAAATATAACTTTTTGACTGACTTAACGTTGCAATCAATTTCTTGTCATTGTTGTTGTGGAAAATGTATGGCATGTGTAGGGAATCAGGCTTTCTGCAGGTTAACCCATGTGTTTTGCCCCCATTTTGATTATTAGGTACTGGTGTAATGGTTTTGAAAAGCCCGAGCCCTGCTAAACAGGACTCAGTGTGTATGCTTTGACTCTTAAAATTGTGCATGTTTAATTGGTTTGTCACCAATTGGCCTAACCTAACTTACTTGTATGTTTCTAGCAATGGTACTAGGGGTACCCAAGGCTTGTAAGTTAGAGTGTCGACCAGGGACTGCAGCACTTGTTGTGCCATCCTGAGTGAGACAATGTAAAACATCACTCTCAGTCTGCCACTGCAGCCTAGAAGAGCAGTTTTAAACTGCTAATGCAACTTTGCGATTTTAGTTAATGGCAAAGCCCAAACACCCCCTTTTGTTATATGGAAGTCATCCATAAAGCAGTCCTATGAGCCCTAAGGCAGGGTGCAGTATGTTAAAACGCGGAACAAGTTATTTTACAGCAGTGAAAACCCTACATTTCTGTTTTTACTGCGGAAAGGCTAGTAGCTCCATTGGCAAACACTCCAGCCTTGCTAACCTCCGAATGGGACTACTAAGATTTTTCTGTTTGATATCAAAGGAATCAGTGTAATAAATCAGATTTAGTGGTTAAATCTAATTTAATGTCTATGGTGGGCAAAGTGCAACTTTAAAAGTTGTCACTTTTGTTGCCCAAGGGTTCCAGTGCCCATTTACTGATGTACACAGGGCTTGTCCTGCAGACAGCTTTCTGCCCTCCTGGGGATACATGCTAATGATTCCCAGGAAAGGACACAATAGGGGCCTCCATGGGAGAGAGGTGTTACCGCCCTCCTGTAGGAAGCCACTCGGGTGTTAGGACAAAAGGCTAGCTCCAAAGGAGAAGTCACCTTTGAAGGGCAAATGGACAACACTTAGGAAAGTGGCACTCTATTGTTTAGCAGACAGGCTGGCCCTGGGGACAGAAAAGGATAAGCCAGTCATGGGGTGGGCTAAGGAGCTTTGAGTGTTGAGAGAAAGGTCTTGCATGTTGGGTGTGTGCATAATTGTGCATCCTAGAATAGCCAGACGTCACACTTCCCAGGACATGGTCATCAGGAGGAAGGGCATCCTACCCTGAGGCCATTTTCTGAAGATAAAATAGGGCACCTCTGGCACCTAGACCTCAGATCTCAACAGACTTTGAAGAAAGAATGGAAGAGGACTCTCCTCCTGCACTGAGGGACTAATAACGAGAGGCTGCATCGTCGACTCCACATGGTGGCTAGTGAAGAGAAGGACTGTGCCTGCCATGCCCTGCTCAAAGAAAAGTTGTCTCCAAAGCCCAGTCAAGTAAAGAGACTCCAAGGACTAGCCATCTGGCCTCCTGTTTGCAGCACAGTGACACAACAGCTGAAGAAGCCTGCTGGGGAAAGTTGATAGTCTTCACACCAGTACCACTGCCACTGTTTGGCACCAAAAACCAAGATCTGAGACACAGAGTTGCTCCTGAGTTGGCTGAATCCGGGAATGCTGTCAGAAAGTTGCTGGGACCATCAGAAGGTGAGTTATTAATTCAAGAAGGGTTAGCCTGCGACTGCAACAACGGGTGACTCATAGTTCAGTGGCGACTGGATTTCGGTCAGACAGGAGAGGACGTGGTTGGAAGTCGACCCTGCAGACAAGACCCTCTCACCACCTTCATAGACCGAGGAACCTGTGTCAACTGCACTGCATCTACAGCATCCTTAGAGCATTTTCACCATTTATGATCCCTTGCAACAGGAGTAATCTATGGGAATCCATCGCAACATAAATAAAGTGCCCCGGAACTGCTGAAGGATTGCTTCTTTTGTGGAGGTAACTGTTCTTGAGGACTTTGCTGGTCCCCCTGACTAGCTCCCTGCAGAGCTGGTCAGCCATAGTACTTCTAACTGACCACATTGACACTTATGTACGTTTTCTTTGAAAAGTTTTCTGTGTCCAATTCGTTGACTTTGTCAAGGCTTGTTTGCGGTTGAGTGAAATTATTTTTATTTATTATTGCTTTTAAGATCTATATATCCTGAACCTTCCGGCGGTGCTTTTTTGTTCTAGTTTCTAATTTCTAATACAAATATAGTATATTTTTATAAGTTGGTGTCAGATTTCTTGAGTGTTGTTTAGATTTTTTCTGTTTTTATTTTGGTGCTGTTTAAATGCTTTATATTTGTTCCTCAGTGTAAGCCTTGTTGTTCAGTGCGATAGCTACCCAAGGTTGAGCTGAGGGTTTGACAGACAAAATCTAAGGGTCCTAAAGGGGTTGGGAAGTGTATTGCACATTGAGGTTGCACTACCACACCATATAATACACCCCATTACATTGGTTCATACACCTACCTATCCTACATTGGTGGTCTACACTGGAGTTGCTTGACATGATCGAACTTTATATTATCTCTCTTTTGCATTGGAACTCTGTTATTTTATTTCGAGCTACTGACCTATCCACAGGCACTGTCTTCGTCACATGTCTCTATTTTCTTTCTCTATTTTGCAACCATTTTAAGTTGTAACAATCCAATGATTATAGTCTTCCAATATGGTCAACATATTCACCTGTCTAGTGTTCCACAGTAAGTATTAGCGAACCAAGTCATGTTCCTTGCTAGAAATGGGGTCTCTAGTTGGCAGTCATTTTACATCCTGTCCAAGTAGGGACCCTGTAGGAAAGTACCATCTTGCCTGGCATGTTACCCACATATTTCACTGTATATATGTTGTTTTAGTTGTATGTGTCACTGGGACCCTGCCAGCCAGGGCCCCAGTGCTCATAAGTGTGCCCTGTATGTGTTACCTGTGTGATGACTAACTGTCTCACTGAGGCTCTGCTAACCAGAACCTCAGTGGTTATGCTCTCTCATTTCTTTCCAAATTGTCACTAACAGGCTAGTGACCAATTTCACCAATTTACATTGGCATACTGGAACACCCTTATAATTCCCTAGTATATGGTACTGAGGTACCCAGGGTATTGGGGTTCCAGGAGATCCCTATGGGCTGCAGCATTTCTTTTGCCACCCATAGGGAGCTCTGACAATTCTTACACAGTAAGTGTGAGTTGTGAGTGCGGGGACACCATTACACGCGTGCACTATACATATGTCACTACATTTGTATAGCGTCACAATGGTAACTCCGAACATGGCCATGTAACATGATCCACCAAGTCTCTAGCACAGACCCGGGTACTGCCAAACTACCTTTCCCAAGGTTTCACTGCAGCTGCTGCTGCCAACCCCTCAGACAGGTTTTTGCCCTCCTGGGGTCCAGCCAGTCTTGGCCCAGGAAGGCAGAACAAAGGACTTCCTCAGAGAGAGGGTGTTACACCCTCTCCCTTTGGAAAAAGGTGTCAGGGCTGGGGTGGAGTAGCCTCCCCCAGCCTCTGGAAATGCTTTGATGGGCACAGATGGTGCCCATCTCTGCATAAGCCAGTCTACACCGGTTCAGGGATCCCCCAGCCCTACTCTGGCGCGAAACTGGACAAAGGAAAGGGGAGTGACCACTCCCCTGACCTGCACCTCCCCTGGGAGGTTCCCAGAGCTCCTCTAGTGTGCTCCAGACCTCTGCCATCTTGGAATCAGAGGTGCTGCTGGCACACTGGACTGCTCTGAGTGGCCAGTGCCAGCAGGTGACGTCAGAGACTCCTTCTGATAGGCTCTTACCTGTGTTGCTAGCCTATCCTCCTTCCTAAGTAGCCAAACCTCCTTTTCTGGCTATTTAGGGTCTCTGCTTTGGGGAATTCTTTAGATAACGAATGCAAGAGCTCATCAGAGTTCCTCAGCATCTCTCTCTTCACCTTCTGCCAAGGAATCGACCGCTGACTGCTCTGGACGCCTGCAAAACTGCAACAAAGTAGCAAAGGCGACTACTGCAACCTTGTATCGCTGATCCTGCGGCCTTCTCGACTGTTTTCCTGGTGGTGCATGCTGTGGGGGTAGTCTGCCTCCTCTCTGCACTAGAAGCTCTGGAGAAATCCCCCGTGGAACGATGGAATCCTCCCCCTGCAACCGCAGGCACCAAAAGACTGCATCACCGGTCCCCTCTCAGCACGACGAGCGTGGTCCCTGGAACTCAGCAACTCTGTCCAAGTGACTCCCACAGTCCAGTGACTCTTCAGTCCAAGTTTGGTGGAGGTAAGTCCTTGCCTCCCCACGCTAGACTGCATTGCTGGGTACCGCGTGATTTGCAGCTGCTCCGGCTCCTGTGCACTCTTCCAGGATTTCCTTTGTGCACAGCCAAGCCTGGGTCCCCGACACTCTAACCTGCAGTGCACGACCTCCTGAGTTGTCCTCCGGCATCGTGGGACCTTCTTTTGTGACTTCGGGTGAGCTCCGGTTCACTCTTCTTCGTAGTGCCTGTTCCGGCACTTCTGAGGGTGCTGCTTGCTTCTGAGTGGGCTTCTTGTCTTGCTGGACACCCCCTCTGTCTCCTCACGCAATTGGCGACATCTTGGACCCTCCTGGGCCACAGCAGCATCCAAAAACTCTAACAACGACCCTTGCAGCTAGCAAGGCTTGTTTGAGGTCTTTCTGCACGGAAACACCTCTGCAACCTTCTTCATGACGTGGGACATCTATCCTCCAAAGGGGAAGTTCCTAGTCCTCTTCGTTCTTGCAGAATCCACAGCTTCTACCATCCGGTGGCAGCTTCTTTGCAACCTCAGCTGGCATTTCTTGGGCATCTGCCCACTCCCGACTTGAGTGTGACTCTTGGACTTGGTCCCCTTGTTCCACAGGTACTCTCGTCTGGAAATCCATCGTTGTTGCATTGCTGGTGTTGGTCTTCCTTGCAGAATTCCCCTATCACGACTTCTGTGCTATCTGGGGAACTTAGGTACACTTTACACCTACTTTTCAGAGTCTTGGGGTGGGCTATTTTTCTAACCCTCACTGTTTTCTTACAGTCCCAGCGACCCTCTACAAGCTCACATAGGTTTGGGGTCCATTCGTGGTTCGCATTCCACTTCTGGAGTATATGGTTTGTGTTACCCCTATACCTATGTGCTCTCATTGCAATCTATTGTGACTGTACATTGCTTGCATTGCTTTCTATTGCTATTACTGCATAATTTTGGTATTGTGTACATATATCTTGTGTATATTTGCTATCCTCATACTGAGGGTACTCACTGAGATACTTTTGGCATATTGTCATAAAAATAAAGTACCTTTATTTTTAGTATATCTGTGTATTGTGTTTTCTTATGATATTGTGCATATGACACCAGTGGTATAGTAGGAGCTTTACACGTCTCCTAGTTCAGCCTAAGCTGCTCTGCTAAGCTTCCTTTTCTATCAGCCTAAGCTACTAGACACCTCTTCTACACTAATAAGGGATAACTGGACCTGGTGCAGAGTGTAGGTACCCCTTGGTACCACTACAAACCAGGCCAGCCTCCTACAGACCCTCACTCTAGTCAGGGGAAAGGGAGATACACAGTTCAGATAACCCCTGCTCACACCCTTGGTATTTTGTCACAAGCAGTCAGGTTTATCTCAGAGGAAATGTGTAAAATATTTGTACCAACACACACAGTAATACAGTGAAAACTCCACAAAAGGACTCCACACCAGTTTAGATAATTAGCCAATATTTATCTAAATGAAACAAGACCAAAATGACAAAAATGCAACATACAAAAGCAAAGATATGAATTCTTAAATTAAAAAGAGTTTTAATCCATAGAAATCAATGGATGCTTTGCTTTAGCACAAAGTACCTGGTATGCATCAAAAATAAAGTCTCACTGGCGTCGGAAAAGCATGCGATGCGTTGAATCCTTACTAGCAACTGAGGCCGTGAGTCGATTCTTTCTCCGCCGGGAAAGTGATGCATTGATTCTTTCCGTGTAGGGAAGCGATGCGTCGATTTACGGACAAGCAGCCTCAGGTCTGTGATGTGATGTAATCCGCACTGAGCTGGTGATGCGTCAATTTTACTGCTGATGCGTCAATTTTTCAACTGTGGTGCAGACGCTGTGTTGATTTTACAGCCCCTTGGCTCCAGTGCGTTGATTTTCACCTTGAGTTCACCAGCTTCACCTTTCAAGGACCAGAGACTGAATCTGGCACGACTTGGCAAGGTAGGGGTCTCAGCAAGAGAGCCCAGGTGCTAGCAGATTAAGGGGGTCATTCTGACCCCGGCGGTCTGAGACCGCCGGGGCCAGGGTCGGAGGGAGCACCGCCGACAGACCGGCGGTGCCCCGCAGGGCATTCTGACCACGGCGGTTCGGCCGCGGTCAGATGCGGGAAACCGGCGGTCTCCCGCCGGTTTCCCGCTGCCCTGCAGAATCCTCCATGGCGCCATGGGGATTCTGACACCCCCTACCTCCATCCTGTTCCTGGCGGGACTCCTGCCAGGAACAGGATGGCGGTAGGGGGTGCCGTGGGGCCCCTGGGGGCCCCTGCAGTGCCCATGCCAATGGCATGGGCACTGCAGGGGCCCCCGTAAGAGGGCCCCACAAAGTATTTCAGTGTCTGCTATGCAGACACTGAAATACGCGACGGGTGCCACTGCACCCGTCGCACCTTCCCACTACGCCGGCTCAATTCTGAGCCGGCGTCCTAGTGGGAAGGCTGATTTGCCCTGGGCTGGCGGGCGGCCTTTTGGCGGCCGCCCGCCAGCCCAGGGCAAATCCCAAAATACCCTCAGCGGTCTTTCGACCGCGGAGCGGTATTTTGGTGGGGGAACTTCGGCGGGCGGCCTCCGCCGCCCGCCGAAGTTAGAATCACCCCCTAAGTTTTTGATGGTCCTGAGACTTCAGAACAGGGGGCAAGCTCAGTTGAAGCCCATGGAGAATCTTCTCAAGCAGGATACACAGCAAAGTCCAGTCTTTGTCCTCTTGAAGGCAGAAGCAGCAACAGCAGGCCAACCCAGCAAATCACACACAGCAAAGGGGCAGTATTTCTCCTCCAGCTCTTCAGCTCTTCTCCTTGGCAGAGTTTCCTCTTGATCCAGATGTGTTCGAAAATCTGGGGTTTTGGGTCCACTACTTATACTCATTTCTGCCACTGAATTAGGCAAACGTCAAAGGAAATTCTCTGTTGTTCACAAGATCCTGCCTTACCCAGGCCTGGCTTGGCCCCAGACACACCCCAGGGGGTTGGAGACTGCATTGTGCAAGGACAGGCATAGCCCTTTCAGGTGCAAATGTAAGCTCCTCCCTCCCCAATCTATCCCAGGAAGACTCATCAGGATATGCAGGACACACCTCAGCTCCATTTGTGTCACTGTCTAGATGGAATTCACAAACAGCCCAACTGTCAGTCTGACCCAGACATGGATTCCACAACAGGCAGAGGCACAGAATGGTTAAACAAGAAAATGCCCAGTTTCTAAAAGTAGCATTTTCAAACAGACAATCTAAAACAAATTTGAGTTCAGAGACCCCAAACTCCAAATCTCTATCTGCTCCCAATGGGAGAGATAGGCCTTGCCATAGTGAAAACCAAATTTGGCAGTATTTCACTATCAGGATATGTAAAACACACCAGTAAAAACACTGTGCCATGCCCATGGGACCACCTGGGCCTACCTAAGGGGCGACTTACATGTAGTAAAAGGGAAGGTTTGGGCCTGGCAAGTGGGTACACCTGCCAGGTTGAATTGGCAGTGCAAAACTGTACACACAAACACTTCAGTGGCAAGTCGGAGACATGTTTACAGGGCTACTCATGTGAGTGGCACAATCAGTGCTGCAGGCCCAATAGTAGCATTCATTTGAATTACTGGCCCTGAGCACTTTACTAGGGACTTACTAGTAAATCAAATATGCCAATCATGGATAAACCAATCACCAATACAATTTTGAAAGACAGCATAGGCACTTTAGTACTGGTTAGCAGTGGTAAAGTACCCAGAGTTCTAAAGCCAACAAAAACTGGTCAGAAAAAATAGGAGGAAGGAGGCAAAATGTTTGGGGATGACCCTGCAAAAAGGGCAAGGTCCATCTTTCCTCTTAACCCTTTCGCTGCTAGGCCTTTTACCCCTGATTTCTGATCCCTTTTTGGCTATTTGGGGTAGTTTGTGCTTAAGTCTCGTTATTTTTTTCCACAAAATGTTCCCTTGACAAATGCGTCCTTTTTACAAACATCCTGGGGATGTTACCCAGGGTTTGTGGATTCCCCTAGACAGGACAATGAAAATGGCCAAAATATAGCAATCTTTTGGATTTTTGGGATAAATAGAAAAAAAGTGCTTCACAAAGGAGTTTCTGTTTTTTTTCCAAATAATGGCAACACCGAAAGTTTTCCTGTACTAAAACCACCATTTTCCTGGCTATCAGTCCCAGGCAAAGCTGAATAAAAAAATAACGTTTTTGTTTTTTTACCACAGTTATTGGCATTTTTAAAATAGGTGGCCTTTTTTTTTCCTAATTTGTGTGCTTTCAACCTACTTTTAGTTTGTGATGGAAACCAGAGTGAAACCCATGAGTGATTCAAGAAAGCTATACATTTCTAAAAAGGAGCTAAAATTCTAAATTCAGCAAAGGTTCATTTGTGTAGATCACTTGAGGTTTTTCCAAATAAACTAACAGTTGCTAATAGCTCCAGGCCGTCCTCAGCATCAAAGCAGTTAAATAGACACACTGAGTCTTCGAAAAATCAAACCCCATAATATCATGACCTAGAGAACCAGTTTACTTTCTCTTGACACAGTCAAAAATCGGATACGGTTGGATTAATGATGACAAAATGATCCATCAGCAGTGCACTTCAGTATTTGCAGTGCCTACAAGGCTATCTCAGGACCTATCAGAGTCCATGACAGTACTGAGGTATTTAGTTCCACTCAGTAACTCTCACTACCTATCATAAGTGGATATGAACATAATACTTTGTGTTGTTTCCCTTATAGTGGGATCCAGATTAATAGTTACATCTATCATTCGAAATTTGGGTGGATTTTTTTCTCAAACAATATTACTTAATATTCGGAAGCGTATAGTCTGTTTGATGTAGCAATATACCTTGGGAACATTCTTTCCCTATTGTTGGAAAATGGCCCTCTCTAAAGGGTCACGCTAAACTTTTTGCCCTCCTCCTCTTTTTCTGACCTCGTTTTTGTTGGCTTTAGAACTCTGGACACCTTGCCACTGCTAACCAGTGTTAAGATACATGTGCTCTCTCCCTAAAACATGGTAACATTGGCTCATGCCCAATTGGCATACTTAATTTACCTGTAAGTCCCTAGTAAAGTGCACTAGATGTGCCCAGGGCCTCTAAGTTAAATGCTACTAGTGGGCCTGCAGCACTGATTGTGCCACCCACATAAGTAGCCCTTAACCATATCTCAGGCCTGCCATTGCAAGGCCTGTGTGCAGTTTCACTGCCATTTCGACTTGGCATTTAAACTACTTGCCAAGCATAAAACTTCCCTTTTTCTACATCTAAGTCACCCCTAAGGAAGGAGCTAGGTAACCCATAGGACAGGGTGCTATGGATGTAAAAGGCAGGACATGTACTTATGTGTTTTACACGTCCTGATAGGGCAAAACTCACAAATTCGCTTTCCACTCCTGTGAGGCCTGCTCCTTCCATAGGTCAGCATTAGAACTGCCCTTTTATACTTCTAAGTGGTAGATTCTGATCTGAAAGGAGTAGCCCTGTCGTGTTTAGTGCGGCCAGAATGGTAGTAAAATATCCTGCTTACTGGTGAAGTTGGATTTAATATTACTATTTTAGAAATACCACTTTTATAAAGTGGGCATTTCTCTGCACTTTCTGCCATCTGTGCCTTACAGTCTGTCTCCAATCCATATCTGGTCTGTGCTGGTTGACGGCTCCCCTTGTGCAATCCACCCAGACAGCCATAAACACAGGACACTCAGCCATATATGCATTCATCTGCATACTGAATGGGCCTCCTTGGGCAGGAAGGGTGGAGGGGGTCTCTCTTACACTTCAAAGGCCAAAGGCCTGCCCTCACAGAAAGGACTGATAACCCCAACAGGGATCCTGGCAGACAGGACTGGGCTGAAAGAGATCTCAACACCACTCTAGAGGTTTCCCCCACTTCAAAGGCATTTATGGGTGTATATATACTTGGTTTCTGACCACACCAAATCCAACACTTCTGGATCTACACCTGGACTCTGTCAGAGGGACTGTCTGCCCAAAGGACTCATCTGGACTGCTTTGCTGAGAAGGACTGCTTCCCTACTTGTTGCCCTGCTGCCCGCTGGCCTCTGACTCTGCTGGAAGGACTCTTCCTTCCCCAAAAGTGCTCTCCAAGGGCTTGGGCTGTACTTGCCTCCTGTTCTGAAGACTTTACCAAAAAGAAGAAAATCCTGTGGGTCGGAAAAGCGACCCACCACCTACAGAAATCGACGCAGCGCCTGCCTCGTGGGTGAAAATTCACTGCATCGCCTAGCGGATCGACACAGCGCCTGCTCTTTCTACTGGCACGTCAAAGATTTTCAGCACATCGTCCCTGGGCGTCCAAATATCCTTGCATCTCAGTGAGGAACTAAGGCTGTGCTCCTGGAAATCGATGCATCATCTTGAATCGTGGAAAGAAGGTCTTATCGTCTTATTTTTCAACGCATCTCCTCTGCGGCTCCAGTGCATCATTATTTTTTACGCATCCCACGTAAAGTTTGTTACAAGGATACAACCACTGATTCTTAAGGATTGAGACTAATTTAAACTTTAAAAAAGTGATATCTCGACTTGTGCATATTCAATTTTTGTAGTTTTGATCTTATTTTATTCAGATAAATATTATCTCTTTTCCTAAACTGGTGTGGAGTACTTTTGTGGTGTTTTCACTGTGTTACTGTATCAGTTATTACAGAAATAATTTACACATTGCCTTCTAAGTTAAGCCTATCTGCTCTATACCAAACTACCAGAGGGTGAGCACAGGTTAATTCGGACTGTGTTGTGACTTACCCTGAGGAGGACTGTGGTCCCTATTTGAACAAGGGTGTATTCCTCTGCCAACTAGAGACCCAATTTCTATCACCCATGTAGCCATAAAGAGTCTGTGGTTGGACGAAACACGTGTCGGCTGAATCATCTGTATCTTGTCATTACTGGACCAATTGTATTCGAGGTTTGATTGTGTCAAGACAAAGGGCCTGATTTAGAACTCGGTGGATGGGTTACTCCATCACCAGACCAGATGGGATCTAGGGTCTCAAAGGTGGGCGACACACCTCTCTTGCCCTGCACATGAGTAGTTGTCCAGTTGGCATGTATTCCTACACTCGCTAGGGGCAGTGGGGGTGGGGAGGGAGATGGGGGACACGAGTTTGGTTGTTTTGGGGGGGTTTAACTAGTTTTGGTTCACCCCAAGGAGGGGCAAAAATAGGCATACCACACCTGCCAGAAGAATAGATGGAGCCTTTGGCATCACTATGATAGTTCTTATCATATAACAGAGGATATGATTCCATATGCCCTACGCTACAGTATAATGTCTTGGAACATCAATGGGTTCGGTAGTAAGGTGAAGCATGGCCTGCTCACATGCTACATACAACGATTGCAACCCGAAGTTGTTTGCTCCAGGAAACCCACTTGAGTCATTTTCTGGGTAGGGGGACCTATACGGTGCTGTGCACGCGGGGTACACCTCCGGCTCGAGGGGAGTGGCGATTCTGGTGAAGAAAAACCCCCGTTCTGGGTGTCCTGAACATGGATAGATCACAGCAGATGATTTGTGAGAGTCCAGAGACAGTGTGGCAAGGCATCAGTTACACTGATTAGTGTCTATGTCCCCCCTCGCCTTCAGTAACCTGTACTATACCATGTGTTGACCATACTTTTCTAAACCAACTCGGCCATCCATATTGTAGGTGGGGATTTCAACAACGTCATGTGTAGGAGGCTGGCCTGGCTTATAGTGGGTACCTGATGGTACTTATACCTTGTGCCAGGTCCAGTTATCCCTTATTAGTAGATTAGTAGTGTTCTAGCAGCTTAGGCTGATAGAGGTAGCTATAGCAGAGCAGCTTAGGCTGAACTAGGAGACATGCAAAGCTCCTACTATACCACTTATTTCATATAGCACTATATCATAAGAATCACAATACTCAGAGTTACTAACAATTAAGGTACTTTATTTTAGTGACAATGTGCCAAAAATATCTCAGAGGATATACTCCCTTAGGAGGTAAGTCAAATACACAAAATATACACACATACCAAAATCAGGTAAGTAAACAGTTAGAAAAGTAGTGCAAACACTGTAGAATACAATAGGATGCAATAGGCCTAGGGGCAACAAAAAACATATATTAAGAAAGTGGAATGCGAACCACTTAGGGACCCCTGGCCTAGTGTAGTGTGTAGAGGGTTGCTGGGAGTGTAAGAAAACACTAAGGGTGTCCAAGATACCCCACCCCAAGGCAGAAACACACTAAAGTTGTAATAGGAGATTCTGCAAAGACCACAACTGACTGCAAAGCACTGAAGATGGATTCCTGGACCTGAGGACCTGTAAAGGAAGGGGACCAAGTCCAAGAGTCATGAAAGTGTCCGGGGGGTGCAGGAGCCCACTAAACCCCCAGATGAAGGTGCAAAATGGCTGCCTCCAGGTGGAAGAAGCTGAAGATCCTGCAAGAATGGAATATGCCAGGAACTTCTCCTTTGCACAGAATATGTCCACTGAATGCTGGAGGATGCAGAGTTGTTTTTTTGTAAAAAGACTGCAAACAAGCCTTGCTAGCTGCAAAGGTCACGGTTGAAGAAAATGGGTGCTGCCCAAGCCCAGGAAGGACCAGGTGGTCGCCACTTGGAAGAGGAGACAGAGGGGGCCCTCAGCAACACAGAGAACCCACGCAGAAGAAGGCACCACCTGCAGAAGTACTTGAACACGGGTTAAAGAAAACTGAGTACGGTGGTCGCCTCAACACTACAAAGGAGGATCCCATGTAGCGGGTGGTCAACTCAGCGAGTTAAACAATGCAGGACGGAGAGCTGGGGACCTGTGCTGAGTTGTGCAGGAATGATTCCTTGCAAAAGTGCACAGAAGCCATAGCAGCTGCAGTTCATGCAGTACACAGGATGACTGTCTGGCGAGGGGACGCAAGGACTTACCTCCGCCAAATTTGGACAGATGGACCACTGGACTGTCGGGGTCACTTGGATCCAGCACCTGTGTTCCAGGGACAACGCTCGTCATGATGAGATGGGACCCAGAGGACCGGTGAAGCAGAAGTTTGGTGCCTGCGTTAGCAGGGGGAAGATTCCGTCGATCTACGGGAGATTTCTTCTTGGCTTCCAGTGCAGGGTGAAGGCAGACAGCCCTCAGAGCATGCACCACCAGGAAACAGTCAAGAAAGCCGGCAAGATTAGGCGCTACAATGTAGCTGGTAGTCTTCTTGCTACTTTGTTGCAGTTTTGCAGGCGTCCTGGAGCAGTCAGCGGTCAATCCTTGGCAGAAGTTGAAGAGAGAGGTGCAGAGGAACTCTGGTGAATTCTTGCAAGTCATTATCTGAGGAAAAGCCCACAGGAGAGACCGTAAATAGCCCTCAGAGGAGGATTGGATACCTAGTCAGGTAAGCACCTATCAGGAGAGGTCTCTGACGTCACCTGCTGGCACTGGCCACTCAGATGCCTCCATTGTGCCCTCACACCTCTGGATTCAAGATGGCAGAGGTCTGGGACACACTAGCCAAGGTGCCCCCACATTGTTCAGGGCAAATTCACTGGGCTTTGTGAGTGCGGGGACACCATTACACGCGTGCACTATACATAGGTCACTACCTATGTATAGCGTCACAATGGTAACTCCGAACATGGCCATGTAACATATCTAAGATCATGGAATTGTCACCCAATGCCATTCTGTCATTGGGGAGACAATTCCATGATCCCCCGGGTCTCTAGCACATAACCCGGGTACTGCCAAACTGCCTTTCCGGGGTCTCCACCACAACGGCTGCTGCTGCCAACCCCTCAGACAGGTTTCTGCCCTCCTGGGGTCCAGGCAGCCCTGGCCCAGGAAGGCAGAACAAAGGATTTCCTCTGAGAGAGGGTGTTACACCCTCTCCCTTTGGAAATATGTGGGAAGGCTGGGGAGGAGTAGCCTCCCCCAGCCTCTGGAAATGCTTTGATGGGCACAGATGCTGCCCATCTCTGCATAAGCCAGTCTACACCGGTTTAGGGATCCCCCAGCCCTGCTCTGGCATGAAACTGGACAAAGGAAAGGGGAGTGACCACTCCACTGACCTGCACCTCCCACGGGAGGTGCCCAGAGCTCCTCCAGTGTGCCCCAGACCTCTGCCATCTTGGAAACAGAGGTGTTGCTGGCACACTGGACTGCTCTGAGTGGCCAGTGCCAGCAGATGACGTCACAGACTCCTTCTGATAGGCTCTTACCTCTCTTAGTAGCCAATCCTCCTTCCTAGGTAGCCAAACCTCCTTTTCTGGCTACTTAGGGTCTCTGCTTTGGGGAATTCTTCAGATAACAAATGCAAGAGCTCACCAGAGTTCCTCTGCATCTCCCTCTTCACCTTCTGCCAAAGGATCGACTGCTGACTGCTCAGGACGCCTGCAAAACTGCAACAAAGTAGCAAGATGACTACTAGCAACCTTGTATCACTTCATCCTGCCGGCTTTCTTGACTGTTTCCAGGTGGTGCATGCTCTGGGGGTAGCCTGCCTCCTCTCTGCACCAGGAGCTCTGAAGAAATCTCCCGTGGGTCGACGGAATCTTCCCCCTGCAACCGCAGGCACCAAAAGACTGCATCACTGGTCCTCTGGGTCCCCTCTCAGCACGACGAGCGTGGTCCCTGGAACTCAGCAACTCTGTCCAAGTGACTCCCACAGTCCAGTGACTCTTCAGTCCAAGTTTGGTGGAGGTAAGTCCTTGCCTCCCTACGCTAGACTGCATTGCTGGGTACTGCGTGATTTGCAGCTGCTCCAGCTCCTGTGCACTCTTCCAGGATTTCCTTTGTGCACAGCCAAGCCTGGGTCCCCAACACTCCTTCCTGCAGTGCACAACCTTCTGAGTTGTCCTCTGGCGTCGTGGGACTCCCTTTTGTGACTTCGGGTGGACTCCAGTTAAATTTTCTTCTAAGTGCCTGTTCAGGTACTTCTGCGGGTGCTGCCTGCTTCTGTGAGGGCTCCCTGACTTCCTGGGCGTCCCCTCTGTCTCCTCATCCAAGTGGCGACATCCTGGTCCCTCCTGGGCCACAGCAGCATCCAAAAACCCTAACCGCAACCCTTGCAGCTAGCAAGGCTTGTTTGCGGTCTTTCTGGTTGGGAACACCTCTGCAAGCTTCTTCACGACGTGGGACATCCATCTTCCAAAGGGGAAGTTCCTAGTCCTCTTTGTTCTTGCAGAACACCAAGCTTCTTCCAACAGGTGGCAGCTTCCTTGCACCCTCAGCTGGCATTCCTTGGGCTCCTGCCCACTCTCGACACTGTCGCGACTCTTGGACTTGGTCCCCTTGTCTTACAGGTACTCAGGTTCAGAAATCCACTGTTGTTGCATTGCTGGTGTTTGTTCTTCCTGCAGAATCCCCCTATCACGACTTCTGTGCTCTCTGGGGGTAGTAGGTGCACTTTACACCTAACTTTCAGGGTCTTAGGGTGGGCTATTTTTCTAACCCTCACTGTTTTCTTACAGTCCCAGCGACCCTCTACAAGCTCACATAGGTTTGGGGTCCATTCGTGGTTCGCATTCCACTTTTGGAGTATATGGTTTGTGTTGCCCCTATACCTATGTGCTCCTATTGCAATCTACTGTAACTTTACATTGCTTACATTACTTCCTTTTGCTATTATCTGCATAATTTTGTTTTGTGTACATATATCTTGTGTATTTAACTTATCCTCATACTGAGGGTACTCACTGAGATACTTTTGGCATATTGTCATAAAAATAAAGTACCTTTATTTTTAGTATATCTGTGTATTGTGTTTTCTTATGATATTGTGCATATGACACCAGTGGTATAGTAGGAGCTTTACATGTCTCTTAGTTCAGCCTAAGCTGCTTTGCCATAGCTACCTTCGGTCAGCCTAAGCTGCTAGAAACACCTCTTCTACACTAATAAGGGATAACTGGACCTGGCACAAGGTGTAAGTACCTCTGGTACCCACTACAAGCCAGGCCAGCCTCCTACAGCCACTGAACCTGAGACAACTATTCCTGCAATCCTTCGTACATTTGATTCCTGGGAGCTTACTCTGGCTACCACACCAACTGGAGCTCGTCAGTGTTCTGTCATCCCTACACCCCCTGGACACTGCTGGTCTCCCTCAGGTGCTGCAGGTAGTGACTGAAGGCTTTCAATACTTGTGTATATATATGTCATGCCACACCGCGAGCAATGCTTTACTAGAAACCTAGGACGGGTGATGCAGCAATTTTGAGACAATGTGGAGAGAAAGGCATATGCTGCACCTCACCCTGTTGGGGAGGGCAGCCATGTTTAAGATGATTACTCTCCCAAGGCTACTGTATGTCATACAAAACACCTACTAACCACTTCCTGTGACGTTGTTTGTTGGGTGAGAGTGCGATCCTCGCTCCCTACTGTGGAGTGGTGGGCATCCTAGAATATCACTCTCCAAGCCTCAATGCAAACCCTACAATGGTTGGACTGCCCTCCTAGATGTTAGAGCCTACTACTAGACAGCACATTTGGTGGCAATGAATGACTGGGTGTTTGCCTGGCAGGAACACTCCACTTATCGGTTGAACATGCCCAGTTTCCTCATCACTCTTCCCTTCATTTCCTGTACAGAGGAAAGGGAGTGCGGGGGCGTGGCCAAGATGGCGGCCGGAGCGGACGCTTGAGAAAAGAGCTCCGCTCGCGGCCCTCCTTCTTGCCGAATATCCTGGTCCCTGGTTCCCGGTCGGCCATAAAATGCTGAGGCTACCCCCCCAGTGCCGGGGGCAGCCCTCAAGGACACAGAAGTAGCTGCGGATGGCCCCGTGATCAACTGCTGGATTCGAGGAAGCAAGACGCGCCTGGTGCTGTGGATCGGGAGGTGAGGCGGCCCTCCCGCGGCCGGCGAGACGTGGGCACGGCGGTCGGGTCGCCCCGTTCGGCTTCCCCGTGGGATCGCCGGGGGGGTCGAGGGCTGTTGGGCCTGGACCGCGGTGGGCCCTGGGAGCGGGCCTGCTGGCTGGGGCGCGGCCTGGGGGACGCCGCGGCTTCCGGTTCGGCCGCGCTCCATCGGAGCAACAAGAAACACGGGGGGCGCGCGGCAGTGAGCGAGCCCCCCCTGATATGGCTTAGCATCCCTACAGCTCCACGTGGACCCCCTACCAAGAACTGGTAGCAGCGTCGTGCGGTGACGCTGCGGCGAGAGCACTGGGCGGTGTTTCCTTGCGGGGTCGGGCCTTGGACGTGTCGGCGCCAGGAACGGGCGTCTGGCTCGCCCTGGCACTCCGCCCTTGATCTGTGGAGGCGGCCGGCGGACGCGTGCTCGGGTGGAGTGGGGGCCCCGGCGTGCCTTTGGTGGAGTGTACCGGACCGGCTGGGGGGACCTTCGGCCTCTCCTCCCGTGCAGGGCACTGGGCCAGCGACAACGACCCTCAAGCACCAGCACCCAGCACAGAAGATAAAACAGTAGGAAGCAGAGGCGGAGGAGTGGGAAAGAAAGGAAGAAGGAAAAAATTTACAAAAAATAAAATAAAAATACATAAATAAAAAAGAGAGGAGGAGCCAATAAAATCAGAATAAAGGAAAAAAAGAAATAAAAAAGAGAAAAAAAAAAAAAGAATGAAAAAAACAAAAACAGGAAGAAGATAAAGAAATTGAAGCAAGTAGATTGTGAGCGCTGGCACAGAATAAATTAAACGCACATAAAACAACCACGTTGGGTCACTAAAGTATCAAGCCACATGCAAATAAGTGAAAAACCCAACGCACCTGTACCAGGCCAGTGGCATTCAGCTCTCTGCCTTGCAACGAGGAGGGCCTCAGTCAACAAATTAACATACTAACTCCTAATATCCCTGAAAATAAGCAACCACGCCTGGACCACTGATAACGCTAAAATCACCCACTTTGACGTGCGTGGCTCTGCTTCGCCCCACCAGTACACATAGCTGATTTCATACGGCATAATTCTCCCCGGTCGCATAGTGGTCACAATGGTCAAGCCTAAGCATTCCAAAACAGGGACTTCTGCGGAGGGAGAAACCCCCCCCTCCATGGGCCAACTGGACATGCAAAAGGCAACGCAACTTCAACTGAGCGAGACGCTACGCGCACACTCCCAGCAATTTGATAAAATTATGCAGGCAATTATGGAAACCAAAACTTCGCTAGAAGGGAAAATTGATGCCGCAGTGCTGGAGGTCTCCCTACTCCGAGCTGACCACCGCAAACTGTCTGACAGAGTGCATAATGCTGAACTGTCGCTAGAAACGGTTCACCCGGAAATGAAAGACATGAAAAGCAAATTCAAACAGATGGAAACTGAGTTGGCACAGCTACAACGCCGAGCTGAAGAAGCAGAGGGGCGCTCAAGACGTAACAATATCAGATTCATTGGCATCCCAGAACGATTGGAACTACCCAAAGCCGAGGATTTCTTAGAAAACTGGCTGAAAGAAATAATGAAAACTCAGGATGCCACAAAATCACCAATGATAGAAAGAGCCCACAGAATACCGGGCAGACCCCCTCGGCCTGGAGCGCCACCCCGACCCATGATAGCTAGATTTCTTAACCACAGAGACAGAGATTCTGTTCTTCAACACTTTAGATCTTCCAGTCAAATCAGCTTGGAAAATAATAACATATCTGCATACCCGGACTATACGCTGGAAGTACAACGTAGAAGAGCAACCTTTGTAAAGATCAAACAAATCTTGCGACAAAATAATATAACTTATTCTCTCATGTTCCCAGCCCGCCTGCGTATCACCATAGATGAGAAAACGCTCATATTCCCTACCCCAGAGGATGCATGGACTTGGATTCACGCCAAAGGTTTGATCAGCCCGCCAACGGAAAAGACAACAACTGAGGACTGGATAACACCCAGCTCCAGGAGGAAAAAAAAACAAAGCAAGACCACATTGCGCCCAACGAAATCGCAAATGGAATCAGAGCAAGCTCAAATATTAAGGGAAACTAGCTCCTTCACTCGACCACAATCCAAAACCCGAAGTGACACAGATGCTACAGACAGCGGATCCCCAGGAGGGGAATCAAGTGCATCCTCCTCCTTCCTACTGGCCGGCCCTGACCTTACACCGCGCGTTGCGGATGATCTCTAGACCTCGTGAGGGAATATGAACTGCGCCACAGACATGAGTCCGGCGTTGGGACACGCGACCTCCCGCCCTTATGCGGCCTAGAGCGGTGCTTGGTGGTTTCTTTGGGATGGGATCTGGCCGCTAGCTTCCTTGACTGGGACTAACAGGGTAACCAAAGCGGTTGTACTTACAATTTGGACCGAGCAGGGACAAAATTATCCTGGAGACGGGTCGGTTCCCGCCCGGCTATACCAAAACCACGCTCTCCGACAACCAAGTCACTCCCGAATGGAACTTAACTTCGCAGTTTGCAGTTTAGGCACCAGTTGTGCCATTATGTTTATCTCCGGGCTTTACCCGAAATATCCTTTTGCCTATTATTTCTTTTGCTCTCATTTTTATTATTCTCTTTTGATAATGTTGTTTTGTAGGACTGGGGGGGCTGGCGGGCGGGCGCTGGTGGCGGAGGGGAGACGTGGGTGGGCGGCGCGCACTAGACTAACAGCAGTCTCTGGACGCGTCACGGGATCGACCCAACTGTACAAAAAAATAGGTGTGCAACAACCTAACTTAACATGACAAAAAAGGAACCAACATATAATATAATGACGTGGAATGTTAAGGGTATGGCGGGCATAAGAAAGCGCAATAGGATACACGCGCACCTAAAGCGTCACAATATTCATATAGCCATTCTCCAAGAAACGCACATTACCCCTGTAGATATTCCCTGGTTGGAAAGAAAGTGGGGCGGGCAGGTCCACGGGTCGGGAAATTCATCATACGCAAGAGGGGTTTTGATATGGATAGCCCCGGGGGTCCCGTACACTGTGCGGCGCGGCGTTTTTGACATAGAGGGCAGATACATACATTTAACAGGCCACTTAGATGGGGAACCAGTAACACTGAACGGACTGTACGTCCCGAACGTCGGACAAAGTGAATTCCTACACAAAACAATCTCACACTTCTCAAACGACCTACCCTCTACATGTATCTGGGGCGGGGATATGAACTGCGTTCCACATATAGATACGGATAGATCACACCCCCCCATAGCAGCCTCCCAAGCAATCAAAAATTCGCAGATGCTGCGTCAATGGATGGTAGACCACCGTCTCATAGATACCTGGAGGCATATACACCCCCATGATCGCGAATACTCATACTACTCCCCAGTACACCTCCTCCACACTCGCATAGACCTTATCCTCATCTCCCAAGACATCACCCACAAGATCACTAGCGCTGATTACACCGCTAGGGTAATCTCAGATCACTCCCCTCTCATCGCTCATTTCAGATGGGGCAGCCCGCGCGCATGCATCCCAACTTGGCGCCTCCAGACCCGATTGTTACAAGATCCCCCTTTCCGAGATGAATTAGCCATACACATATCCTCTTACTTCATCCAAAACAAGGGGACAACGGGCTCTAGATCAACAGAATGGGACGCACATAAGGCAGTCATACGAGGAACATGCATCTCAGCAACAGTCGGCGCGCGTCAAACACTAGCACGTGAGCTTAGTAACTTAGAAAAGGAAGTACATTCTTTTGAGAAAGACTTCGCCAGGGGCGAGATTACACACACAGAACTAGCTGGAAAGCGCGCACAATGGTACGAAGCTGATAGACGACTAGGTCTGTTTGACCATCGACACTACATAGCTCGTAACCACGCAGAGGGTGACAGATCGGGTAAATTACTGTCATGGCTCATACACAATGGTGGCCGGAAATCCCCCATAGGAGCCATCCGATTAGAAACAGGACTAATAGTAAATGCACAGGCCGATATTAACCTAGCCTTTAAGGAGTATTACAGCACACTATACAAAGCTCCCGTCCCCCCACCCGAAATATCACTGAGCGAGTTTTTTACTGATATCGAGCTGAAACAACTAACGACCGCTCAGGTTGCAGACCTGGAAAGACCAATTGATATCAATGAGATACAGCAGGCCCTAAAACAATTGCCGCATGGCAAAGCACCAGGCAACGATGGACTGCCTATTGAATACTATAGCATGTTCCAGACTCAAACACAAACCCCATATCTAGAGATGCTGACGGAGGCGCTAGAGCGTGGACAATTACCAGACACATGCCGTGAAGCGCTGATAGCAGTGCTACCTAAGCCGGGGAGAGACCCATTGGATGTACGTTCATATAGACCACTATCACTACTGAACACAGACTGTAAGCTACTCGGTAAACTGCTAGCCAACCGTTTGCTCCCATGTATGCCGGACCTGATACATCACGACCAGGCTGGATTTATACCTGGCCGGAGCACATTTAGCAATATCCGAAACTTATTGCGCCTTATGGCGAACTCACGAACGGATGACTATGCTCAAGTGGCAGTATCACTGGACATAGAAAAAGCATTTGACACGCTGGGTTGGCCCTTCTTGATGGAGACGTTGCGCCGTATGGGCTTCGGTCGAACATTCATCAGATGGATAGAGGTACTCTACACTAACCCTTCTGCAAGAGTCAAAACGGGCGACACGATTTCGCAACCGTTTAAAATAGAGAGAGGAACCAGGCAGGGCTGCCCATTATCCCCGCTTTTATTCGCCCTCGCAATCGAACCCTTAGCTGCTCACCTACGAGCGGTAGCCCCTGCATGGGGCATCCGAGACGACCACACACACCGTATAGTGTCGCTATATGCAGACGATGCACTTATTTTCTTACGAGATCACCAAAAATCCCTACCTGAAGTGCTGAAGTTACTGCACAGGTTTGGCACGTTGGCCGGACTCAAGGTAAATTGGTCTAAGTCGTGCATATTCCCTATGTGTCCTGTCCCTGAAGCACACAGATTATCCTCCAACCCTGGCGAACTGAAATGGTGTTACACCACTTTCAAATACTTGGGTGTAAACATATATCACGACGCACGAGATCTCAGGGACGGCAACTTGGGGCAGGCGATTCGATCCATTAGAGGCTCCCTGCCCTTCTGGTGCTCACTCCCTCTATCACCATTGGGCAGAGTAGCCATAGCGAAGATGGTGATCCTGCCCCGATTGTTGTACTTCTTCATGGCCCTCCCACTGACTCTCCCAGCCTCTTTCTTTAAACCTCTGAATAGCCTATTAATAAATCTCATATGGGGCAACGGCAGACGCCGAGTGGCACTAACAAAATTATACCACCCACTAACAATGGGTGGAATGGGAGCGCCTAGATTCGAAATGTACTACGCAGCTTCCCAGTTACAATGGATCTCATCCTGGCTAAGCCGTCCAGACGGAGCTGAATCACAGATGATCCACTCGTCTTTGGGGAACAGGGGCTTAATACAATACTTGATGAATCGCGAATCCCCCAAACACCCACGCAACATACTACTGAAAATTGCGCACTGGATATGGGGCCACCATGTGATCATGAACAATAAAACACCACAATATTCCCCCAGGCTTCCATTTTTGGCCATCTCGAAAATAGCCAACATAGCAGCTAGAGTTGGCCTGAACAGTTGGCCAGAAAAGGGAATACGCACCATCGGCGACATCTATAGTGAAGGACGCCTCCTAACTTTCAATACACTAATTGATAAATATGAACTGGGGCGCGGAAGCTTTATAGCATATGGAGCTGTACGCCAGACACTACGGTTTTGCTGGGGCAATGAAAACTCAGAACCAAATATCTCCCCTAGATTGCATGAGTTGCTAGGTAGCATAGAAGATTCAATAAATGTGTCAAGAGCATACATAATCTTAACTTCTTGCGCTGAAGATAAACAAGTACAATCAAAGAACAAGTGGGATGCAGTGCTAGCAGAGCCTCTACCACAACCCGCTTGGAATCAGGCGTTGACAATGACAAAAGAAGTATCACGCAACCCGCGTTTTCGTTATACCCAGTTTAATTATTTACATCAAACATATTTATCACCTCATCGAATAACCCGTATTTTCCCCCACTCAAAGCAAACATGCCCTAGATGCGCCACTCCCGAAGCCACCTTTTACCACATGACCTGGGAATGCCCCCCAATCCGGAAAGTATGGGAAGACATAATAGTACTGCTTGTTGATTGGACAGCTGTTGAAATGTCCCCCACCCCGGAGCTGTGTTTGCTGGGTGTAGGACCAAGCCTTAAAAGACGGAAACAAACCCTAAGATGCATAGCGCTGGCACTGGTGTTGTACAGACGCCTCATAGCCATGCACTGGAAGGCACCAGCCGCGCCGAGCATTGAACAATGGCGATCGGAGCTGCGGCGTTGGGCCAGGGCCGAAGCCGACACGCTTCAGCTCCTATCAACAAAGGGTGTTCTGGTCAAAGGTCTTGACACCTGGAACTCTTTCGTAGCAATAATAGAAAGAAAAGATGACGAACGCCCGCCCTGAACGATCCCCCCAACGAACATTAAAATCTGCATTTTATAGTCCTAAATAGCTGTAACCCCCCAGTGATAGCGCGCAACCACCCTTCATCAGGCTCGAATCAGAATGTCAAATAGAGGAAGGCGGACAGGAGCTGGGAGAGACAACATGAAATTGTATAACCTAACAGGCGGTAACCAACTAGCAATAACACCAGCACACAAAGGGACGCATGACCCAATGCTCGCGCGCGTGCCTTCCTTTCCTCCTCTGCCCCCGCTTCCTCCGTCTTGGGGGCCCCCCTCGGCCTTTATCCCCCCCCACAGTATTTCCCCTCTTTCTCTTTCTTTCTTTTCTCTTTTCTGTTTTTTTTTTTTTTTTTTTTTTTTTTTTTTTTTTTTCTTTCTTTCCAATGCAACAGGATGCTTTAATATGATGCCCAGTCAGGACTATTCCCCCCCCTGCTCCAGCCCGTGGCAACACGTTCTCTCTGGCAGTGGCGCGGAAGTGGGCGAAGTACAACATAGCCCAGTCATGGTACATAAGCCGTCTAGGGTGATGTGATGAACGAACCTGTTGCAAATGTTATTCTTATTGACAGCTTTCACTTGTGTAATTTTGTTGTGTGATAATAAATAATAAAAACACATTTAAAAAAAAAAAGAGGAAAGGGAGTGCAATCCCTACTGCTGGCTATACAGGTGGCCGTGGAGGTATGGCAGAGAGTCACTTTGGGACAGTGCGTGGTTGAAGGAAATTGGGAAACTTAGAGGATTTGGTGCCTGGGATCTACTGAGGGATGACTGTTTTCAGGAGAGCTGCCCTCAAAAGCTATTTCCCTTACATATGACCCTCATCAACCACATGCCGGATAGACTGACTAAACTGAGGGAAAGTTAGAGCCAGGAGGTGGGAGAGTTGGAGGGTGTGGATTGGGAGGCGGCCCTGAGGCACCTGAAGGAGGTGGCAATAAAATCCCGCCTGCACCTGATTCAGCTCAAAATTCTCCATCAAGTATATTATGAAAGAGACAGATGACATCCCCGAACTGTCTTTGGTGTGGGGAGGTAAGGGGATGCTATATCCATATGTTGTGGAGTTGCCCAGATATCCAGTTATACTGGACGCACGTGGTGAGAGAGCTGGGAAGGGTGGTAGATGAAGCCCGTCCTCTTGATCCTAAGTATAGCCTGTTGGGAATACAAGGTGATAATCTTCTCAGGGCATGGCTTCTCCTATGTAATTTGGGACTCATGGTGGCCAAATGTGATGTAGCATGATATTGGGGTGGGCGTCAGAACCCCCATCATTGCAGGAATGGAGAATGGGGATACATCTCTATATAGCAGCTGGGAGAGTCATGTATAAGGCCTGGGGATGCCTGCGCAAATTTCAGAAAGTGTCTGGGAGGAGAAAGTAGATCAAGCACTATGGCTTGACTCTTCCATCGGGAACTGCGACCATCGCAAAATGACAGAACTGTTGTACTGTATGTGGGAACATTGCTGTAATTGTTCTAGTCTTTTGCTATTAGCTTTGGAACTGTCATGCTACTTCCTGATATACTTAAATGGGTGTGTGTGGGTGTATGCAGGCCTCCTTATCAGTTCATAGTTTCCTGTTGGGTCCGCACTGGCACCTTTATACATTGTTTATAGCATTATCCATGAAACCAGAAAACTTCATAAGGATATATTTTTTTTCAAAGAATACACTTAATTGATTAATATTCCTAGTAAATGTTGATGTTTTCCTTCTCAAATTGGCGGTCACAACTGTCATGACCCTTCTGGAGAATGTTGATCCTGAAAACAGGCCAAATGGAAGACTTTTGTACTGGTAATGAAGGTCCCATGCTGTGAACATATGGATCATTCAGTGTGACTAAACTAAGGGAATGTGAAAGTAAGCATTCTGGAGTTCCAGGGATATTATCCACGCCTGCTCCTGCAATGCTGATAGGATCAGGTGCAATGTCCACATCATACAATTGTATTTCTTTATAAATCTATTTAGAAAAGGAAGAACCAAGACTGGACGCAACCTGCTCCTTTTTCGGAATTCGAAAAACTCAATAATAACGACCTTTCTCAGAGAAGGAAGGACTAACTCTATAACATTTTTAACTAACAGCTGCAATATCCATCAAGATGTTTATATGGGCAAAGGGTAGAGGAGAAAGGAGGTAGGGTTATGTTTTCTTCAGAACTGAAAGACTGAGTCTATCAACTTCAAGACCCACATGTCCAAGTAATCTTCTGTATTCCTGAAGAAACTCTCCTATTTGATCCTGCACAGATATCAAATGTGAGAAATCGAGTGGTTTTGCTGATGGATGGGTAGGAGTTGCAGAGGAAGACCACTGTGAATGGTGATCTTTCCATAACCCAGGCCTTTGCACTCGAGGAACAACTGTTGAGGCTGTTGTGTGCCAAACTGGTGCACAAAACCTCTGAAAATGCCTGTGAAACTACACTAATGGTGAAGACAAAGCCACGAGCACAGCATGACTCTTCTTGAAACTATTGGGAGAAGAATCCTCTCCAAACAAACATTTACCATTTACCATCAAAGGAGATGCCTAATAGCAGTATCTCTAATTTAGAAGAGAATTATTTTGTATGTATCCAGGTAAAAATAAAAAATAACCCACTGAATGGGACAGAGCACCCTACCTAGCTAACCCCTGCAGTATGTTTGATGGGAAGCATCAGTTTATCCTGTAACCGCTCCCTCAAAGCAACCTCTCCCGTGTTTAGAAGTGAGCAGATAGCTAGAGCAGCCAATTCCAACAAAGCATGATTACATCACATAAGCAGGCATGCTGCATTGGTGGAGAGTAGGGCCAACTGCCAGAGGCAAATAAATCCTTCCGCAGACCACCCAACTGCTTGGATTACCTGTCGGTAGAGTTTACTATGTTTCAGCTTGTCTGCTATGGTCTTCAGAATTGCACTCTCTTGAGTGAGATGACTTGACAAGCAAGCAGTTGCTTAAGGTACTTGCCTATATTTCTTTGAAGGAGCACTCAACACAGATGGGGGTTGGTAAAAGATTTTGACTGCAACTCCTACAGCAGCTTAATTACCTCAACAAAAGAAAGGTTGCTTCAGCTGTCTCTTTTGCTGTTAATCGCTCTCTAAACACGACATAAATATTTCTTGTTTCTACTGCATTCCTTACAACACTGGCATAATATGATGTAGCAGTACCATAAAGATCAGCTAACTATGTCTGGTAAAGGATCTATCCCACTTGCATTGCGAAGGACCCGCAACAAAGAAGCATAAGGTTTGAGGGGAAGTTAAAAAAGGCATCACTCTTGCTCTAGTCATCAAAATCCTGATTAACAGGATGTTTAAAATTCAGTGGTTCTGATTCTGAGCTAAGCATTTCCAGCATCCTTTGAATTAGTGACTCAGTTATCTTAGGGGTACCCCAAAAGTTCTTCCCTTTTAGAATGTATTGAGTTCTTTGTTGTACACATTATAAAATTTGTCATTCCCAAAGGCTGCATCATTTTTCCAGAAGAACGCCTTGGACTTTCTGACCCAGCTAGTTCAATACTAAATATCCTGATACTGTTGGTGAAACATTAGATAGAAAAGAAAGGGAACTGATATTATATCCATTCTTTAAAGTACATTGCACCTAATAACGAAAAAGTTTCTGGATTTACATGCTGTGCATCAATCTGCCATCAACTGGTTGGGTGCGGAACTGTATTTGGTTCTTTTTATTTTTTTCTTCTCCTGGGCATCGTTAACCACCATTTGGTGTTAGGTCCGTCCCCATATGACGTCAGATGGCACCCTGGAAGTTCCTGTGCGTGGTAGCCATCTTCAGATTCTTTTTCCGTTTGTTTTTGTTTTTGTTTTAGCTTTTTTTTTTTTTTTTTCACATTTTTGGCCTCTTACCCTACCTGTTTATCCTGTTCTGTTTTCTGGGGAGGTGGGTACGTCGCATGTTGATCCCAAAAACTCTTCAGGCTGCAAAACTACTCCTACTGGTAAGTAACCATTTTGTTTTGCAGCATGAATCCTTTTCTGGATTCACATGCTGTGCATCAGATTGTATAACAGTTTCTCCCATTTATTTGGGTTGGTCGGGTTGAAATGATGAACTTGCAAACAGGTGTTGCAGTACTTTTTGTCCCACCTGTGCTTCTTTATGTATTTGGATGTCCACACAATAATGTTTTGAGAATGTGTGGGGAGATGCCCATGTTGCTGCTGCGCAAATGGTGTCTATGGGCACATTAGCTTTGAATGCCAGGGTTGTACCTTTTTTCCTTGTTGAATTTGCCTGTGGGCGTTGTGGCAGTTGTTTGCCTGCCGCTGCTTAGCATGTTTGAATTGTCTCCACGATCCATTGTGCAATGGTCACTTTTGTGACAGGGTTCCCTTTGTTGCCATTAGCATACACAACAAATACTTGATTACCTTTGCTGATTCACTTGGTCTCTTCCAAGTAGTACACTAGAGCCCTTCTAAAGTCCAGTGTGTGCAGTTTTTTCTAAATTTCGCTTTGTGTGTTTTCGAAGAAAACCCGTAAGTCTATGGTTTAATTCATGTGGAATCTTGTGATTACCTTTGTAAGGAACTTCAGGTTTGTTTTGAGAACTATCTTGTCCTTGTGAATTTGCATGTATGGTTCTTCTATTGTTAATGCTTGAATGTCACTTACTCTTCGTAGCGATGTGATCGCAATTAGGAAGGCTGTTTTAGTGTGAGAGATTTTAAAATAGCCTTGTGCATGGGTTTGAATGGTTTTGTCATGAGCTGTGTTAGTACTGTATTCAAGCTCCACATTGGGGCTGGTGCCTTTGTTGGTGGGGCAATTCTTTAACATTCTTCAAGGAACCTTTTTTATTATGGGTGCTGTAAAGAAACTTTTGCATAATGCCCCTTGGGTGTAGGCCACAATTGCTGCCAGGTGTACCTTCATTGAAGAGTAGTTGCTTCCGTTGTATAATAAGTGTGTGAGATAGGTCATTTCCATCCATTTCCATCCCTTGCCTAGTTACTGTTTGTTGTGTATTGTTTTCTGTGCACCATAGGAGATATTTTTTCCATTTTGATGCGTAGCATTTTCTTGTTGTTGTTTTTTTTGCTTCTTTTAATATCTCCATGGTCCTGTGGTAGGTTTAAGTGTCTGAATTTTATATATTCAGGTGCCATGCTGTTAGAATGAGAGTTGTTGGCTCTGGGTAGAATACTTTCCTCCTTTGTATTGTGAGTCGATCTTGTTCTGGTATCATTTTTGTAAACTTTTCCCTGGACAGTTGGAGTAGGTCCGAGTACCATGCTTGTCTGGCCCATTGTGGGGCTATGAGGATGAGCATTGTTCCCGGCCTCCTGGCCTTCTCTAGTACCTCTCCAACGACTCCTTTGACCTCCTGGTCAGCGTCTGTTGCCCTCCCCAGTGCAGCTCCTCCTGCTGATGCTTGGGACGAACTGAGAGCTTGCCTGACTCTCAGTTTGAGGCCCACCTCCACCCGCAGGCTGCTGTCTGCGCCTCATCCCTGGTGGCATAGTGGCCATCTGCAAGTAAGTATCTTCTGTCTCTCTTTACTCCTGTCTTTTACTTCTGCCTTTAATTCTAATTTTCACTTCTGTTTCTTTTTCGGTCTTTTTTTCATTTTTCTCCATCTTGTGTTTTTCCTTGTGCCACTGTTGCCCCTGCGGCTGCCCACCCCTCTCCCCGTGAAGCGCTTTTCCCCCCCTCCCACCTCCCAGCTGACCGGACCTCCCACCTTCCTCTCTTTCTTAATGCCGGTCGTAGAGCTGTGAGAGGGCGACTCCTCTGACCTCCTGGTCAGCGTCTGTTGCCCTCCCCAGTGCAGCTACTCTTGCTGCTGCTGCTGCTGCCTCTGCTTGGGACAAACTGAGAGCCTGCCTAACTCTCAGTTCGAGGCCCGCCTCTGCCCTCAAGCTCCTGCCTGTGCCTCATCCCTGGTGGCCTAGTGGCCAACTGCAATTAAGTATCTTCTGCCTCTCTTTACTCCTGCCTTTTACTCCTGCCTTTACTTCTATTTTTCACTTCTGTTTCTTTTTCTGTCTCTTTTTCAATTTTCTCCCTCTTGGTTTTTAACCCACGCCACTACTGCCCCAGCTCATCCGCCCCTCGTGAATCGATTTTCCCGACCTCCTGCCTCCCAGGTGACCAGACCTCCGCCTTCCTCCCCTTCCTAATGGCAGCCCCAGCGCTGTGAGAGAGCGACTCCTCTGATTCCTCCTGGTCAGCATCTGTTGCCCTCCCCAGTGCAGCTCCTCCTCTTGCTGCTGCTGCTGTTGGCTCTGCTTGGGACGGATTGAGAGCCTGCCTGACTCTCAGTTCGAGGCCCACCTCCCCCAGCATGCTCCTGCCTGCGCCTCATCCCTGGTGGCATAGTGGCCATCTGCAAGTAAGTATCTTCTGTCTCTCGTTACTCCTGCCTTTTACTTCTGCCTTTACTCCTATTTTTCACTTCTGTTTCTTTTTCTGTCCCTTTTTCATTTTTTTCCCTCTTGCGTTTTTCCCATGCCGCTGCTGCCCTTGTAGCCCCACCTCCTCCTCCCCGCAAAGTGCTTTTCCCGCCCTCCCAGCTGACTGGACTTCCACCTCCCTTCCCTTCTTAGTGGCAGCCGCAGCGCTGTGAGAGGGGGACTCCTACCACCTCCTGGTCAGTGTCTGTTGCCCTCCCCAGTGCAGCTCCTCCTGCTGCCTCGGCTTGGGATGAACTGAGAGCCTGCCTGACTCTCAGTTTGTGGCCATCCTTCACCCGCAGGCTCCTGCCTGCGCCTAATCCCTGGTGCACTAGTGGACATCTGCAAGTAAGTATCTTCTGTCTCTCTTTACTCCTGCCTTTACTTCTGCCTTTACTTCTATTTTTCACTTCTGTTTCTTTTTCTGTCTCTTTTTCATTTTTCTCCCTCTTGCGTTTTTCCCCCTGCTGCCCCTGCAGCCACCCCTCTACCCCCGGGGAATCGCTTATCCCGCCCTCCTGCCTCCCAGCAGACCAGCCCCCTTGCCTTCCTCCCTTTCTCAATGACAGCTGCAGTACGCCAAAGGCGCGCCAAAGGCAAACCTGTCTGGGGGTGACTCTGTGACTCCACAGGAGATTTCTTTGGTCCTTCTGGTGCAGAGTGAAGACAGGGAGTCCTCAGAGCGTGCATACTGTGGAAACTGTTGCAGTTGTTGGCTGAAGCTGAAGTTGTAGAGGAAAAGTAGCCCTTCTGGATACTTTGTTGCTGTTACAGCGGTTCCTGGAGAAGTCTGCGGTTGATCTGAGGTCAGATGCTCCCAGAGTGCCCCACCCCCTTGAAATCCAAGAGGGCAAAACCCAGGGACACTCTGGAGGAGCTCTGGGCACCACCCCTGGGGTGGTGATGGACAAGGGAGTGGTCACTACCGTTTCCTTGGTCCAGTTTCGCATCAGAGCAGGGACTGAGGGTCCCTGAACCTGTGTAGACGGGATTATGCAAGGAGGGCACCATCTGTGCCCTTCAAAGCATTTCCAGGGGCTCTGGGAGGCTACCCATACCATTCCTGTAACACCTATTTCCAAAGAGAGAGGGTGTAACTACCCTCTCCCAAAGAAAATACTTTGTTCTGCCTTCCTGGGCTCAAGCTGCTTGAGCAACAGGAGGGAAGAAACCTGTCTGTGAGCTGGCAGTAATTGAGGCTGCCTGGAAAACCTCAGAAGGCTGGTATGGCAGTACTAGGGGTCCACTATTGAGTTCTGAGAGTGCAATGAATTATACAACCAATGCTAAACCAGCATTGGGATATAATTCCAAGATTTTAGACACCTTACATGGCCATATTCAGAGTTACCATTGTGAAGCTGGATATAGGTATTGACCTATGTCCAGTTCACGCATAAAATGGCGTCCCCGCATTCACAAAGTCTGGGAAAATGGCCCTGGACAACATGGGGGCATCTCTGCTAGTGCAGGGGTGCCCTCACACACAGGTACTCTGCACCCAGCCTTCAGGGTTGGGAGGCCTGGTATATGGGTGACCTAAAAGTGACCTGGTGTAGTGTAAATTGTGCATGCACCATTTCACACAGGATGCAATGTCAGTCCTGTAGAAGCCTTTGCATGGGCTCCCTATGGGTGGCAAAAGTAATGCTGCAGCCCATAGGGATTCCCGAAACCCCAATGCCCTGGGTACCTAGGTAATGACACAGTCAAACACACTGACATTCAACCTTCATGGCCTCTCTGCTGCATTTGACACCATCTCCCACTTTACCCTCTGCAACAGACTGCATGACACCAGCATCCAAGACAAAGCCCTGGACTGGATCAGGTCCTTTCTCACGAGAAGAACACAGAGGGTCAGACTACAGCAGTTCACGTCAGAACCTAAATACACTTGCTCCAGAGTGCCCCAAGGATCTTCACTCAGCCTGACGCCTTTCAACGATTACATGGCCCCACTTGCCAAGATCACCAAACAACATGAGCTAAACATAATCTCCTACACGACACCCAACTGATCCTCTCCCTGTCTGAGGACTCTGCTCAAGCCAAAAGGAATTTCCACAACGGGATGAGAGCAGTACAGCTGCCTCAAGCTCAACTCGGACAAGACAGAGATCCTCGTGATTGGCTTCTCCCCTTCTGCCCTGAATGACTCCTGGTGGCCCACCGCACTGGTGGCCCACCCCACTGACCATGCGCGCAACCTGGGCATCATCCTGTACTCCTCTCTATCGATGACCCGCCAAGTCAACGGCGTGTCTTCGCCATTCTTCCACACCCTCTGACTCTTGTGGAAGTTTTCAAATGGATTGCCCCCAACATGAGGAAGACAGTCACCCACACACTTATCACCAGCAAACAGGACGACTGCAACGCACTCTATGCCGCATCACCAAGAAACTTCAATCAAGACTTCAAAGAGTTCAGAATGCAGCAGCCAGACTTATCCTGGACATCCCCCGACACAGCCGCATCTCCTCCCACCTCAGAGACCTACATTGGCTCCCAGTCAACAAGCGCATCGCATACAAACCCCTGATCCACACCTTCAAGGCACTGCACAACATAGGACTAGCATACCTCATCCACCGCCTCACTGTCAGGAATAAGGCCAGGCGCGGTCCAGGTCTCGCCCGAAACTCCGCTGTGCGACTCTGCGGCGCTTTATGTGCACCACTTGTCATCCTCTCTTGTTCCGAAGATGACCATCAGCGTTGTCTGCCCTGTGGCAAAGTTCATAGAGCTGCAGGTTCAGGACAATGGTGGACAAGATGCACTTATCAGTGCTATTCTATGAAGGGACTACAATGCCCATGTTTTTAGAGGCAGCAGCCATCTTGGGGTTTGGCAGGCCTATAAAGCCCAGCCACACCCAAGCGCGTTGCTCACTATTTTGAAGACTTCGATGCAGTCAGACCTCGTGGGAGTTTCTCAGGAGACGAGCAGAGTTCCTGAATGGCAGAGTGTCGTCCAACCAAAGAATCCTTGTTTCCATGGTGCATTCAAAAACATGTGGGTCGTACTCGTAGCGGTAAGGCCTTGCTGAATCCAAGTTTGGAGAATGTCATTACTTCCAAAAGGTAAAGCGCCCCTTAGCATAACGAGCAAAGCGTTTTCAGTTTTTCGAGTACAACGGCCTTGGCCCAACGATCGTAGGCATTTCAGAGCACAGATGTGAAGCGCTCTTTTGCACACCAATTCAAAGCGTTTCAGTTCACAGATGTAAAGCGCTTTTGTACACAGCAATTCAAAGCGTTTCCGTTCACAGATGTAAAGCGCTCTTTTGCACAGCAATTCAAAGTGTTTTAGTTCACAGATGTAAAGCGCTTTTGTACACAGCAATTCAAAGCGTTTCCGTTCACAGATGTAAAGCGCTCTTTTGCGCAACAATTCAAAGCGTTTCGTTACCAGATGTAAAGCGTTCTTGGCACGACAATTCAGGCGCTTCAGTTCATAGATGTAAAGCGCTCTTGGCACGGCAATTCAAGAACTTCAGTTCACAGATGTAATGCGCTCTTGGCACAGCAATTCAATCGCTTCACTCCTCAGGTTTAAAGCGCTCTTGGCACGACAATCAAAGCGCTTCAATTCACAAGAGCAAAAGGTTCTTGGCACAACAATCTAAGTGATTCAGGCTACTTGAGTAAAAGCGCTTATTATTATTTTTAAGTAAAGCGCTTCAAGTTCAATGAGTAAAACCTTTTGGCATTTATTGTTGTGAATGTGAAAGTATTTCTGGAGATAAGCAAATCATAGTTTTCATGGTTCTTTGAAAAGCTTAAGATGTGAAAAGTATATTTAATTCTTTGAGATTTTCTAAGTCTTGATCAAAGGTTTATATTGTGAAGGCATAGATGTTAGAGGATTGATATTCTGAGTATAATCATAGTCCAAAGTTCTTGCCATCTCTTGATTCTGAGGTGGTAGTTTACCCTTGTTCCATGTTTCAAAGACGGGGCTTTGCCCTCATTTCAAAAGGGGTCTCCATCTGATATCTCGGAGATGCATTTAGTCAAGAGTCTATTGATGAGTTACATTTCTATGAATGAGTAAATGCATATTTGTTCTAACCTTTACTTTTCAGATCTCTCTCCCTGCTGTTCCCTACCCTAATTCCCTTCCCCCCGATTGGTTTCATCATAACTCTGTGCTATAATAGCTTTTTGAGTTGGTGACGCCGGAAGGTGGGCCTTTTTGTTCAGCGACGTGCAGATCCTGAGGAAAGGACCCTGTGACAGAATAGTGAGCCTACGAGTTTTATACTTTCCTCTTGGTCTGTACAGGAGCTGCGCAAAATGACAACACTAGATACCCTTTTGCAAGTAGTTACTCAGATGCAAAGGGATTTGACAGACTCAAAAACGGTTACAGCTGATTTAGTGAATAAAGTAACTCAGTTACAGAGTAAGGTATATGATTCTGAACCTGATTCTCGTCCTACGCTTCCTGCACCTTCTAACATAGCTGTGAACGTGACGACACAGATTCCTTTAGCTGCACCAGAGAGGTTTTCTGGGAACCCCAATAAGGTTAAAAAATTTATGACACAGGTGGAATTACATTTTACATGTCGGCCTAGTGCCTTTCCGGACCCACAATCTAGAACTGCATTCCTTATATCATATCTGAATGGTGATGCAGCTAATTGGGCAGTGCCATTAGTCCAATTAGACAGTCCTCTCTTATATAACTAGAGTCGACAGTCCTCTCTTATATAACTAGCGTCATTTTGTAGAAGAATTCGTAAAGGTTTTTGACCGCAATCACTATGTCTGCAGACAAAGAGCTACTAGAATTACGTCAAGGAAATAAAACCTGATAACGTATTTGTCACACTTCAACCGGTTAGTGGTGGAAACCGCTTGGCCTGAGGAAAAAAGGTCAGCAGTATTTTATCAAGGGCTAAAAGACGAACTAAAAGATGTATTGGCCCAAGCTGAACCACAACCAACTTGTACTGATTTATTTAATCTAACCCTACGGATAGATCACAGACTTTCTGAAAGAAAAGGAGTAAGGAAAAAATGGGAAAAAACAAACTGGCGAATGGAAAGATCCGATGGATATCTGAACTGTTCGCCCACCACTGACCAAAGAGGAGAAAGACATGCGATGAAAAAATTGTCAGTGTCTGCATTGTGGGAAAAAGGGTCATTTTGTAAAAGAAACCTAAGGGTAAAATTGAGCCAACAGTTGTGACATTGAAAAAGTTAGCGGTTGCTTTGGAAAATTCCCAGGAAAACTAAAGTCCCCAAGAAAAAACGAAGGGACAGTGCAGGGAAAAATACATAGGGGGTCATTACAACCTCGGTGGTCTTTTTACAAGACCGCCGAGGGACCGCCGTGCTGAAGACCGCCAGTGCAAGCGGTTTTCCGCCTGGCGCATTATGACTGCTGGCAGCCCTCCGTCCTTTTCCGGACGGAGAGCCGCCAGCAGCCGCACTGGCTGTCGGCGGGGAAGTGGAGGTTGCTCCACCTCCACCGCCACGTCAACAGATCACCGCCCACCGAATCACGTTCTGTGATTCGCCGTGGCGGTGTTCTGTTGACGGGGTGCTGGCGGCGGAGCAGCCCCCATGGATCCCGTCCCCTCCCGGAGGATCAACGGACCAGGTAAGTTGATCGTCCGTTAGGAAAGGGGGTGGGGGGTGTTGTGTGTTGTGTGCGTGCATGGGGGTGTGCGTGTGTAGAGAGGGTGTGTGAGTGCGTGTATGCATGCGGGGTGTTGTGTGTATGTATGTCTGTATGGATGTGTGCGTGTATGTCTGAATGTGGGTGTGTGTGTATGACTGTGTGTGTGGCTGTTGGCATGTTTGTTGGTGTGTGGGTATGTGTGTTGGTGGTGCCTGCATGCGTGTGGGGTGTGAATCTGTAATGTGATGTTGGGGGTGTTGGGTTTGGGGGTGATGGAGACCCCTATCAGTGCCATGGAAGGAATTCCCTGGCACTGATAGTGCTCACCGCCATGGATTTCATGGCGGTTCCCAACCCCATGAAATCCATGGCGGTCAGCCGGGTCATGATACCGCCGGATGACCATGGAGGTAACCGTCATGGTCATAATTCCAAAATTCTTACTGCCAGCCTGTTGGCGGTAAGACCGCCGCTTCTCCCCCAACCGCCAGGGTTGTAATGAGGGCCATAAGCTCTCATTACAACCCTGGCGGTCAGTGTTAAAGCGGCGGTAATACCTCAAACAGACCAGCGGAAAATAAATGGGATTACGGCCGTGGCGGAAACCGCCAACATAGACAGCCACTTTAACACTCCGACCGCCACGGCGGTAGAAACAAACACCGCAGCAGTAACCACCAACAGACAGGCAGAAGATAAAGTACCGCCCACCATATTTCAAGACGCCTATCTGCCACCTTTTCCGGGGCGGAAACAACGCTATCAAAAGCATGGCGGAAACAGTACACAAAAGGGAAAACACTCACCTCTCGACACCCAATGAGGAACCAGGACGCCATGGAGCCCGAACTTCAGGTGTTACCCATGTTGGTTTATCTCCTCTTCTACCAGGAGTATGAACTGCGGCGACTACGGTGTGTACTGCACCTACAACACAGGGAAGGGGAGAGGAAAGAGAGTGACACACACGCAACACCCTCACACACAACAAGATACACACAAATACATGCATCAACATTACATATACACCCCCCTACCCCCTGGAAGAACGCAAGGACAAAAGGAAATGATTGTAACAATTGTAATCATTAAAAATCCATTAGTCAAAAGTCAAAATTCAGTATATACAAATATGTACACCAACTACACAAGTCCGGGTAGTGTACCAATCATTGTCCATTGACTACTCCGCCCAAAATGCATGGGCAAAGCCCACACCTGATACCTGACTCGAAACAGAGAGAACACTGCTGGGGCATCAGATCGAAAATACACAGGCACCTCAGCCTGATGAACGCACAATGCCACTGCTGTACGAGGGGGCCCCATGCCCATTCCTGTATATTGGGGAGTGCAAAGCCACAGTCCCTCAAGTCTCTCCAGTGGGTGGTTTGCCCACTGCTGTATCCTGGGGAGTGCAAAGCCACAGTTTCTCAAGTCTCTCCAGTGGGTGGGTTGCCCACTGCTTTATCCTGGGGAGTGAAAAGCCACAGTCTCTCAAGTCTCTCAAGTGGGTGGTTTGCCCACTGCTTTAACCTGGGGAGTGCAAAGCCACAGTCTCTCAAGTGGATAACAGTCTCTACTGGTTCTGGAGGGGGCCTGGTGCCCAGAGTGCTTCTTCCTGCCAAGGAGTGAGGTAGTGGATGTGATACTCCACTGGTTCTGGAGGGGGCCTGGTTCCCAGAGTGCTTCATCCTGCCAAGGACTGAGGTAGTGGATGTATCTCTCCATTGATTCTGGAGGGGGCCTGGTGCCCAGAGTGCTTCATCCTGCCAAGGACTGAGGTAGTGGATGTGATACTCCACTGGTTCTGTAGGGGGCCTGGTGCCCAGAAGTGCTACACGTGCAGTGTGGCCAGTACAATCCTCTCACCTGGGTGTGCATGCCACAAGATTGGCGAGGTTCAAGTAGCATGATACGCCATGGAGGCAGTGACATACCCCACACTGCTGCGGCTTCGCATTCTACCTGCAGGTGCAAACAGTGATGGAAGTCATGCCTCCTGGAAGCTGCCCAGGGTCCACAAACTTACCTCCAGCCTCAGAAGACTGACCTCTGGGGATGGTAGCCATGTCAGCGGTGGTGCCAGTGTCCAAGGATGCTGCGGTGCCAGTGGCGGTGCTTGCAACGGTGCTTGCGGCGGTGTCTGTGGCGGCGGTGCTGGCGGCGGTGCATGGGTCAGTACCTGCTGAGGGACAAAGCAGGACGTCTCCTGCAGCCTCGGATGGCTGCCCACTGGGGAAGAGGCTGGGGACTGTCGCTGAGGCTGTAGACATGCCAGGGACGGTGCAGGTAGTGGTGCAAGTGGCGGTCATGGTGGCGGGGCAGCTAGCGGTGTTTGCCGCCGTACAGGTTGGTGTGGTCGTGGACAGAAGGTGTGACACTGGTCCCTCAGTCGGTGCCACCATGCCCTCTCCTGACCTGGTCTTCTGCTTTTGGCCCTTCCCCACCTTTGATGGTGCCGCAGTTGTCTTGCCACTATCCCCTTTTGTTTTTGCTGAGCCCTTGGTGGCTGGTAGTTTCGGCTTCTCCCTCCGGGATGTGGGCACCTTTTTCACCTTGGCAGGTGGTGGAATGTCCTTGCCCTCGCTACGTGGCACACTGGCAGCCCTGATGGGTGGCGCACTCGATGACCCCGCTGTTGCACCACTGTGCCTGGGGATTTGGTGGCTGAGGTGCTGGGCTGGGACCTGGAAAGCCTGGCCCTAGGGGAAGGACAGGGGGGGAGTGAAGGGAAGAGGTCAAAGCTTGCCAGGAAAAGTTTTTTAGACACAATGGGATGGGAAGATGGAGGGGGTTTGGGAGTGGAGGTAGAGGTAGTGGTTGTAGGAGGTGTACGTCTGCTGGAATTGGGTGAAGGTGCATGGGCCGGAGGCTGTTGTGAGGTGGATGGCTGTTGGGTTGGGTGTGTGCCTGCATTTGTGTACTTTGAGAGGAGGGCTCACTGACACACTGGGAGAGGACACTAAGGATGTGTGAATGGAAGTGGGGGTGGTGAGTGCACGTGAGCGGTGTGTGGAGAAGGCCGTGCTGGTGATGGAGGTAGCGGCTGAGGATGTAGTGCATGCAGGTGTGAGTGGAGACGAGACAGGGAGGGAGGAGGGGGGCGTGGAGGAGGGGGACACAGTGGAGTCAGTGGATGTTGCTGTGTCTGCATGGGGATGGTGCTTGTGTGAGTGCCTGTGGAATGTGTGGTGCTTATGTTTGCCATGTCCACTCTTGTGTGTTGATGTGTGTGCATGCTGATCTCATGGTGTGCTTGGGATAGGCTGAGGTACAGGGGATTGGGTCTGGGTGGAGGAAGTTAGAGAGGGTAGGTGGGACACAGGGACAATGGCTGCCATCACTGCTGAGGCCAGAGCCTGAAATGCTCTCTGTTGGGCTGCCTGGCCAGAATGAATGCCCTTCAGGTATGCATTTGTTTGTTGCAAATGCCTCTCTACACCCTGGATGGCATTCACAATGGTAGATTGCCCAACAGTGAGGGATCTTGGGAGGTCAATGGCCTCCTCACTGAGGGCAGCAGGGTTGACTGGGGCAGGGCCTGAGGTGCCTGGGGCGAAGGAGATGCCCACCCTCCTGGGTGAGCAGGCACGGGACACACGCTGAGGAGCTGCTGAGAGGGTGGTGCTGGTAGGGGGTGGTGGCGGCTGTACCTGTTGATGCGGTGGGCACAAAGGTGCTGGCCACCGCAATGGAGCTTCCATCAGAGGAGGAGTCGCTGTCACTGCTGTCTGTTCCTGTCCCCGCCGTGGAGCTCCACTTACCCTCCGTCCCACTGGTGGCTTCAGACTCCATTGCTTCACCCTCCAGGGCCAAGTGGGTTGCAGCTCCCTCCTGCTCCGGTGCCAATGCTCCTCCACCTGATGATGCTATTGCACACAAGAACAGGGAGACCACAAAAAGTGGGGGGGAGACAGAAGAAAGACATGTTCAGTGCATGCAACACCACTACCGTTGGCGGACACAACACACATAAAGCAGCCCTCTGCACTACGACATGCACTGACAGTTCCTAGAAATTTCAGCTGACCATGGGGTACGAGGCCTAAGACCAATTGCTGCACACCTGGAAGTCACAGGAGCCTGACTAGGTGTAGATGGCTCTTACCACTGGTGGGGTTGGGGTGCAACATAGCCTGCCTCACAAGGGACCTTGCCTACCAAGTTCGCCCTGGCCTAGTGGAACCCACTGCCCACCTCCCCCACCCAGACACCTCGTAATGCGCAAAGAGACAGCTGAATGAGAGTGTACTCACCCCCTTGTGGCTGCTGTGATGCCCTCAAGTGCCCATCCAACTCCGGATAGGCCACCGCCAGGATCCGGCACATCAGGGGGGTCATGGTGCGACAGGCACCCCTCCCACGTTGGGAGGCCATCCCCAGCTGGGCCTCCGCCGTCTTCTTGCTCCAGCAGCGCAGGTCCTCCCATCTTTTACGGCAGTGGGTACTCTGTGGTAGACCCCCAGGGTCCGGACGTCCTTGGCGATGGCACGCCAAATGCCCTTCTTCTAGTGGGCGCTGACCTAGATGAATGGTACAGGGGGAAAGGAAATTACTTACCCATCTGGACCATCATACTCATTGCCCATCATTTCCCACCCATGCCCTGACGCACATACACTCACCATCTGCACATGCAGGCCTCACCCCCCCATGTATCTTTCATCCACACCACTCAAAAAAGGCATTGCCCATGCAGCATGCTCACAGTGTACTCACCTGTTTGTCTGGAGGACCGTACAGTTCCGTACAGTTGCGTGTACTTGTGGAGGACCCCATCCACTAGTTTCTCCAACTCCTCCGAAGTGAAGGCAGGGGCCCTTTCCCCAGACACTGTAGCCATTGTCGCTTCCAGACACAGGTCACAGCAGCACTTGCAGTGTAGGTCCTCTCCTGTTGAAGGTCAGGTATCAAGTGAGGGAACAGACAGAAAATGGCGATCACGTCCACGGAGGTGCATACCGTCACCACTGGTTACATCGTCATTGGCTCCTGGGACCCATAGAGCCCAATGTTAACCAATGCAGAATTGCGCCGCGGTCTTAGACCGCACACCGCGACGGTGTACAACGCCAGCGCAGTTACCTCATATCCCCTTGTCCCACCTTACAGGTCAGGCAGCCACCATTTCAGGAGGCCACATGGGATGAATGTTAACTGCGTCACACCTATCTGGGCCAGGAATATAGACAGATACCGGCACATTGCGGATTAATAAAGTTTCTGCAACTAACACATTGTGATACCTCTGTGTTGGATGACTCTCTGCTCGCTGTTATCCTCCATAGGGCACGTCTGCTGGGGCAGGTGATGAGATGGCGGCATCCTCCGGTGTACAGACCCCTGGTGGACCTGTCAACAACGGAAGAGAGACACATGCTAGTCACATACAGGCTTGATCGTGCAACAATCCTGGAACTGTGTGCCCAGTTGGAGCCAGACCTGATTTCAGCTATCCGCCATCCCACAGGAATCCCCCCTCTAGTGTAGGTTCTGTCTGTACTCCATTTCCTGGCTAGAGGGTCTTTTCAAACAACAGTGGCCATGGCATCAGGGATGTCCCAGCCAATGTTCTCTAACGTGTTGTCCAGAGTGTTATCTGCCCTGCTGAAACACATGCGCAGCTACATCGCTTTCCCTCAGGTGGAGGATTTGCCTACAGTGAAAGGTGACTTCTATGCCCTGGGACATATCCCCAACATCATTGGTGCCATTGATGGGACACATGTGGCATTTGTACCCCCCCCCAGAAATGAACAGGTGTATATAAACCGGAAGAGCTACCATTCGATGAATGTGCAGATGGTGTGTTTGGCAGACCAGTACATCTCCCATGTCAATGCCAAGTATCCTGGCTCTGTGCATGACGCTTACATTTTGAGAAATAGCAGCATCCCTTATGTGATGGGGCAACTCCTGAGGCACTGTGTGTGGCTAATAGGTGAGGTCAAGGTCCCAATACAGTTGAAATAGGTGTCTGGGTATGGGGCTGTCCCTAAGGGTTAGTGTGTGTCTAACAGATATCCCTCGGCATTTGCAGGTGACTCCGGTTACCCCAACCTGTCATGGCTACTGACCCCAGTGAGGAATCCCAGGACAAGGGCAGAGGAAAGCTATAATGAGGCACATGGGCGAACTAGGAGGGTGATCGAACGCACCTTCGGCCTCCTGAAGGCCAGATTCCGGTGCCTCCATCTGACAGGTGGCTCCCTGTACTACTCACCGAAGAAGCTGTGCCAGATAATCATGGCCTGCTGTATGCTGCACAACCTGGCTTTGTGGACAGTGAAGAAGAGGAGGCAGAAGAAGAGGATATCGACAACTGAAACAACATCATCATGCAGTACTTCCAGTGAGACACAGGTAAGAAGATGTAACTGCTTCCCACATTTCATACTGTTGTTTGAGCTAGCATAAGTCTGTCATTTTCACTCAGTGTATGGACCCTGACTTGTCACTTTGACTTTCAATTTCACGGATCTGGGTCCCACTTTTTGCCCTCTGCTCGGTTAACTCCTGGCCTACAGCTGTGTTACACATTTGTGAAAGCACAGACTGACTCTAGATTGTTTTGTGATTGAAGTGTGTTTATTCCTGTGCAAATAAGTGGAGGTGGGTTTTAAAATGGGCTAGGGTGATGGTGGAGGAATGTCCATGGCAGAGTCCAGTCTATTTGTTTCACAGGTGCATTGTCCAAAGGGGCATGGGAAGTGAAGCAATGGCAGTTTTAGGATGGACAGGGCGACATAGTGGGAAAGAAGGGTGACATTCAGTGGGGGTCTCATTTCCTGGCGGGGGTCTTGGTAATGTTCTCTGTTTTGTTCCTGGATCTCAGGGACCGTTTGTGGGGTGGTTCTCCATCTGCAGTGGGTGGGGTGCTGGTGTCCTGTTGTTACTGTGGTGGTGCCTCCTGTCCACTAGAGCTGGCGGAGGTGGAGTGCTGTTCATCATCCAGGCTAGTGTCAGGGGCCCCTTGTTGTGCCACTGTGTCCCTCCTGGTGTTGAGAAGGTCTGCCAGCACCCCTGCAATGGTGACCAGGGTGGTGTTAATGGACTTCAAGTCCTCCCTGATCCCCAGGTAGTGTTCTTCCTGCAGCTGCTGGGTCTCCTGAAACTTGGCCAGTACCATTGCCATGGTCTCCTAGGAATGATGGTAAGCTCCCATGATGTTGGAGAGTGCCTGATGGAGTGTCGGTTCCCTTGGCCTGCCCCCCGTCGAACAGCAGCCCTCCCAGTTTCCCTGTTATCTTGTGCCTGTGTCCCCTGAACCGTGTGCCCACTGCCACCGGTCCCTGATCGTCCTGTGTTAGTGAGGTTGCCTGGGTTCTCTGTAGTGGTGGACACACTGCTGATTGACGTGTCCTGGGGACAGAGGGATGGGTCCGCTGGGTGGGTGCTGTGCTGGTGTTTCCTGAGGGGGGAGGCTCTGTGGTGGCGTGTAACAGTGGCAGGGGAACCGACTGTCCCGAGGCCCCATATGAGCCGGGCTCGTCATATTGATCCAGGCGTGCAGAGCTGCTGCCATCACTGTGGGCCTCTTCTGTGGGGGGACTGGATATGTCTGGCACCTCCTGTCCAGTGACGTTGGGTAAGGGTCCTGTTGGGGTATAAATGCATAGTTATTGTATCTGTGTGTGCCATCGTGTGCAATGGGTGAGTGACCCTCCACTCCAGTGCATGCATTGTTGGCTTGGTCCTTGTGTGATTGGTGATTTTGGGGCATGAGTGAGTCTCTGTACTGGACATGCCTGGGTGATGGGTGTCCATGCATTGGTGTTGCATGCAGGGCTTGGCTTTGGGATGTGTGGGTTGTGTTGGTGGGGTATCTGTGGGTTGTTGGGGTGATGGGTGTGAGGGTAAGGGTGGGAGTATGTGGTGGCATGCAGGTGGGGTGGGGGGGATAAGGTAGTAAAGATTTGCCTTACCAGAGTCCAGTCCTCCTGCGAGGCCCTCAGGATGCATAATTGCCAAGACTTGCTCCTCCCAAGTTGTAAGTTGTGGGGAAGGAGGTGGGGGTCCACCGCCAGTCCTCTGTGCAACAATCTGGTGTCTGGATACCACGGAACGCACCTTCCCCCGTAGGTCGTTTCACCTCTTCCTAATGTTATCCTGTGTTCTTTGATGCTGTCCCACTGCGTTTACCCTGTCGACAATTCTTCGCCATTGTGAGAAAGTAGCCTCTTTCTAGCCTTGTTACCCCCACTTTTGGCCTGTTTGTGAGTATATGTCAGGGTGTTTTCACTGTCTCACTGGGATCCTGCTAGCAAGGGCCCAGTGCTCATAGTGAAAACCCTATGTTGTAAGTGTGGTTGTTATGTGTCACTGGGATCCTGCTAGCCAGGACCCCAGTGCTCACAAGTTTGTGGCCTATATATATGTGTTCCCTGTGTGATGCCTAACTGTCTCACTGAGGCTCTGCTAACCAGAACCTCAGTGATTATGCTCTCTCTGCTTTCCAAATTTGTCACTAACAGGCTAGTGACTATATTTACCAATTCACATTCACATACTGGTCCACCCATATAATTCCCTAGTCTATGGTACTGAGGTACCCAGGGTATTGGGGTTCCAGGAGATCCCTATGGGCTGCAGCATTTCTTTTTTCACCCATAGGGAGCACTGACAATTCTTACACAGGCCTGCAAGTGCAACCTGAGTGAAATAACGTCCACGTTATTTCACAGCCATTTACCACTGCACTTAAGTACCTTATAAGTCACCTATATGTCTAACCTTCACCTGGTGAAGGTTGGGTGCAAAGTTACTTAGTGTGTGGGCACCCTGGCACTAGCCAAGGTGCCCCCACATTGTTCAGGGCAAATTCCCTGGACTTTGTGAGTGCGGGGACACCATTACACGCGTGCACTATACATAGGTCACTACCTATGTATAGCGTCACAATGGTAACTCCGAACATGGCCCTGTAACATGTCTAAGATCATGGAATTGTCATCCCAATGCCATTCTGGGGGGACAATTCCATGATCCCCCGGGTCTCTAGCACAGAACCCGGGTACTGCCAAACTGCCTTTTCAGGGTTTGCACTGCAGCTGCTGCTGCTACCAACCCCTCAGACAGGTTTCTGTCCCCCTGGGGTCCAGGCAGCCCTGGCCCAGGAAGGCAGAACAAAGGATTTCCTCTGAGAGAGGGTGTTACACCCGCTCCCTTTGGAAATAGGTGTCAGGGCTGGGGAGGAGTAGCCTTCCCCAGCCTCTGGAAATGCTTTGATGGGCACAGATGGTGCCCATCTCTGCATAAGCCAGTCTACACCAGTTTAGGGATCCCCCAGGCCTGCTCTGGCACGAAACTGGACAAAGGAAAGGGGAGTGACCACTCCCCTGACATTCACCTCTCAGGGAGGTGCCCAGAGCTCCTCCAGTGTGTCCCAGACCTCTGCCATCTTGGAAACAGAGGTGCTTGTGGCACACTGGACTGCTCTGAGTGGCCAGTGCCAGCAGGTGACTTCAGAGGCTCCTTCTGATAGGCTCTTACCTCTCTTGGTAGCCAATCCTCCTTCCTTGGTAGGCAAACCTCCTTTTCTGGCTATTTAGGTTCTCTGCTTTGGGGAATTCTTCAGATAACGAATGCAAGAGCTCATCAGAGTTCCTCTGCATCTCCCTCTTCACCTTCTGCTAAAGGATTGACCGCTGACTGCTCAGGACGCCTGCAAAACTGCAACAAAGTAGCAAGACGACTACTAGCAACCTTGTATCGCTTCATCCTGCCGGCTTTCTCGACTGTTTCCAGGTGGTGCATGCTCTGGGGGTAGCCTGCCTCCTTCTTGCACCAGGAGCTCTGAAGAAATCTCCCGTGGGTCGACAGAATCTTCCCCTTGCAACCGCAGGCAACAAAAGACTGCATCACCGGTCCTCTGAGTCCCCTCTCAGCACGACGAGCATGGTCCCTGGAACTCAGCAACTCTGTCCAAGTGACTCCCACAGTCCAGTGACTCTTCAGTCCAAGTTTGGTGGAGGTAAGTCCTTGCCTCCCCACGCTAGACTGCATTGCTGGGTACTGTGTGATTTGCAGCTGCTCCGGCTCCTGTGCACTCTTCCAGGATTTCCATCGTGCACAGCCAAGCCTGGGTCCCGACACTCTAACCTACAGTGCACAACCTTCTGAGTTGTCCTCCGGCGTCGTGGGACTCCCTTTTGTGACTTCGCGCGGACTTCGGTTCACTCTTCTTCCAAGTGCCTGTTCAGGTACTTCTGCGGGTGCTGCCTGCTTCTGTGAGGGCTCCCTGAGTTGCTGGGCGCCCCCTCTGTCTCCTCCTCCAAGTGGCGACATCCTGGTCCCTCCTGGGCCACAGCAGCATCCAAAAACCTCTACAGCGACCCTTGAAGCTAGCAAGGCTTGTTTGCGTTCTTTCTGCGTGGGAACACCTCTGTAAGCTTCATCTCAACGTGGGACATCATCCTCCAAAGGAGAAGTTCCTAGTCCTCTTCTTTCTTGCAGAACTCCAAGCTTCTTCCAACAGGTGGCAGCTTCCTTGCACCCTCAGCTGGCATTTCCTTGGCTCCTGCCCACTTTCGACACTGTCGCGACTATTGGACTTGGTGCCCTTGTCTTACAGGTACTCAAGTCCGGAAATCCACTGTTGTTACATTGCTGGTGTTTGTTCTTCCTGCAGAAACCCCCTATCACGACTTCTGTGCTCTCTGGGGGTAGTAGGTGCACTTTACACCTACCTTTCAGGGTCTTGGGGTGGGCTATTTTTCTAACCCTCACTGTTTTCTTACAGTCCCAGCGGCCCTCTACAAGCTCACATAGGTTTGGGGTCCATTTGTGGTTCGCATTCCACTTTTGGAGTATATGGTTTGTGTTGCCCCTATACCTATGTGCTCCTGTTACAATCAACTGTACCTTTACATTGCTTGCATTACTTTTCTTGCTATTACCTGCATAATTTTGGTTTGTGTACATATATCTTGTGTATATATCTTATCCTCCTACTGAGGGTACCCACTGAGATACTTTTGGCATATTGTCATAAAAATAAAGTACCTTTATTTTTAGTACTTCTGTGTATTGTGTTTTCCTATGATATTGTGCATATGACACCAGTGGTATAGTAGGAGCTTTAGATGTCTCCTAGTTCAGCCTAAGCTGCTTTGCCATAGCTACCTTCTATCAGCCTAAGCTGCTAGAAACACCTCTTCTACACTAATAAGGGATAACTGGACCTGGCAGAAGGTGTAAGTACCTCTGGTACCCACTACAAGCCAGGCCAGCCTCCTACAGCCATAGCTCCATCTTCCTTGCAATGGATGTCTGCTGCACCTGTGATCCGAATAGCTGTGGCTCTACCCAGATGATTTCCTCCACCATGACCCTGAGCTCCTCCTCGGAGAACCTGGGGTGTCTTTGAGGTGCCATGATGCAGTGTGGGTGATGTGTGAGGTGGTGTCTGTTGTGATGTGTGAGGGGATGTGTTGGTGTGTGTTGTTTGAGGTGCGTTGATGTTGTGTAGGTGATGGTGTTGTGTGTCTGTGGATGCTGGTGTTGTTTTTAGTAGTGTCTCTCTCTGGCCTGCTTTCAAATTTCTTGTAGTAAGGGTTTGTGGGTAATGTGGGTGTGTGTTTTATATTGGATTGGGTGTGTGGGAGTGGTTTGTCTATGTGTATCAAGTGTGTGTAGTTTGAATTGTCCAATGTGCTTGTGTTTTGTAAGTGTGTGTGTATTTTGAGCGCTGCGGTGTGTACCGCCAACGATTTACCGCGGTTGAAAGACCGCCGCGTTGATTCTCGGGTCGTGATAGTGTGGGCGTATTCTTGTTGAAGTGACGGTGTCGGTTTTGGTATCCCCAGTTTATCACTGACCTTTGGTGTGGCGGACTTGTGTGGGTGTCTATATTGTGGCGGATTCCAAGCTGTAGGTCGTAATACCTGTAGCGGAATTCCACAGCTGCAGCGGTATGTTGGCGGTCTTCTGCACGGCAGTAAGCGGGATTTACCTCCAGGGTTGTAATGAGGGCTTTAATGTTCAAGTTCTAATTGATTCAGGGGCAACAGGAAATTTTGTGGACCAACAAACTGCACTAGACCTGCATATACCCAGTGTCAAGAAAAAGGTTCCAGAAGTTCTGTATGCAGTTGATGGAAGTGAGTTGACAGGAAGCCCCGTTACTAAACAAACCTCACGAATACAAATGATTTGCAAAAATGATGAGATAATTCGCTTTGATGTAATCCAAGCACCTCAATATGGTTTTATTTTAGGAATGCCGTGGTTAATGTTACATAATCCATGCATAGACTGGCGCAACCAGATTTTGCATTTTTCTTCTTTTTGTGCAAAAAACTTTTTTCAATCAAGACGAAACAAAGAAGGAAATCTTCAACACTCCATTGCTACTGCAGTTGAGAAGGAAATTGATTTACCATCACAGTATTCAGAATATACAGATGTTTTCAGTGAAAAGAAAGCAAGCTCATTCCCTCCTCACAGGCCGTACGATTGTCAGATCGACCTTGTACCTGGCGCCAATATACCAAATTGTAGAATCTATGCACTATCAGAGAAAGAAAATCAAGTCCTAAGAGAATACCTTGATCAATGTTTAGCCAACAAGCTAATTCGGCCATCACGATCTCCAGCGGCTTCTCCACTGTTTTTCGTACCTAAAGCAAATGGCAATTTGAGGCTTTGTATTGACTTTAGAGCAATAAATAAGATCACAGTTAAAAATAAATATCCACTACCTCTCATACCAGTCTTGTTAGACCAGGTAAAATCCGCTGTCATTTATACTAAACTTGACTTACGAGGTGCTTATCACCTAGTTCGAATTCAAGAGGGCGATGAGTGGAAAACTGCTTTTAAGACTCGTTATGGCCTCTTTGAGTAATTAGTGATGCCGTTTGGTCTGTGTAATGCCCCAGCAGCCTTTCAATATTTCCTAAACGATGTTCTGAAAGAACATCTAGACATCTTTGTCATCGTTTATATTGATATTTTGATTTATTCAAACTCTGAAGATATAAATGAAGAACATGATAAAAAAGTATGACAACTCTACAAAAACATTATGGCCCTCATTCTGACCTTGGCGGTCTTTTCGCAAGACCGCCGAGTTACCGCCACGGTGAAGACCGCCGACCGCGGCGGTATGCCGCTGTGCGCATTCCGACCGCTGGGAGCGTTCCGCCGGAAAACCGCCTGCAGCCACACTGGCGGTCGGCGGGAAAGTGGAGACTGGTCAACCTCCACCGCCACGCCAGCAGAACACCGCCCACAGAATTACGACCCACATTTCTGTGTGGCGGTCTTCTGTTGGCGGTCTTCTGTTGGCGGTCACCTCCCCATGGCTCCTGTCGCCTCCCGGAGGACCAACGCACAAGGTAAGTTGATCGTCCGTGAGGGGAGGGGGTGGGGGGGTGTTGTGTGATGTGTGCGTGCATGGGGGTGTGCGTGTGAGTGGGGGTGTGCGTGTGAGTGTGTAGAGGGGGCGTGTGAGTGCGTGCATGCTGGCGGGGGGTGCTGCTGTGCCTATGGGCAATGTGTGTAGTTCGGCGGGTGCGCATGTCGGCATGTATGTGTGCGGGTATGTGTCCCCGTTGTGTATGTGTGTGTGTAGGGGGTGTGTATATGTGCATGTTGGGGGTGTGTGCATGTCGGGGTGCGTGTATGTGCATGTCGGGGTGGGGGTGGGGAGGGGGTTCGTACCACCTCTGAGGGGTGGCAGGGGGGTGGAGGGTGTGGGGGGTGGACTCGGGGGGCAGTGGGGGGTGGGGGAGACCCCTATCAGTGCCAGGGAAGGAATTCCCTGGCCCCGATAGTGCCTACCGCCATGGTTCGCATGGCGGTTCCCGACCGCCAGAAACCGCGGCGGTAAGCAGGGTCATGATACCGTTGGCGGTCTTGGGTCGACCGCCGGGCCGGAGTGCGCAAACTCCAGCCCGTCGGTCATGACCGCCGTGGCGGTCGGAGTGGGGAAGTGGCGGTCGATCGCGGCGGTGACCGCCGCGGTCAGAATGCCATTTTTTTGACCGCCGGTCTGTTCGCGGTCCGACCGCCGCCTCTCCGCCGACCGCCAAGGTCAGAATGAGGGCCTATTTGTTTTGTAAGCTAAGTAAATGCGAATTCCATACCAAAGAAGTTGAATTTCTAGGAGTCATTCTAACACCTGACGGCATGCAAATGACTGAAAGAAAAATTCAAGCTGTATCCGAATGGCCCTCACCAAAATCAGTATGTGATATTCAATGTTTTTTCGGTTTTGCAAATTTTTATCGACACTTCATCCATCACTTCTCTCAAAAGGTGGCACCAATCACCAAATTGCTAAGAAAAAAGGCCATCTTCAATTGGTCCCAAGAGACAGAGAAAACATTTCAAGATTTAAAAAAGGCTTTTACTACCGCTCCCATTCTAGCTCACCCTAATGTGGAAGAACCATTCATCGTGGAAGCTGATGTATCTGATGTTGTCGTTGGGGCCATCCTGTCTCAACGTCATCAAGAAACTGGTCAATTGAACCCCATAGCATATGCGTCAAGAAAATTGATTGAAGCAAAACAGAATTACTCCATAGCAGAAAAAGAATTACTAGCAATTCGTAATGCTTTTAAAGAATGGAGACATTGGCCCTCAGTACAACATTGGCGGTAAAAGCCGCTTACTGCCGTGCAGAAGACCGCTAACCCACCGCTGCGGAAGTCCGCCACAGCTATCATGACCCACAGCACGGAATCTGCCAAAATTCAGACACCCACACAAGTCCGCCACACCAAAAGACAGTGATAAACTGGCGAAAACAAATCCTCCACCGTCACGCCAACAGAAATACGCCCACACTATCAAGACACACGAATCCATGCGGCGGTCTTTCAACCGCTGTATTCCATTGGTGGTACACACCGCTGCGCTCAGAATACACACACATATACAAAACACAGTCACATTGGACAATTCCAAATACACACACCTGATACACATACACACACCACTCCCACACACCCAATACAATATAAAAAACACACCCACATCACCCACAAACCCCTACGACCAGAATCACAGGAAGAAGGCCAGAGAGAGACACTACAATCTACAACCAAGCATCCACAGACACACAACACCATCACCCACATCACATCCACGCACGCCACACACCACTAAATATCACCCCACATATCATAACACACACCACCCCACACATCACCCACACCACCCCATGGCACGGCAAAGACACCCCAGGTTCTCGGAGGAGGAGCTCAGGGTCATGGTGGAGGAAATCGTCTGGGTAGAGCCACAGCTATTCGGAGCACAAGTGCAGCACACCTCCATAGCTAGGAAGATGGAGCTATGGCAAAGAATAGTGGACAGGGTCAACGCAGTGGGATAGCACCCAACAAATCGGGATGACATCAGGAACAGGTGGAACGACCTACGGGGGAAGGTGCGTTCCGTGGTATCAAGACACCACCTTGCGGTTCAGTGGACTGGCGGCGGACCCCCACCTCCTCCCCCACAACTAACAACATGAGAGGAGCAGGTCTTGGCGATTCTGCATCCTGAGGGCCTCGCAGGAGTAGATGGAGGAATGTACTCTGGTAAGTCAAATCTTCACTATTACATCCCCCACCCTACCTGCATGCCATCACGTACCCCAACCCTCACCCCCATCACTCCAACTCCTCACAAATGTCCCAATATCACAAACCACACATCCCAACACCAAGCCCTGCATGCTACTACAAAGCATGGACACCCATCACCAAAGCATGACCACTGTGCATACCCATACACCCCCTAAACCATCATCACATAAGGTCCCACACAGGAATGGAAGCACTGGGGTACACGGTCATCCACCCATTGCACACAATGGCACACAGAGATGTAATCAATTCCACCCTGGGCACCATCGTAGGGGTGCTGAAGGAAGTACTCAAAACCAGGAGGGACACTGTGGCACAACAAGGGGCCCCTGACACTAGCATGGACGATGAACTGCCCACCACCTCCGCTGGCGCTAGTGGACAGGACGCCCCGCCACAGGACCACCACATTAGCACCCCACCCCCTGCAGAGGGAGAACCACCCCGCAAACGATCCCTGAGATCCAGGACAAAGACAAAGAACGACGCCAAGACCCCTGCCAATAAATAAGACCACCCTTAATGTCATCTTTCTGTCCCACTTTGTCATCCTGTCCATCCTCAAACTGCCCCAGCTCCACTTCCTATGCCCATTTGGGCAATGCACCTGTGAGACTAATAGACTGGACTCTGCCATGGACATTCCTCCACTATCACCCCTGACCATTTTACAACACCCTTCAATATTTAGCACTTAAACAAACACCCTTGAAGCACAAAACAATCTGGAGTCAGTCTGTGATTTTGAAATTGTGTATTAGCAATTACAGTGACAAAATGCTCTTTCAATTATAATGTCAACATACCTATGTCACACAGCTCTAGTCCATGAGGGAACAAAGCAGATGTCACTCAGTGGGACCCACATCTGTGAAATCGTAAGGGAAAATGACAACTCAGTGACCATACACTGGGTGAAAACGACAGACAGTAGAGAGGTAGTAGTGTTAAAGTACATGTAGTAGGAAGGTCTGTACTCTTACCTGTGTCTCACTGGAAATATTGCAGGATCACCGAGTTCCTGAAGTCCATGTCTTCATCTTCTGCATCCTCGTCTTCACTGTCCACAGGCTCCACAGCTGCAACAACACCGCCATCTGGACCATCCTCCTGCAGAAAAGGCACCTGTCGTCGCAAAGCTAAGTTGTGAAGCATACAGCAGGCCACGATGATCTGGCACACCTTCTTTGGTGAGTAGAATAGGGACCCACCTGTCATATGGAGGCACCTGAACCTGGCCTTCAGGAGGCCGAAGGTCCGTTCGATAATCCGCCGAGTTCGCCCATGAGCCTCATTGTAGTGTTCCTCTGCCCTTGTCCTAGGATTCCTCACTGGGGTCAGTAGGCACGACAGGTTGGGGTAACCAGAGTTACCTGCAAATGGCGAGGGACAACTGTTAGACACACACTAACCTGTAGGGATATCCCCAGACCCAGACAACCATTCCCACTGTCTTGCTTCCAGGGGCTCACCTAATAGCCACACACGGTGCCTCTGGAGTTGACCCATCACATAAGGGATTGTGCTATTCCGCAGGATGTAGGCGTCATGCACTGAGCCAGGGAACTTGGTATTCACATGGGAGATGTACTGGTCTGCCAAACACACCATCTGCACATTCATGGAATGATAACTCTTCCGGTTTCTGTACACCTGTTCACTCCTGCGGGGGGACCAAAGCCACATGTGTCCCATCAATGGCACCTATGATGTTGGGGATATGTCCCAGGGCATAGAAATCACCATTCACTGTCGGCAAATCCTCCACATGAGGGAAAACGATGTAACTCAGCATGTGTTTCAGCAGGGCAGACAACACGTTGGAAAACATAGGCTGGGACATCCCTGATGCTATGGCTACTGTTGTTTGAAATGACCCACTTGCAAGGAAATGGAGCACTGACAGCACCTGCACTTGAGGGTGGCATTCCAGTGGGATGGGGGATAGCTGACATCAGGTCTGGCTCCAGCTGGGTACACAGTTCATGGATTGTGGCACAGTCAAGCCTGTAGGTGATGATCACATGTCTTTCCTCCATTGTCGACAGGTCCACCAGCGGTCTGTACACCGGAGGATGCTGCCATCTCCTCACATGTCCCAGCGGACGGTGCCTATGAAGGACAAAAGCGAGCACAGAGTCAACCAACTCAGAGGTACGTACCGACAGCTTACACAGAACACGAATCCTAATCCGAAAAGTGGCCTGTATGTGTGTTGAGTCTAGGCCTAGGTATATGTGACGCAGTGTAGGAAAGTACCATCTTGCCTGGCATGCTACCCCCATATTTCACTGTATATATGTTGTTTTAGTTGTATGTGTCACTGGGACCCTGCCAGCCAGGGCCCCAGTGCTCATAAGTGTGCCCTGTATGTGTTACCCGTGTTATGACTAACTGTCTCACGGAGGCTCTGCTAATCAGAACCTCAGTGGTTATGCACTCTCATTTCTTTCAAATTGTCACTAACAGGCTAGTGACCAATTTTACCAATTTACATTGGCATACTGGAACACCCTTATAATTTCCTAGTATATGGTACTGAGGTACCCAGGGTATTGGGGTTCCAGGAGATCCCTATGGGCTGCAGCATTTCTTTTGCCACCCATAGGGAGCAGACAATTCTTACACAGGCCTGCCACTGCAGCCTGAGTGAAATAACGTTCACGTTATTTCACAGCCATTTTACACTGCACTTAAGTAACTTATAAGTCACCTATATGTCTAACCTTTACCTGGTAAAGGTTGGGTGCTAAGTTACTTAGTGTGTGGGCACTCTGGCACTAGCCAAGGTGCCCCCACATTGTTCAGGGCCAATTCCCCGGACTTTGTGAGTGCGGGGACACCATTACACGCGTGCACTACATATAGGTCACTACCTATGTGTAGCTTCACAATGGTAACTCCGAATATGGCCATGTAACATGTCTATGATCATGGAATTGCCCCCTCTATGCCATCCTGGCATTGTTGGCAAAATCCCATGATCCCACGGGTCTGTAGCACAGACCCGGGTACTGCCAAACTGCCTTTTCAGGGGTTTCACTGCAGCTGCTGCTGCTGCCAACCCCTCAGACAGGTTTCTGCCCTCCTGGGGTCCAGTCAGGCTTGGCCCAGGAAGGCAGAACAAAGGACTTCCTCAGAGAGAGGGTGTTACACCTCTCCCTTTGGAAAATGGTGTGAAGGCAGGGGAGGAGTAGCCTCCCCCAGCCTCTGGAAATGCTTTCATGGGCACACATGGTGCCCATTTCTGCATAAGCCAGTCTGCACCGGTTCAGGGACCCCTCAGCCCAGCTTTGCGCGAAACTGGACAAAGGAAAGGGGAGTGACCACTCCCCTGACCTGCACCTCCCTTGGGAGGTGCCCAGAGCTCCTCCAGTGTGCTCCAGACCTCTGCCATCTTGGAAACAGAGGTGCTGCTGGCACACTGGACTGCTCTGAGTGGCCAGGGCCAGCAGGTGACGTCAGAGACTCCTTCTGATAGGCTCCTTCAGGTGTTGCTAGCCTATCTTCTCTCCTAAGTAGCCAAACCCTCTTTTCTGGCTATTTAGGGTCTCTGCTTTGGGGATTTCCTTAGATAACGAATGCAAGAGCTCATCAGAGTTCCTCTGCATCTCTCTCTTCACCTTCTGCCAAGGAATTGACTGCTGACCGCGCTGGAAGCCTGCAAAACTGCAACAAGGTAGCGAAGACGACTACTGCAACTCTGTAACGCTGACCCTGCCGCCTTCTCGACTGCTTTCCTGGTGGTGCATGCTGTGGGGGTAGTCTGCCTCCTCTCTGCACTAGAAGCTCCGAAGAAATCTCCCGTGGGTCGACGGAATCGTCCCCCTGCAACCGCAGGCACCAAAGAACTGCATCACCGGTACCCTGGGTCTCCTCTCAGCACGACGAGCGAGGTCCCTTGAATCCAGCAACTCTGTCCAAGTGACTCCCACAGTCCAGTGACTCTTCAGTCCAAGTTTGGTGGAGGTAAATCCTTGCCTCCCCACGCCAGACTGCATTGCTGGGAACCGCGACTTTTGCAGCTACTCCGGCCTCTGTGCACTTCCGGCGGAAATCCTTTGTGCACAGCCAAGCCTGGGTCCACGGCACTCTAACCTGCATTGCATGACCTCCTGAGTTGTCCTCCGGCGGCGTGGGACTCCTTTGTGCAACTTCGGGTGAGCACCGTTTCACTCCTCTTCGTAGTGCCTGTTCTGGCACTTCTGCGGGTGCTGCCTGCTTCTGAGAGGGCTCCTCGTCCTGCTGGGCGCCCCCTCTGTCCCCTGACGCAATTGGCGACATCCTGGTCCCTCCTGGGCCACAGCAGCATCCAAAAACCCTAACCGCACGACTTGCAGCTAGCAAGGCTTGTTTGCGGTCTTTCTTCAGGAAAACACTTCTGCACGACTCTTCACGACGTGGAACATCCATCCTCCAAAGGGGAAGTTTCTAGCCCTTGTCGTTCCTGCAGAATCCTCAGCTTCTACTGCCTAGTAGCAGCTTCTTTGCACCCACAGCTGGCATTTCCTGGGCATCTGCCCACTCTCGACTTGGTCGTGACTTTTGGACTTGGTCCCCTTGTTCCACAGGTACCCTCGTCTGGAAATCCATCGTTGTTGCATTGCTGGTTTTGGTCTTTCCTGCAGAATTCCCCTATCACGACTTCTGTGCTCTTTGGGGAACTTTAGTGCATTTTGCGCTCACTTTTCAGGGTCTTGGGGTGGGCTATTTTTCTAACCCTCACTGTTTTCTTACAGTCCCAGCGACTCTCTACAAGGTCACATAGGTTTGGGGGTCCATTCGTGGTTCGCATTCCACTTTTGGAGTATATGGTTTGTGTTGCCCCTATCCCTATGTGTCCCCATTGCATCCTATTGTAACTATACATTGTTTGCACTGTTTTCTAATACTATACTGCATATTTTTGGTATTGTGTACATATATCTTGTGTATATTTGCTATCCTCATACTGAGGGTACTCACTGAGATACTTTTGGCATATTGTCATAAAAATAAAGTACCTTTATTTTTAGTATATCTGTGTATTGTGTTTTCTTATGATATTGTGCATATGACACTAGTGGTACTGTAGGAGCTTCACTCGTCTCCTAGTTCAGCCTAAGCTGCTCTGCTAAGCTACCATTATCTATCAGCCTAAGCTGCTAGACACCCTACACACTAATAAGGGATACCTGGGCCTGGTGCAAGGTGTAAGTACCCCTTGGTACTCACTACAAGCCAGTCCAGCCTCCTACACGCAGTTAAAAATTAAGCCATGTGGGCCCCTGAAATGGCGGCTGCCTGACCTCTAAAGTGGGACAATGGGATGTGAGGTAGCTGCGCTGGCGTTGTACACCGTCGCGGTAGGCAGTCGAAGACCGCGGCGCAATGCTGCATTGGTTAACATTGGAACCTATGGGTCCCAGGAGCCAATGACGATGTACGCCGGCGGTAACGGTACGCACTGCCGCGGACGTGACCGCCATTTTCTATCTGTTCAATCACTCGATACCTGATCTTCGACAGGAGAGGACCTACACTGCAAGTGCTGCTGTGACCTCGGTCTGGAAGAGACAATGGCTCGAGTGTCTGGGGGAAGGGCCCCTGCCTTCACATCGGAGGACTTGGAGAAACTCGTGGATGGGGTCCTCCCCCAGTACACGCTACTCTACGGTCCTCCAGACAAACAGGTAAGTACACTGGGAGCATGCTTTATGGGCTATGCCTGTGTGGAGTGGGATGGATGAAAGATGGAGGGGTGCATGAAACGATGATGAATGTAAGTAGGGATGGGGGCCAATGACTGTGACAGTGCAGTTGGTAGTAAAATTTCTCTTCCCCCTGTACTATACATGCAGGTCAGCGCCCACCAGAAAAAAGATATTTGGCGTGCCATCGCCAAGGACGTCCGGACCCTGGGGGTCTACCACAGACGGAGCACCCACTGCCGGAAAAGGTGGGAGGACATTGGCAGCTGGAGCAAGAAGATGGTGGAGGCTCAGCTGGGGATGGCCTCCCAACGTGGGAGGGGTGCCCGTCGCACCATGACCCCCCTGATGTTCAGATCCTGGCGGTGGCATACCCGGAGTTGGATGGGCGCTTGAGGGCATCACAGCAGCCACAAGGGGGCGAGTACACTCTCATCCTGCTGATTTTGCGCACAGTGGAGATGTCTGGGTGGGGGAGGTGGGCTGTGGGTTTCCCTAGGCCAGGGAGAGTTTAGTAGACAAGGTCCCTCCGTAAGGCAGGCCATGTCGCACCCCACACCACCTCTGTAGAGTGCCAAGTACACCTAGTCATGCCCCTGTGTCATCTATGTGTGCAGATGTCGTCCATAGCCTTGTAGGCCATTTCCCAGGGATTGAACAGTGGAGCTCAAGAGCGCGGCGTAGTGCAGGGGGCTTCTGTGTCTGTTGTGTCTGCCAGCGGTAATGCATACACTCAACATGTCTTTCTTCTGTCGTCCCCCCCCACTTTTTGTGGTCTCCCTGTTCTTGTGTGCATTAGCATCATCAGGCGGAGGAGCAGTGGCACTGGAGCACGAGGGAGCTGCATCCCACATGGCCCTGGAGGGCGACACTACGGACTCGGAGTTCACCCGTGGGACGGAGGGCGAGGGGAGCTCCACGGCAGGGACAGGAGCTGACACCAGCGACACGAACTTGTCCTCTGATAGGAGCTCCCTTGTGCTGGCGGCAACATCTGTGCCCCCCGCATCTACACGTACAGCCTCCACCCCCCCTACCAGCACCGCCCCCCCAGCAGCCCCTCAGCCTTTGCCCCGTGCTCGCTCACCCAGGAGGGTGGGCATCACCTTCGCCGCAGGCACCTCAGGCCCTGCCCCAGTCACCCCTGCTGTCCTCAGTGAGGAGGCCATTGACCTCCTCAGGTCTCTCACTGTTGGGCAGTCTACCATTTTGAATGCCATCCAGGGTGTAGAAAGGCAGTTGCAACAAACAAATGCATTCCTGGAGGGCATTCATTCTGGTCAGATGGCCCTTCAGCAAGCTTTTCAGACTCTGGCCTCAGCACTGATGGCAGCCATTGTCCCCGTCTCTAGCCTCCCCTCCAACTTCCTCCACCCAGACCCAATCCCCTGTACCCCAGCCTATCCCAAGCACACCTTCAGACCAGCATGCACACACGTCAACACACAAGGGAAGCTCAGGCAAACATAAGCACCACACATCCCACAGGCACTCACGCAAACATCATACACATGCAGACACACCAACATCCACTGCCTCCACTGTGTCGCCCTCCTCCTCGTCTCCCTCCTCCCTCCCAGTCTCGTCTACACTCACACCTGCATGCACTACATCTACACCCACTACTGCCATCACCAGCGCACACACCACCACACCCCGCTCACGTGCAGTCACCACCCCCACTACCATTCACACGTCCCCTGTGTCCTCTCCCAGTGTGTCTGTGATGCCACCTCCCAAGATACACAAACGCAGGCACACACCCACCCAACAGCCATCCACCTCACAACAGCCTCCAGCGCATGCACCTTCACCCAAAGTCACCAAACGAACACCTCCTACAACCACAACTTCTTCCTCCACTCCCAAACCCCATCCAGCTACCCGTCCCAGTGTCTCCCAAAAACTTTTCCTGTCCAACCTTGACCTCTTTCCCACACCTCCCCCACCCCGTCAGTCTCCTGGGGCCCAACTCCCCAGGTCCCAACCTAGCACCTCAGCCACAACATCTCAGGGACCAGTGGTGCCTGTAGTCACCGGAATCTGGAGTGCACCGGCCACCAGGGCAGCCAGTGTGGCACAGAGTCACAGCACGGACAGTCCCCCACCTGTCAAGCATCAAAAGTTGGCCAGTGCCCGGCGGGAGAGGGGGAAGACTCCAGCCACCAAATCCACTCCCAAGGATCCCGGTGAGAGTGTGGAGTCAGCTGCGACACCTTCCAAGGTGGGGAAGGGCCACAAGAAACCCGGCAAGTCTGGGAAGAGCAGCACGACGGAGAAGACCGCCATCATTCCCGCTGCCCAGGAGGCCACCGCCATCATCCCCACTGCCCAGGAGGCCACTGCCAGCACCTGCCCTTCTGCCCAAGAGGACACCGCCATCATCCCCGCTGCCCAGGAGGCCACCGCCAGCACCTGCCCTGCTGCCCAAGAGGCCACCGCCATCATCCCCGCTGCCCAGGAGGCCACCGCCAGCACCTGCCCTGCTGCCCAAGAGGCCACCGCCATCATCCCCGCTGCCCAGGAAGCCACCGCCAGCACCTGCCCTGCTGCCCAAGAGGCCACCGCCATCATCCCCGCTGCCCAGGAGGCCAACGTCAGCACCTGCCCTGCTGCCCAAGAGGCCACCGCCATCATCCCCACTGCCCAGGAGGCCACTGCCAGAACCTGCCCTGCTGCCCAGGAGGCCACCGCCATCATCCCCGCTGCCCAAAGGCCACCGCCATCATCCCTGCTGCCCAGGAGGCCACTGCCATCATCCCCGCTGCCCAGGAGGCCACTGCCAACATCCCCGCTGCCCAGGAGGCCACTGCCATCATCACCACTGCCCAGGAGGCCACTGCCATCATCCCCGCTGCCCAGGAGGCCACTGCCATCATCACCACTGCCCAAGAGGCCACCGCCATCATACCCGCTGCCCAGGAGGCCACCGCCATCATCCCCGCTGCCCAGGAGGCCACTGCCATCATCCCCGCTGCCCAGGAGGCCACCGCCAGCACAAGCCCCGCTGAGCTAGAGAGGACCGCCAGCACCAGCCCCGCTGGGCCAGACACGACCGCCAGCACAAGCTCTGCTGGGCCATGAAGGACCGCCAGCACCAGCCCCGCTGGGCTAGAGAGGACCGCCAGCACCAGCCTCGCTGGGCCATGAAGGACTGCCAGCACCAGCCCTGCTGGGCCAGACACAACCACCAGCACAAGCCCCACTGGGCTAGAGAGGACCGCCAGCAGCTGAGTCACTGCAAAGGAGCCCGCCGCCTCAAGCACCACTGAACAGGGCACCGCCGCTACAAGCACCGCTGAACAGGGTACCGCCGCCTCAAGCACTGCTGAACAGGGCACCGCCGGTACAAGCACCGCTGAACAGGGCACCGCCGCCACAAGCACCGCTGAACAGGGCACCGCCGCCTCAAGCACCGCTGAACAGGGCACCACCGCCACAAGCACCGCTGAACAGGGCACCGCCGCCACAAGCACCGCTGAACAGGGCACCGCCGCTACAAGCACTGCTGAATAGGGCACCACCGCCTCAAGCACCGCTGAACAGGCCACCGCTGGTACAGGCACAGCTGAACAGGGCTCCGCTGCCTCGAGCACCACTGAACAGGGCACCGCCACCTCAAGCACCGCTGAACAGGGCACCGCCGCCTCAAGCACCGCTGAACAGGGCACCGCCGCCTCAAGCACCGCTGGCCCATGAGCGCCAAGGGCACTGACACTACTGAGTCCATCACAAGCAGAATGAAGCACTCTGGGCACCATGCCCCCTCCAGAACCAGTGGAGACTGTCATCCACTACCTCTGTCCTTGGCAGGATGAAGCACTCTGGGCACCATGCCCCCTCCAGAACCAGTGGAGAAAGACATCCACTACCTCTGTCCATAGCAGGATGAAGCACTCTGGGCACCATGCCCCCTCCAGAACCAGTGGAGACTGTCATCCACTACCTCTGTCCTTAGCAGGATGAAGCACTCTAGGCACCATGCCCCCTCCAGAACCAGTGGAGAATGTTTTCCACTTGAGAGACTGTGGCTTTGCACTCCCCAGGATGGAACAGTGGGCAACCCACCCACTGTATGGACTTGAGAGACTGTGGCTTTGCACTCCCCAGGATGGAACAGTGGGCAACCCACCCACCGGAGAAACTTGAGAGACTGTGGCTTTGCACTCCCCAGGATGGAACAGTGGGCAACCCACCCACTGTATAGACTTGAGAGACTGTGGCTTTGCACTCCCCAGGATGGAACAGTGGGCAACCCACCCACTGTATAGACTTGAGAGACTGCGGCTTTGCACTCCCAAGGACTGAACAGTGGGCATGTGGCCCTCTCGTGGATTTGGCATCGTGCACTCAACCGGCTAAGGTGCCCCCCCTTTCCCTCCCCCTGAGGTGCCTGTTTTCTTGCTCTCTGAAGCCCCTGCAGTGTTCTCTCTGTCATGGTCGGGGATCTTGTGTGGGCCTCGCCCATAACGTGTGGGCCCGGTGTTCCACGAACTTCATTGGAGCACTACCTGCACTACTAAGCTTGGTGTATATTTTGTTTATGGTGTATATATATATTTCTGATGGATACAACTACCTGTGGATTCCTCACCTGATGAATACTCCCATGGCGCCAGCATTTGACGGAAATCTTCTTACTAGTCTCTGCACGTCGACGAGGACGTCACTCTAGCCCACGCGACGCCGTCTGACGTCATACAGGCAATAAGAAGTCCTCGCCGACGTGCCGATGACAGTTCCCTTTTTTCCGTGCATTCGAAACGGTTATCTTCGAGGGAGTTACTGTTACCTTCGTGGTTACAGTGTATTGTCTGCTGCGTAGTCTTCTCTGCGGTAACAATGTCTCAGAGGAAGTCGGGTTTCAAGCCCTGTCGAGAGTGTGGGGGCAAGATGTCAGTTACAGATCCTCACTCCGACTGTCTATGGTGTTTGAGCTCCGACCACGACGTCTCGACTTGCGATTCATGTCAACACATGAATCCGAAGGCCCTCAAAGAGCGCGAGGCCAAGTTATTTATGGCAAAGTCAAAGAAGAAGGAGAAACATCATAAGAAGTCTTCTTCGCCAAGGTCTCACCGGCGTCATCGAGACTCCCGGCGCCGTAGAGACTCACGACGTCACTCCAGCAAGGAGTCTCGTTCGAGGTCACCTTCGGCTCGGCGTCGGAGGACTTGGGAGGTCAGCCCCACGGTCACGCCGCATCCATCGACGCCGTTGCCCTCTCCGGCGTCACCGACTTCACCTGGTCAGGCGTCAGTGATTGAGGTGGTGCAGCCTCTTGTGTTTTCTCCGGCGTCGCAGACGTCGAGGCCGGCGTCGGGGTCGCCCTCGATCCAGGCACCCCAGTATCCGGCTTTTCCCACTCCTGGAGCCGATAGTACCGCGTTTCTTAATGCGATGTATACCATCTTTCAGCAGATGGCTCCAGGAGCTGCTCCGGCTGGTCCTTCGGGGCCCTTGGCCTTTTCGTTGGGTGATCCTGCGCCTCTTCGGCCGGCACCCTTTATGCCCTTTCTCCCTTTTGGGAATGTGGGCTCGGCGCCGGTGCCGGCGTCGGTGGCCGCTCCGGTGGCTTCGGATGTTTCGGCCCCGGAGGTTGCCCCTCCGTCGAAGTCAGGATTTTGCCCTGTGACTCCGGTTGGTCCATCGGCTCCAAGACCTCGTCCTCCGGCTCCTGCCTCGGCGCCGAAGCTGCCTGTGGCGCCGGACGCGGCGTCAGATGCTTCTGGAGATCGGCGCCGTTCTTCGACGTCGGCGGAGGCCATGTCGACTCCGCGTATCGAGGAGAGACTTCATTCGAGGAGGCGTGCTCTCCGTCTTTTAGAAGAGCAAGAGTACCAGCGAGTCCTAGAGGAGGGAGAGATTGAGGACTCTGGAGACGGACTGCATGGTCTGGATACAGCCAGTGGGCTGGACACTTCCCCTGAGTGGGACCTTTCATCTCCAGGGGAATATACGGAGGAGGCTGCTTCCTTTCATGCTGTGGTGAGGAAGGCAGCGAGCTTTTTGGACCTGCCTTTGCCGGTGGCAGAGGCAAAGCAGAATTTGCTGACAGAGGTATTGCATCCGGCCTCTGCTGCAGCTGAGCCTCTCTTGCCATTTAATGAGGCTTTGCTGGATCCGGTGTTGGAGGTGTGGAAGAAGCCGGTGTCTTCCTCGGCCGTTCATAGGGCTGTGGCCAGGAGGTATCGAGCTGCACCATCTGACCCTGGCTTTCTCTCTAGACACCCTACGCCGGAGAGCTTGGTGGTGCAAGCCTCCTGTTCCTCAAAGTCAGCGCCTGGTTCCTTCCCGACGGTGCCTGGAGACAGAGACTCCAAGAAACTGGATGCGCAGTCCAAGAAAATATTTTCGTCATGCAGTTTGGCGTTGAAGGCCACCAACGCCACGTGCATTCTGGGGAGGTACATCCATGCGCTGATGGATGATATTTCGTCTTCATTCACGGAGCTTCCCCAGGGTCTTTTGGATGTGGTCTCGGACGCCCAGGCTGCCGCGACCCAGATTATCCAGTCTGGGCTGGACACGACCGACTCGGTGGCCAGGGCGATGGGCACGGCTGTGGTGGCAAGAAGACAGGCCTGGCTCCGAAACTCAGGGTTCTCTGCGGATGTGCAGTCGACCCTGCTGGACCTCCCGTTTGATGGGGACAGACTGTTTGGAGCCAAGGCAGATTCAGCCTTGGAACGATTTAAGGAGAGCAGAGCCACAGCCAAATCGTTAGGACTGCAAGCTCCTTCTTCCTCTGCCTCTTCTAGAATTTTCAGGAGGTTTCGGGGATTTGGGCGTGGCTCTTATTCCTCTTCCTTTCGGGGGAGGTTCCAGCAACCCGCCTCTTCCCTCCCCTATAGGTCATTTAGAGGGAGGGGGAGGGGTGGGGTCCGTACCAGAGGAGCCTCTCAACAGCACTCTGCCTCTTCCTCGTCCTCTGGAGGGGTGCAGCAGGGGAAGCAGCCTTAGGCTTCCACCGTTTCCCACTCACTCCTCTCCTGTAGGGGGCAGATTACAGCGTTTTCTCCACAAGTGGAAGTCTATCACAACGGACACTTGGGTTCTCGGCATTGTGGGAAAAGGCTACGCCCTTCCCTTTCGGGAGTTCCCGCACCTCATCCCGCCCCGCCCATCTTATTGTTCAGAAGAACACCTCCTGTTGCTAGAACAGGAGGTTCAAGTCCTCCTTTCAAAGGGCGCGGTAGAGTTGGTCCCAGAGCAGGAAAAGGGTCGAGGTTGTTACTCAAGATACTTCCTGATTCCCAAAAAGGATGGTCAGTTGAGACCAATCCTGGATCTGAGGATCTTGAATTGGTTCCTCAAACAGGAAAAGTTCAAGATGCTGACCCTAGCACAGGTGCTTTTGGCGTTGAACAAGGAAGATTGGATGGTGTCTGTCGACTTGCAGGATGCTTACTTTCATATCCCGATACTCAAGTCGCACAGGAAGTATCTCCGGTTTGTGGTAGGGTCGCAGCACTATCAGTTTGCGGTCCTCCCGTTTGGTCTTACTTCAGCACCTCGAGTCTTCACAAAGGTGATGTCAGTGGTTGCGGCGGAGCTCAGAAGGAAGGGGATAGCAGTATTCCCTTACTTGGACGACTGGTTGATCAAAGCCAAGTCCCCGGAGCTTGTGTCGCATCATCTGCAGTCAACAACCCAGTTGTTGTTCGACCTGGGCTTTTCGGTGAACGTGCCCAAATCTCACCTGGAGCCCTCTCAGCGCCTCCTGTTCATAGGGGCAGTACTGGATACAACATTGAGTCGAGCCTTTCCTCCGCCTCAGCGGATTCAAGATATTCAGGAATTGGTTCCAATGTTTCGAAATGGAGCGGTAGTTCCAGTCCTCAAGGTCCTTCGTCTGCTCGGTCTGTTCGCCTCCTGCATTCTGTTGGTCACGCATGCTCGCTGGCACATGAGGGCTCTTCAGTGGTGCCTCCGAAGGCAGTGGTCTCAACACAAGGGAGATTTAGAAGGTACTGTCAAGATCTCCAGAGATGCTGCTGTGGAATTGAAGTGGTGGATTGCGGGCAACAATCTTTCACAGGGGAAGCCGTTCGCGCAGTCGCCACCAGTGGCCACGGTAATAACGGATGCCTCCACCCTAGGATGGGGAGCTCATCTGGGGGATCTGGAGATCAAAGGGCTTTGGTCTCCAGAGGAACAGGTGTTTCATATCAATCTGTTGGAGTTACGGGCTGTACGTTTGGCTCTCAAGGCCTTCCTCCCATCCCTTCGTGGTCAGTCGGTACAGGTCCTGACGGACAATACTACCACGATGTGGTACATAAACAAACAGGGAGGAGTAGGGTCGTACCTTCTCTGCAGAGAAGCTCTTCGGCTATGGTCCTGGGCAAAGGACCATCAGATTTGCTTGGTGGCAAATCATCTGGCCGGGGTCTTGAATGTACGTGCGGACAGTCTCAGTCGCGAATTCTCGGCAGACCACGAGTGGCGTCTCCATCCAGATCAAGTCTGTTTAATCTTCCAGATGTGGGGGTTTCCTCGGATAGATCTGTTTGCCACTCGGGAGAACGCGCATTGCCCGTTATTCTGCAGCCTCCAGTATCCGATGCAGGGAGCGTTGGGGGACGTGTTTCAGATAACCTGGTGCGACCAGTTGCTTTACGCGTTTCCCCCCATACCCTTGATTCCTCGAGTGTTGAGGAAAATTCGCCAAGACCGGGCCCAAGTCATCTTAATAGCTCCGGATTGGCCAAGGAGGGTATGGTACTCCGACCTTCTCCAACTCTCACTGTGCCCTCCGCTCCGTCTCCCTCTCAGGGCAGACCTCCTCTCGCAGTCGCAGGGGCAGGTTTTACACCCCAACCTCCAGAGTCTGCACCTACATGCTTGGAGATTGAACGGGGCAACCTGAGTTCCTTCTCTCTCCCACCTGATGTAGTGGATGTTATCTTAGCGGCCAGGCGACACTCCACTAAATCTATCTACGCTAATAGGTGGTCTAATTTTGTTATGTGGTGTGGAGAGAGACAGATTGATCCCTTACATGCTCATCTGTCACATGTTTTGTCTTTTGCACTGTCTCTAGCGCAGAAAGGTTGTGCAGTAGCTACCATTAAGGGTTATTTGTCGGCCTTGTCAGCCTTCATTTGTCTTCCAGACCAACCATCGTTATTTAAATCCCCTATTGTTCTCAGATTCTTGAAAGGTCTTCTGAATCAATATCCTCCAAAACCATTCGTTATGCCTCAATGGGATTTGTCCTTGGTCCTGACTTTCCTTATGGGGTCCCCTTTTGAGCCTATGCATTCTTGCCCCTTAAGGTATTTGGTTATTAAAACAGTATTCCTGGTAGCTATAACATCTGCAAGGAGAGTGAGTGAGTTGCAGGCCTTATCGGTTAAACCCCCTTATATAACGTTTTATGGGGATAAGGTGGTGTTGAGGACCAAGGCTGCTTTCCTTCCGAAGGTTGTTTCACCCTTCCATTTGGCTCAGACAATCACTTTGTCCACGTTTTATCCTCCGCCTCATCCTTCAAAGGAGGAAGAAAGACTACATCGCCTGGACCCAAAAAGGGCGTTGAGCTTCTATATCGACAGAATGAAGGATATCAGGCTGGAGGATCAGCTGTTTGTCGGATACGTGGGCAAGAGGATAGGAAAGGCAGTCCACAAGAGAACACTCTCCAGGTGGGTTGTTCTTTGCATTAAAATCTGTTACTCTTTGGCAAAGAAGGATCCGCCTGAGGGCATTAGAGCTCACTCCACCAGAGCTAAGTCGGCCTCTTCGGCCTTGGCCAGGGGTGTTCCTGTGGTTGACATCTGCAAGGCCGCAACTTGGTCGTCCCTTCACACTTTTGTGAAACATTACTGTTTGGACTCTGAGGTCAGAAGGGACGGTCATTTTGCACGGTCAGTGCTGCAGGATTTCTTGGTTTGACCATTTAGGCACCCACCGCCGGGCGTGGTACTGCTTTGGGACTCTATTCATCAGGTGAGGAATCCACAGGTAGTTGTATCCATCAGAAGAACGAGTTACTTACCTTCGGTAACGACTTTTCTGGTGGATACATTAGCTACCTGTGGATTCCTCACGGTCCCACCCGCCTCCCCGTTGCCTTTTTGGTCTCTCCAAGCAATCCTTGAGTGTGCTCCTTTTGGTCTTCAAAGTTGCAATACATTTTGCATGTATGATATTTGTATATATGTGTATATTTATATATAAATCTATATATATATTGGGTATATACATGATTCGTATGTATAAATATATTTATTTGTTTAAAAAAAAAAAAAAAAAAAAGAAAAAGGTTATATTAAATTTACAGCTATTTTATTGCAATGTTGTGTGATTTACAATATTAAGAGATGTTGCTTTGCTCTTTCATTGCATTGGGTTATTATTATTATTCTCATGCACGTAAAAAATGTTGGTACTGTCATCGGCACGTCGGCGAGGACTTCTTATTGCCTGTATGACGTCAGACGGCGTCGCGTGGGCTAGAGTGACGTCCTCGTCGACGTGCAGAGACTAGTAAGAAGATTTCCGTCAAATGCTGGCGCCATGGGAGTATTCATCAGGTGAGGAATCCACAGGTAGCTAATGTATCCACCAGAAAAGTCGTTACCGAAGGTAAGTAACTCGTTCTTTTGCGTACTTGATTATAATATATTACAATCGTTCACCTCATTTCCTTTTGTCTTTGCATTCTTCCGGGGGGTTTGTGGGGTGTAAGTGTAATGCATCATGCAGTATTGGTGTGTGTGTTGTAGTGGGTGACGGTGGTGGTGGTGGTGTTACTTGTTGCGTGTGTGTGTCCCTGTGTTTTGCCTCCCCCCTCCCCTGTGTCGTAGGTGCAGTACTCACCATTGTCTTCGCCGCCGGCGTTCGTGCTCCTGGTAAAGGAGCAAGAAGATAAGGGCTGGCAGGATGTGCATCTCTGGTTCTATGGTGTCCGGATTCCTCGTGGGGTGTGTAGAGGTGAGCGTTTTCCTTTCGAAGTCCTGTTTCCGCTGTGTTTTTGTCCACGGTGAATCCGCCCCGTAAATGGTGGCGGTTTGGTAGGTTGTGATACTGTGGGTGGTACTTTGTCTTCCGCCTGTCTGTTGGCGGTGACCGCCAAGCTGTTTGTCTGTACCGCCGTGGAGGTCAGAGTGTTAAAGTGGCTGTCTTTGTTGGCGGTTTCCGCCACGGTCGTAATTGCAATTTTTTTAACCTCTGGCCTGTTGGCGGTCTTACCCCCGCTTTAACACCGTCCGCCAGGGTTTTAATGACCACCATTATCTGTTAGGAGCGAAACACACCATAACTGAATATTCTGATCATAGAAATTTACAATTTATGAGTTCTGCCAGACTACTAACTTCTAGACAACTAAAATGGATGCTATTCTTTACAGAATTGGATTTCATAGTGACTTTTAGATCACGAATAGATAATCGTAAGGCCGAACCATTACCTAGACAAGATTCTTCAATCACACCTACTGAACAAAAACCCATGCCTATTATAACGCCTTCAAAAGTGTTGTGTTTACTAGCTGCCGAGAAATTTTTCTATCTCATTAGTAATCATTTTCACATCACTAAGTGGTTACAATAAGACACCAAGAGGTTGATTCAACAAGGCTTACCTCTACATGAATCTCGAGTATTCCTGCCTACTGAGGAGTTAAGAGAGACAGCTTTTCATTGGTTACACAGTCATCCTCTGGCAGGTCACCCAGGTCCTCAAAAAGCAATAGAACTCATGAAAAGGTATTTTTGGTGGCCTTCATTCGTTCACGACCTTAAGCAAATGCTACAATCATGTGAAGTATGTGCAAGATGCAAAAGCGAACACAGCAAGCCCAAAGGTCTACTGATACCTTTACCCGTTCCCATTCATCCATGGGAACATATCTCTATGGATTTTATTACTGGTCTTCCTCAAATAAAACAATTTACAACCATTCTAGTGGTAGTAGACAGTCTTACCAACTATGCTCATTTCATTGCCTGTAAAGGTCTCCCAACTTCCGACACCTTAGCGACTATCACTTAAAAAATATAGTTTGTCTTCACGGACTTCCAAGAGTTATCCTCTCTGATAGAGGAACACAATTTTCTGCACGTTTTTGGCAACAATGGTGCAAGGCTCTACAAATTGATTTGACTTTATCTACTAGTTATCATCCACAAATGGATGGTCAAACACAGAGACTAAACCAAACTCTGAAAGAATATTTACGATGTTATGCAACAAAGTCCCCTACAACCTGGCTGGATCTTTTGTGGCTTGAAGAACTCTCACCACTCTTCAATAAACTCAGCTCCTTTCTATGGTTTATATGGGCGTCATCCGCACATTTTACCAGTTACGTTACCTGCATCTACTCAAACCACTCCAGCAGTCATGGACATGCTGACACACATGAAAAAGATACATGCACAATTACAAGCAAATCTTCATCAAGCAAAGAAAAAATATAAAAAGCAATATGACAAAATACACCAGCCTGGTCCTCAGTATACAATCAAAGATAGAGTTTGGTTATCCACAAAAAACTTTGTATTAAAAAATAAAAATATGTTTCATCCAAAAGTCATAGGGCCCTATGAAGTAATACGACAAGTAAACCCAGTAACATATAAGATAAAATTACCATTGTCTTTGAAAATTCATCCGGTGTTTCACACTTCGCTTCTTAAACCTGCTTCGCCCTCAAGCGTCACACAAGCTGCTCCTCTATTAGTCCAAAGTCATTGGGAGTATGAGGTGCGATCTATTCTAGACTCTTAATATAGAAGATCTTCTCTTTGGTACTTGGTGTCCTTGAAAGGATACGGACCGGAAAATGACTCTTGGGAACCTGCAAGACATGTCCATGCACCACGTTTGGTGCGACAATTTCACCTCCTCCATCCTGATAAACCAGGCCCTGGACCACGCTAAAGAGAGGGGTGTAATATCAGGAATGAGGCCAGGCACGGTCCAGGTCTCGCCCAAAACTCCGCTGCGCGACTCTGCGGCGCTTTATGCGCACCACTTGTCATCCCCTCTTGTTCCAAAGGTGACGATCAGCGTCGTCTGCCCTGTGGCAAAGTTCATAGAGCTGCAGGTTCAGGACACTGGTGGACAAGATGCACTTATCAGTGCTATTCTATGAAGGGACTACAATTCCCATGTTTGTAGAGGCAGCAGCCATCTTGGGGTGTGGAAGGCCTATAAGGCCTAGCCACAACCAAACAAGTTGCTCACTATTTTGAAGACTTCGATGCAGCCAGACCTCGTGGGGGTTTCTCTGGAGAAGAGCAGGGTTCTTGAATGTCAGAGTGTCGTCCAACCAAAGTATCCTTGTTTCCATGGTGCATTAAAAAACGAGTAGGTCGTACTCATAGCGGTAAGAGCTTGCTGAATCCAAGTTTGGAGAAAGTCATTACTTCCAAAAGGTAAAGCGCCCCTAAGCATAACGAGCAAATCGTTTTCAGTTTCTAAAGTACAGCAGCCTTGGCGAAACGATCAATGGCATTTCAGAGCACAGATGTAAAGCGCTCTTTTGCACAGCAATTCAAAGCGTTTCAGTTCACAGATGTAAAGCGCTTTTGTACACAGTAATTCAAAGCGTTTCGGTTCTCAGATGTAAAGCGCTCTTTTGCACAGCAATTCAAAGCGTTTCAGTTCATAGATGTAAAACGCTCTTGGCACGACAATTCAGGAGCTTCAGTTCATAGATGTAAAACGCTCTTGGCACGGCAATTCAAGTACTTCAGTTCCCAGATGCAAAGCGCTCTTGGCACAGCAATCAAAGCGCTTCAGTTCACAGAGGTAAAGCGTTCTTGGCACGACAATTCAGATGCTTCAGTTCACAGATGTAAAGCGCTCTTGGCACAACAATTCAAGGGCTTCAGTTCACAGATGTAAAACGCTCTTGGCACAGCAATTCAAGCGCTTCAGTCCTCAGGTTTAAAGCGCTCTTGGCACGACAATCAAAGCGCTTCAATTCACAAGAGTAAAAGGTTCTTGGCACAACAATCTAAGTGATTCAGGTGAGTAAAAGCACTTCCTAGTATTATTAAGAAAAGCGCTTCAAGTTCAATGAGTAAAACTTTTTGGCATTTATTGTTGTGAATGTGAAAGTATTTCTGGAGATAAGCAAATCATAGTTTTCATGGTTCTTTGAAAAGCTCAAGATGTGAAAAGTATATTTAATTCTTTGTGATTTTCTAAGTCATGATCAAAGGTTTCTTTTGTGAAGGCATAGATGTTACAGGATTGATATTCTGAGTATGTTCATAGTCCAAAGTTCTTGCCATTTCTTGATTCTGAGGTCGTAGTTTACCCTTGTTCAATGTTTCAAAGATGGGGCTTTGCCCTCATTTCAAAAGGGGTCTCCATCTGATATCTCGGAGACGCATTTAGTCAAGAGCCTATTGATGAGTTACATTTCTATGAATGAGTAAATGCATATTTGTTCTAACCTTTACTTTTCAGATCTCTCGCCCTGCTGTTCCCTACCCTAATTCCCTTCCCCCGACTGGCGTCATCATAACTCTGTGCTATAATAGCTTTCTGAGCTGGTGACGCCGGAAGGTGGGCCTTTTTGTTCAGCGACGTGCAGATCCCTAGGAAAGGACACTGAGACACTCACCTTCTATGTACCCAACAGACATCTCCGTTCTTCCCAGCTCGCCCTTGCAGCCGTCCCCAAGATCCAGAAAAGCACAGCAAAAGGAAGATCCTTCTCCTACCTAGAATCGGTGGAAAGGCGTAGGCAAATGTGCCTGACCAGTTTAGTGACAAAGCATTTCCTTCTCATTGTTGATATGGAAACCTGGAGGCAAAGCATTCGCATTTTCTGTTCTTTGCTGAAGTGAACAGGTCGATTGTTGGTGTACCCCAGATTCTGAAAATTCTTTTGAGGCTCCTTGGCTTTATCTCCCATTCATGTGTGTTGATGTTCTGCCTGATTAGTTTCTCCGCTTCTATGTTGTCCTTTCCTGGTAGGTGTATACTTTGTAGGCTGATCCCTTGGGGTATCACCCATTTCCATATTTCTTGGGCCAATCTGCTTAGGGTGAACAATTCTGTGCCCCCTTGTTTGTTCAGACAGAACATTGTTGTGTTGTCTGTCTGTATTAGTACTGATTGTCCCGCTATTTGTGGTTGGAATGCCTTCAGGCCTAGGAACACAGTCTTCAGCTCTAGAAAATTGATGTGTTTGACTGTATCTTCTTTGTTCCATAGGCCCTGTATCTTTAGGCTGTCTGTGTGTGCTCCCCACCCCTTGTGTGATGCATCCGTGGTGATGGTCACTGAGGGAGTTGTTCTGTTGAAGGTCCTTACTTTGTTAATTTTGTATGCCCACCATTGTATCTCCTTTTGCATTGTCTCTGTTACATCCACTAGATCCTCCCAACTCCCTGTTGTTAGTGACCAGTTGTTGGTTAGCCATTCTTGGAATGGTCTCAGGTGTAGGCTTGCATGTGGTAGGAGGGGAATGCAGGATGTCATCATGCCAATTTGCTTCATGACTGTCCTCAATGACAGATACTACCCCTTGCAGTAAAGGTGACATTGCTCTCTGATTGTCCGTATTATCTTTGGTGCTGAGTAAGCCTGTGCCTCCCTGGTATTGAGTCTGGCCCCTAGGAAGATCTTTTCCTGTTGAGGTAGTGTTGACGATTTTTTTTGGTTTATGCCAAAACCCATCTTTTGCAGGGTTGTGATGACTGTTTTGGTATCCTTTGAACATTTCTCCTTTGAGTGCGCTCTTATGAGTCAGTTGTCCAAGTAGGGGTACACATGGAGTATTTTCCTTCTTAGAAATGCTGCGACTGCAGCTAGGCACTTTGTGAAAACCCTTTGTGCCGATTTTATTCCAAATGGTGAGACCTTGAATTGATAGTGCACTCCTTCTAGTGTGAATCATAGATATTTTTGTGTGCTTGATGTATTGGTATGTGTAGATAGGAATCATGAAGGTCTATAGTTGCCATGTAATCTCCTTTTTGCAGGAGTGGTATGATCTCTTGAAGCATTGTCATCCTGAAATGCTATGTGTGGATGAATTTGTTTATGAAGCTGAGATCTATTATTGGGCTTAGTGAAAGGTCCTGTTTTGCCACCAAGAAGTAGGGTGAGTAATTCCCTTTGTTTAACTCATTCATTGGAACTTTTTCTATTGCTTGTTTCAAGTCAGTTCTTTTACTTCCTTTTTCAGTAGAGTGAGCTCTGTAGATTGATACCCCTTCTTCCTTGGTGGATTTATTGGTGGTGTCTTTGTTAGTTCTATACAGTGGCCGTGGTGTACCACGTCTAGTAACCAATTGTCCGTGGTAATTTTTTCCCACTGTTGTGGATACTGCACTATTCTTCCACCTACTGCTGTTGTGTGGGGGCATGTGGACACTTGGACGTCTTTTTGGTTGTTCCCCCCTCCCCTGGGGATTTGGCTCCTTGTCCTTCCTCTAGCCCGAAAGTACTGTCTGTGGGGTTTTGCCGTTGTTGGTATCCAGTCTGTTGGTTACCCTGTAATGTATTACCCTGGGTTGTCTGTTGTTGTTGTTGCCCGGAGGTAAAGATTCACCTTTCTGTGGGCCTTCTGGTGTTCCTCTGAAGTGTAATTCCCCCATTGCCTTGACTGTTTCATTGCCCTTCTTGATCTGTTGCAAAGACTCATCCACGTCTTGTCCAAACAAGCTCTCTCTATTGAAGGGTTTGTTAATTATGGAGGCTTGTACCTCTGATTTAAAGCCGGATATCCTGAGCCATGCGTCCCTTCTCAGAGTTGTTCCTGTGCACATCTGCCTGCTTGTGGTGTCTGCGTCATCTAGGGCAGATTTAAAACATGCATTTGTGATGTTCTTTCCGTCTTGTATCACAGCTTTTGCCCTCTCTTTATCTGTCTCTGGGAGCTTCTTCATGAGCGCCTCAATTTCGCCCCACTGTTGATGACTGAATCTGTTGAGAAATGCGTTGGAGTTGGCTATGTGCCATGGTGTTGCAGCCACTCTTTCTATCTTTCCCCCCACTGTGTTCAGTCTTCTGCTCTCTCTCTCTCTCAGAAGGGGGGGGCTGTAGAGGAGTGTGCTTTGTTCCTCCTTCTTGCAGTGGACATTGTGATGGAGTCCGCCACTGCATTACCTTGTATGTATTTAGGGTCCTTTGGGGAAGGTTTGTATTTCTTCTCCACCCTGGCTGTGACCCCTTTGGCTGCTGCTGGATCTTAGAAGGCTTCCCTACCTTCTTCCAGTGTACTTGCTAACAGGGAAATGAAAAGGTTCCCCATGCTTGTTGGTATTAGTGTTTCAAGGAGGAAACCTTTTTTCTTCCTGGAGGGGTACCCCGTAGGTGTCTGCTGCCCACTTCACCAGGGTATTGTAGCATGTGATGTCATCAGGCGGTGAAGGTTTCGAGGGATAGCTGTTGATCTCTTCTTTCGGGGCTCTCAGATTCAAGGTCCTGCCAGTCGTCCTCAAAAACTTCTTGTTGCCATTTCCTCCTGGAGGTTCCTCTTCCTCTTCCTGTGGTTCAGGGTTTGTTGGGGCTTTGAGTACGGCTTCTCCCTCTTCCCCGTCTGGTCTTCAATGGTATCTGTGGGACTCGATACTTGCGTCATCAAATAATTTTTTCTCTTGTAGGAGTGCTGTCATTTCAGCCTCCAGATTACGTCTTCTCTTCTCCACCTCCAACGCCGAAGTTGTTCTTTTCGCCGTATGTTACCCCAATACCCTCGGGGTCCTTTTCCCCGATGTCTTTGGCACCTCGTTCCCTGGTGGTTTTGGGGTGTCCTTCCCCAACTTTGCTCTGAACACTTTCGGCAGTTGGTCCTCTTCGGTATCAATGGTGTGGGATCCATGGGGCTCTTTTGTTACTGGTTGACCCTCAATCGTCTTTTGATGCTGGGCTGCCTTGAGGTACTGCATTTCGGGTGCTTCTTCCCCCAAGGTCTTTGGAGTCTTTGTTTTTTTCTTGTTTCTTTTTGAAGTCTCTTACCGTCTTCTTTTTCAGGAGTCTTTCATCTGTGGTACCTTTGAGGAATTCGACGTCCGACCCTCCGTGGGTGGACTCTGCACCTCCCACTTGATCTTTCTGGTCGCTGGAAAGTCCAAATTCCTTCAGCGACTCCTGTTGTCTTTGGCTGTGCATCGTGGTGTGGGGTTCCTCCTTCTACTTTCGGCGTGCTTTGAGCTTCTTTGGAACGAATGCTGCACAGGCTTTGCAGTCCTTGTTTCTGTGATCCCTCGGGAGACAGAGATTGCAGACCTTGTGTGGGTCCTGCTGCTTGAACTTCTGGTGGCAGTTCAAGCAGAATTTAAAGGGGGTATTTTCCATGAGTCGTACCTTGCTTCATTCTTCTGTCCTGCTGATTTCCATTGGCGTTCCCTGCTGGTAATGCGTTCGTCTGTCTCCTTGCCTCTGTGTTGGTCTTGGCAACCAAAATCTTTGTCTACGTTTTTTCGGCATGTTCCGTCCAACACTTCAGAGCTTCTTCTTTTCCTTCCAGACCCTACAGCGGAAAAAATAATCTAAAGATGGCTACCATGCACAAGAACTTCCGGGAAGCCGTCTGATATCATACGGGGACAGACCTAACACTAAATGGTGGTCAACGATGCCCAAGAGAAGAATAAAAAAGGACTAAATACAATTTCGGATCCAACCACTAGATGGTGGAATGATGCAAAGCATGTGAATCCAGAAAAGGATTCATGTTGCAAAATGTTTTATAGTCCTCCGCCACAAGGTGAGATGTTTAGAAATCTTCATCACAACTCATCCTGGGTGCTGTGCAATGATAACAGATGGTGGAACCATTACTAGGAAGAAGCAGCCTTGCCAACAAGTGTGGAAGGGTGTTGAGATCCATTACCCATCAGTGCCCTTTGCTTTGAAAAAGGTGTTTGTCAAGCAGCTACTGTCAATGTCAGCATGCATACGCTGTCTGCAAGACCTGTTGGGATGAGTATAGGGCTTTGCTCCTGCCTACCGCTGCCTGCCGCTCACCCACCATAGGATAAAGGCAGTGTTGCTCTTGTTTTGCGGCCTCATAACTGGTTTGGCAGCCCGATACGTTACTACCTGTACTTGGCTGAGGAGCACCGACCAGGTACCGTTTAATTACACCTAGGAAGTTTTTCTGTTGTTTGGATGGACTATTTTTTTTTTGTTTCCTGCCTCGCGTGTTTGTCAGTTAGCACTTGTGGTCATGCGCACGCTTCATTTTACGTGTTTGCCCTTCACTTGGTCCTTAATTTACATAATCAGTAAATGCAAGTAGTTGTGTTGTGTATGTGTTTTGTTCATTTTTTTGCAGCTTTATGTAGCATTAAATTAACCAGGAATTAATCCTCAACAGCGGCTCTCCCAATACACTCTTCACTGCCCTCTGGGGAAACTCACCCCATAATGCTTTGCAGGCATTTCTTTTACAGCACATTTTTGGCCATAACTCAGCCTGTGGTGGTCCTAGGGCAATCGGACCACCACAAAAACATTCAGAATGATGTGCTCTTTTTTGTCCAGACCATCTTGTAGGTCACACTAGGTTAGAGGGGCTCAAAAATCATAACCTCTTCCACCAGTGGATGCACATTTGAATTTCTCTCTTATAGGTGGAAAGTTTGC